>NW_028253417.1:0-600000 GCF_964263255.1 Lissotriton vulgaris | reverse complement strand
TCCCATGTCCTCATGGTGCTGCCTCAATCTCGTAGCTAATGGCTCCATAGCGATTGTATACAAGAGGGTGAACAAGGGGCTGCCCTGTCTAGTACCTTGGTGATTGGTATCATCGAAGATACCAATCCATTTCATTTAAGTCTAGCAGAGGGGTTTGTATACAGTAATTTGATCTGGTTAATGTATGTTGGGCTAAATCCTAATCTTACTAACAAGGTTCTGGATAAGTGTCTGGCCTCGGTCATCCAAACCTCCATGTCTGGTGACAGCAACCTGTTGTCTGAGCATGACCAGGCATTATGATGCGCTGATATATATATATGCCCTCAGATGTATCCGGGTGCCTGTGTCACCAAATATCTAATAAATGTCCCTCTGGTATTATGGCGTTAAGTGTCTTGTTAGATCTTGGGTGTAGTCATTAAGTTTACTACATAATGCAGATCTTGGACAAGAAGGACAAGCCATGATCTTTGTATACGGGGCACATACAAAACCCCGGATTTTGCGTGAGATTATGTGTAACGCCAGACTGAGAGCACTACTACATGAATGGTAGGCAGGAGCCTAAGTTTGAATTTGCCGTTAGCATAATGGATAGGGGTATGCTTTTATCTAAATGAATGTATGTTTGTTCTGTGTCACTGGGTGAGTGATGGGTAGTCCATAATCACAACTGTAATAAATATCTACTATTGAATTTTTTTATAAAAATTGATTTATTTTGTTTGTGGGTGTTTTGTTTTTGGTCTCATTTCAGATTCCATGTCTCTCATAGAACAGAGGTTGTGCACCTGAGTTTTTATCTGTACAGCGATTACAAGTTGGTAAAAACACATACCTATAGCTGATTACCTTCCTTCCAATGTGAGTAGGCTCTTTAGGGTTTGTCCTGCTCCGTTGGGACAGAATGTACCACTGGTCCTGAGGAATGCTGGGTCGAATAGGACCCCAAGGCTGAAACATGTCGACCATTTTTTAGGATGGGGGTTCAAATTTACTTAACCCTTTATTGTCCGTTCTTTCACATTGTTTTTAATTGGGTTCGAATCACCCCTCTATTAAAAGTGTTGGTCGAGGGAGTGGTCTACACCCATTTTAATCTGCACCTTTTTTGGTTTACTGTACCCTTACACGTACTAACTACAGGAACCCGATGAAGACACACGGCTACCTGCCATGTGTGGGTGCCTGAGGGTTCCTTTTTCCTCAGAGGGAATTCACAATCTTTTGACACAGTTAACATTCTGATATAAGGCACTTAAGAGTGGTGATGGACAGGTCGTCTCACCAATTCTCCTTTCGAGCTTTGTGTATACTATAGTTTTAGATACTCTTCTGTTGTTTTGGACTTTAGTCTGCAAGCCCCTCCCTTCCTGTCAATACGGTCATCTAGTAGAGCATTGAGGTCTCTGCCCCATATCACTGTTTTGTGTCCTACCATGGTGATTTTAGCCCACAAATTTTGAAACAAATCTGGCAAGTCAACATTTGGGCCATATATAGCAGCGAGTGTAACTTTTGTCACACCTAGCCTCCCACCCAGGACCACAAATCTGCCCTCTGGGTCTGTATGTGTCATGGTTTCTGTCCAATCTATGCAACATCTGATCAATATGGACACCTCACTCGTAAAGTTAGAATAGATAGAAGAGTAGATTGAGCTCCAGCGCTTGTTATTTAGCTTAGTTTGCGTATTAATTTTAAGTGCGTTTCTTGCACAAAGCATATATCTATGTTGTGTCTTGTCAAGTAAGCATGTACCAGTCTGATCTTACAGTGGTTATTTAGTCCTCTGATGTTCCAAGTAAGCAGATTAAGGGTCATCATGGATGAGGTGCTTTAGCATTAGGTGACAAATCTAGTGTGCCTATTGTCTCTGGGTAGTTACAATTACTATTCTTGTTGACCTGACGTAGTGGTATATGAAACAGTGACCAAGTGTAAAAGTCAAGCTTGTATTTATCCAGTAGTGGAATCCTACTATAGATTTAATTATCATTTTCTTACTGTCCTGTATAACTTTATTAACATTACCTTCCTCCCTTCGCCCACACCAACCCCCCAAACAGGTTTAGTATACGTTCCCCCCATCTGTCAGACTAAAGGAAGATCCCCAGCCAAGGGCCCTGAGAACTTCAATGGGAGATCTCCCTGGGGGCATAGATGCACTAGCGTACAACCCCACATTACAGCGGGTGGGCGCACAGGTGTTTGAGAGCCTACCTGCAATATAACAATGCAAAAATGTAATTGGCAGTACCGGCACTGGCCGACTATACATTATTCTGACATTTTAGAGATATTTGCAACTGAGCAATAGCATAAAATAGAGTTATAGCAAGTTAGCGAAAATTTAGCAATGCCTGGCGGCGCAGGCTACACGATTTACTAATCATCACTAATTCTGGCATCAGGTGACACAGCCGCAACTGCCCTGTTCACTTTCTTCTGGCCCCAACATGTTTTGCATGCTTCATGGATGATTTTGTGTCTTTAAAATGGTGCACTGAACTCTTGTGTGTTATTTTTAGTTTGGCCAGGTACAGAAAAGCAAAGGGTATCTCTGCTTGTTTCAGGAGACCTTTAACTGCTACAAATTTCCTCCTGGCTCCCTGTACTGCCGGGGTGAAGTCCGGGAACATGGAGATGCTACCCTTGTAATGGATGGCGCCTCGTTCTCTGGCTAGGCACAAGACGGTGTCTCAATACTGGTAGTTTATTAACTGCGCCACAATTGGTCATGTTGTGGCACCAACCGGTGGCCTAGGTCCAAGTGCCCTGTGGGCTCTCTCTACTATAAACATTCCAGAGAGCTCTGTGCCAAAAAGGTCTCAGAGCAAATTTTTCCATCTTGCAGATCACCGTAGTTTCCGGAATGCCTATTTTCCATAGATTGTTTCGGTGAGATCTCGCTTCAAGGTCATCATTCTTGGCTCTGACAAAGTAGTTTGACCATGTGAAGCAGCTATTCCTTGGTTTTGAGTTAGACAATGGCGCAACGGAAGCGTGCTGATTCCAATAGGTCTAGTCGGGTCTCACAGGAGTCGACTTGTTTCTTGACTTGATCCATTTGTGAGTTAAGTTGACCTAGTTTATTGTTTATTGTTTTTAGGCTAGATTTCATGTCTAGCAGTAGGGATCTAAGGTCCTTGTCTCCACCCACCGGCCCATCCTAAGGACCCTGATCAGTTTCCGCATCTGTACCCACATCCAACTGGCAAGTGAGTCTTTTATTTTTGAAGGATAGCTTTGTTTGCTTGGTATCATGTTTTCCCATGGCTCCAGGATTTTGTAATTGAATTCCCAAATCAGAAAGTCAAAGGAGGAAGGGGACAGATCTCAGGCTAGTGAGAGAATCAAGACCCAGGGTCACCCAGCATTCACCTTTATCCTACGCCCTGTGGTCACTCTAGAGCAGGGTCTCCTGTGTACCACCAAGTGCCCTACTCGCGGTGTTTTGTGTGAGGTTTGGATATTAGCTATGCTTAAACACCCTGGTATTGCCTTGTGGTAGGTCTTACCGGACTTCCCAGCTTTCCGCCTCGGGCTAGCCCTTTGTGTCGCTCAATTCGACCTCATCTACAGCCCAATATGATTTGATCATTCCTTTACGGGCTCACTGCAGGCAGATCTTGATTTAGGGCCTTCTGCAACAAGTCTCTACTTGTTTATGGGTTTCAGCGTTGATATTTTACACCTCACTTTGGGCCTGTATGATACATCCTGGTTCCAGCCCCAATATTCACTCACGTACCTCCACACGCCCGGCAACAGAGAAGCAGTCTCTGCACTTTCCCTAGGGGTCACGCCCAACAGTCACAACGATCCAGTCCGTGTCCGGGGGGGGGGGGGGGGACCACAGCAGCGATCACCGACAGTGGGAGCAGCCTCCTGCCTGGGCCCCAAGACAAATGCAAGGCAGCAACAGTCAAATGCAGTGGCTGCCACAAGGGCGTATCGTCGGTGGAATTCAGTCCCAGGACTCTCAGCAGCTCCTTACTGGACCTCAAATGCAATCTTCAGCTTATTCAGCGCACACAGGTAGGCGCCAAGTCTGCATAAGCATTTGGCGAAATTAGGCCGCTACCTCCGGGGCACTCCACAGCAGTCACCTTGTGTCCCCGAGCAAGCCGCGCACCTCCCCAGGGCTCCGGCAGGGCTGGTCAGTTGTTTAGAGGCCTTATTTCACTAGCAGTCTCCACTTCTCCCCTTCAGAGGCTCACTCTGCAGATTCAACGATCCCGTCCATGGGGGGCGGGACCATAGCAGAGATCGCCCACATTGGGAGCAGCCTTCTGTCCGGGCCCCAGGACACACGGAGAGCAGCAGCAGTCATAGGCAGCGAGCGCCGTGAGTGCACATCGTCCGATGGAATACGGTCCAAGGACCTCTATTGCACTCTCAGTCTTTCTTTACCGAATCTCCGATGCAGTGTGCGGCCTTTTCAGCACACACAGGTAGGCGACTGGTCCTCATCGGCATTTGGCAACATTTGGCCGCTACCTCCAGGTCTCTCCGCAGCAGTCACTGCTCGTCCTCTGGTAGGCCGCATGTCCTCCCCTGGGCTCCAGCAGGGCCGGTTAGTTGTTTAGCGGCCTTTACGACAGGATATTTCTGCCCCGCTTGGTGTCACAGCGGCAATGCATCAGCCTATTTCTTCTGATTACCAGGCCAGTCGTGGGTTCCACTCTGATTACAGCTCATTGTGCAGTCGCTCCTCAATTATACGTACCGCAGCCGGTTCCGGCCTTTGTTGCAGATGTATGCCTCACATCCAGAGCTCCCAGTTTATTAGGAATGTGATTAATTATTTTGAAGCGGGCAGAGACTCTCAAAGAGCGGCCATCTTGCTGCTCGGCTGGCCACGCCCCCAAGCATTCGTCTGCCTTAATTATACTTCAGTGCAGAGCTGTCACACCTCTTTGTGCCTCTATTGTGAGTGCACCAGTCTGGAGACTGCCCTGCTGTGAGGGTCAAACTACACCATGGCTGGTTCTGAAGCGCAGCCTCGAAGAGATTTGAAATGTAAATGCAGTGAAATTTCCCTTTCCTTATCAGGAAAAGTAGCTGCCACAGTCCTCCTGTTTTTGCAGATATGGGCAGTTTTAAAGGCAGGAAAATAAATGCGAATTTGCTTCGTCAGCATGTAGGTGTGTGTTTGTATAGCATCCTGTGTGAAAGTACATCTGTACTTCTATTGTTTCTTACAATATAGCCACTGGATGGAACCCTCACATTGCAGTGCATGTCCCACCTGTCGCTGACGATTCCATTTGCAGTCATGAATTCCCCAGAGACCCTCTTACTCCAGCTGCACCTAAGCACCCACTATGTGTATGTTCTGATCTTTCACTGGGGAAACTAGACATCAACAAAAAGGCCCTTTTGCTAAAAATCGCTTGAAGCAGAAAATATACAGAACCAGATGAATACATTGTATTTGCACACACACCTGTGCCATTTGCAGTGGCTACTTTTCTGAAGCCTTCTTAGCTCAGAAGGTATGTCATTGGGTTGTGCATTGGGTGCCCAAACCCATGTCCAATCTACAGTTTCAGGGCAAATCCCAAAGAGCCAAGTAAGCATTTATTTGTTCGGATGCCAATGAACTGACTAGCTTTGAAATTGATGACAATAACACCTTCTGTGTTCAATGCCTCAAGGCCATAGAACATCTGGAAGCGCTGCGGCTACCCACCATTTATTATCTACAGTATTCTATAATCTCTGCCCTTCGTAAGTGATAGAACGTGCCCTGTTTTGACATACTAAACTTTTTGCTAATGAAGGACTGGGTTATTTAAGACCCAGCGGTGCCAGGGGACAACACCTGAAACCTTCGTGGGTAACCTGCTCCGGCGTACGAATGACAGAGACACGGGACACTTCCTTCGGCGTCAAAGATTCGAGGTTTATTTACTGCAGGGAACACAGAAGTCACAGGAAGTACAACGAGTGTAAGTTTGTGGAGACTGCTTCAAATTGCTACTGTGGATCGCTCCTTTTATACAGATTTCTCCCATAGGGTTGCATGGTACACAAAGGTTTACAACTCGGTTCCCATAATTATTCCCGAGAGGGGTCACTTTGGTCACTTTGATACATTCAAGGTCCGGGGCATAAGTGCGGAAACATTTGGCGGTTCCCAACTGTAAAAACCCATCTTCCCACCATTAGTACATTCCAATCGGCAGTAAAATTGATCGAAGAAGGAACAAGGACAGGTGCAGAGGAAGATGGAAACAGTGGGGAGATCGAAAGGGGTGTGAAAGGGGAGGTATCAGGAAACACGAGCTACAGGCATCAAAGGGACGTGCCTAATGAAATGCACGGCTGAGACAATAGACCGGCATGGCAAGATGAGCCTCGAGCGGGGCCATCTGCCTTACAGTATCATCCCCCTCGTCATAAAGACACTTTCAAAGGACATGTGTCTTCCGCGGATGTCTTGGGAATCCCAGGGTCACGAAACGGACAACGTCCGTTCGCTGGCTACTTGAGGGCAAGAAACAAAATGGATGCCGTATCTAAGATGGAACCCGTGGGTACAGATGAAAAACCCACGTAACAAACGAACGGTTTAAGTTAGCACAGCGAAACTGCGCACACTCACTGAACTCGTCATTTGCGGTTCGTAGATACCAGACTCGACCATATTCGTGCGAGTCGAAAACACCACTTACAATTGTCACGGAACCTCAGACGCTCCTTTTGCCCTCATGTAGGCAAGCACTAGTCGGAATCATACTCGATATTCATCAAACCATCTAGATGTTGCTGTAACATAGCTCTGTCCAACCGAGTCCCTTTGGTAACAGGTGGCTGTCTTATACACGTTGTAGCACAAAGGCCACATAAGGCAGGACCACACTGCACACAAAGGCAACACGTGAACAGGAACGCCACAACAACTCCGATAATCATCAGAATCTTCCAACCCCAAGTCGACATCAGGCCCCAAAACCACCCAAGTAGCGTCCAATCCCCTACATCCACGTGTATGGATTCAGAGATCTTATGCAACTTTGAGATGGCGTGATAGACGGTCGGAGAGTTATCTGGAATGAAAATACAGCAGCTCGAATGGATCACCTTACACACCCCACCTCGATCTGCTAAGATCACGTCTAAAACCATACGGTTTTGTAACGTCATAAGCCTATCCGCCTGAAGTTCTGTGGTGATATTACCAAGGGCACTGGCAGTAATATTAGCTGTCGATTCTACCACTCGAGTCAACTGTCTCAGGTTCCTACTATTAACCATAGGCCCCCAAAACGGGAGGAAACCCTTGAAAAAGTCTCCTGCCTCTTGACCGGCAGTGTCCTCTTTGCTAATTACGCCTCTCACAATTCTAGTTTTGTGATAGTCTGCGTCTACAGTGAACGTCGGAGGCAACAGATTTGCGATAAAACATGAGCCCACAAAGTCGGAGGGCAACCATGCATACGCACGATCATGGCAAACAAAGTATGTACCCTTGGCAGCCAGAAACACAGGGGACGAGACCATCGGCAGAATGTAATTCTCGGTGCAAGCACTCTCTCCAAGTCGGGCTTTCGATCTTCGGCCACGACCCATTAGACAAAAATTACCAATGTGGGGTACGACCCATATCAGTGGCGAGCTTTTAAGCTGTTTTTCACTCGTGAGCGCACTATACTCAACCTTACTCAGGACCCTATAGGCTTGTACCTCTTCCTCTGGGATGAGCGACGGCTCATAGATATCTCTATCTAAATCTTCTATCGCTATAGACAAAGGCTTATGATACGAGCCAGGGCCAAAGTAGGGAGAACGTGGCTCTCGACTGGGATAAGAATCTAGTGCGCTTCGAAACATTGTTTGGAATGCTCGAGCTGAACCCTGGGAACTATACGGTAAGACCAGATATGGAATTCCCTTATCCGTGGTATGTGGCATCAGTCCACACACCCAACAATTAGTAGTATTAACCACTAACTGGTGGTGATGAAGGAGCTGAATAAAGGAATTATTTCGATATTCTGCACGTCTAGCCTGCTCGTGTTCAGGTAGGATATGGAAAGAATGAGGGGATGCAGTGGAGGTAACTTTAGGGTCAGAAGTAGGAGTAGGTATGGCAGAAGGTAAGAAGTACGACATCATGTAATACACCCCACCCGCCAATAGTGCAGAAACAGTCAAAAGCAATACGAACATTTGAAACATAAAACATTTGGTACGAATAAGTTGTTGCAGTTTGAATCTTTGCGCCTGAGCTTCTTCCAAGTCCATCAGCTTTGAAAACGCCATCCCCTATGACCGTCCGCAACGTTTCTTGACGCACTTCGTTCTGTGAAGCAGTAGTCAATCCCTAGGAGTTACCAGGAACCGACGGTCTTTAACCTAGCGTCAAGACCTACTAACCAGAAGGAAGTACACGCGCGGCCCTACGGCCTTTATTCACAATGTATATGCAAAATGTCTCTCAGCTGTGGAATCAAAAACACATATGGAACGAAACTCAATATATACAAAAATAATCACAATGATACGGGTGTTCAGACTGATCGTGGAAAACGGGAAATGCAATTGTAAAGGGACAAAACAAAATCTTTTTTATTTGTCCTTAGTGCTGGAACGCAAAAAATATCGAGTTTTCCCAGGACGTGTATGTTCATCAAACAAAGGATCCGATGATGGAACAGAGTCCTGCTGATCAGTTGAATGTTCCGGTCTTGAGTGTTTTGGTGACAAATGTTCAACAGTGTCTTTCTGCTGCACTGAGGATTCTCCGACAGGTTGTGCGTCACTAAAAGGTACAAAAGCCGGCAATCCTTCGGATTCAGCTGAAGCAATGCCCCTCCTCACCCACGAGTCTGCCGGTAAAGGTATAGGAACTTTCATCGTATGGGTGGCATGCCCCCAATTTTTTCGGCCTTCTAAACGGACGGCAGTTCTCGTGGCAAGGAGGACCTGGTAGGGTCCAGTGAAGCGGGGTTCCAAATTCTTCTTACGGGCAAAGTTGCGCGTCACCACCCAGTCTCCGGGCTGGAGCTGGTGGCCTGGACCCTCCGTCTGCGTCGGCAATGCTTCGTAAACCTGTTGGTGAATTAACCTCAGTTTAGCAGTCAGATCATGAAGATAGTCAATCAACATTGGATACTCAAGACTAGAGAACACACCCGGTCTAGGGACCCCCCAGACATTCGCAGGGCGACCGAACACTATTTCATAGGGACTAGGCCCTACTCGGGAGTGCATGGTTGCCCTAGTTGACAATAAAGCTAAGGGTAAAGTGTCAGGCCACGAAAGACCAGTTGTAGCCTGAATCTTCGCTAGCTTCAGTTTAAGGGTGCCGTTATACCCTTCAACCAAACCAGCTGCCTGGGGATGATTGGCGCTATGGAATTTCTGATTAATTCCAAGGCCCTTACACACACTCTTCATCACACTCCCCACAAACTCACTTCCGTTATCAGACCATACAATCCGAGGCATTCCATACCGAGGAAAGTATTCCTTCAGTAGGATTTTTGCAGTCGACAGGGCAGTATTGTCTTTAAGAGGGTAGGCTTCAATCTATCGGGAGAACGTGCAAACCACAACTAAAACATATTTCAGGTTGTTGCATCGCTCCATATGGATGAAGTCTAATTGAATCACCTCAAAGGGACATGAAGGGGGAGCAAAATGGCCAGGAGGAGTTGGGGTTCCCTTACCAGGATTGTACAACATACATACCATACAATTCTTAACCAACCGTTCAGCACATTTAGTGATACAATCATTCTTCCACACATGGGACAACAACTTACAAATACCTTTCACACTAATATGTGCTAGCCCATGCCCCATTGTCACAACGGCTAGCACATACGCATCCGGCAACATCCATCTCTTATATTCCGACAAATCAACCCAACAACCATTCGCATCTAACTTTCCCGTACTTTCTTTCCACTTCGTCTTTTCAGTCTCGGTGGCCTCATCTTGAATCGCTTTCACACTCTCGATAGTGTCCTCACACATACTAGTCTCTGTAGGCCACCTAACCGAACTCGTCACATACATTCTAGTGCTAAGGTTCCGGGCAGTCTCCTTAGCAATCTCATCCGCAAATGCATTACCACGACCAACATCATCCGTCACCTTACGATGTGCACTACATTTAACAATCGCTACCTGCTTAGGCAACGTAAGTGCATCCAAAAGATCATTCACAAGCTGTCCATGCTGAATCTTCGTACCATGCGACGTCATAAAACCTCTCTCTCTCCACAACCGTCCAAAGCTATGGGCGACGCCAAATGCATATTGGCTGTCGGTAAACACATTCACACGTTTCCCTTTCGCCAACACACACGCTCTTGTTAGAGCGATCAGCTCTGCAGCCTGGGCAGAGTTCTGATTCAATCTTGCAGTTTCCACGATAGTATTCAAAGTTACAACAGCATACGCAGTAGTCACATCACCATTCGGCAATTTAAAACATGAACCATCCACATACAAAGTTCCATCTGGATTTTCCAAAGGAGTGTTTTTAAGGTCCACTCGACCTTTTGTTTCCTCTTCAGTCCTCAGATAGCAGTCATGGGCTGCTATTTCATCTGACTCTGTGCTAATTGGTAACAAAGTCGCCAGGTTCAGAACATTGCAACGTTTTATCTGAATATGACTTGCCAACAGCGTCAACTCGTACCCAGACAACCTCGCACTCGTCAAGTGCTGAGTTTCCGTACGATTCAAAAGAGTGTCGACCGCATGCGGAACCATCACCGTAAGCATATTATCCATGACCAATCCTGCTGATTGTCGGATGGACACCGCAGCTGCCGCTGTTGCTCTCAAGCAACTCGGCAATGCTCTAGCTACCGGGTCCAAGGTCGAGGAAAAATATGCACATGGACGTTGCTTACCACCAAAAGGTTGCGTTAAGCCACTCAAAGCACAACCTTCCCTCTCGTGAACATATAATGTAAACGGCTTACTGTAGTCGGGAGTACCTAATACAGGAGCCGAACACAATGAGTCACGCAATTCAGAAAAACTCTTCTGACATTCTTCCGTCCATGGTAAAGGAGTTGAAACATCCTTGCACGTAAGAGTCACCAATGGTTTCGCTAGCAATGAAAAGTTTGGAATCCATTGCCTGCAATACGACGTGATACCTAGAAAGGCACGCACATCTCTTTGGGTTGTTGGCACAGTCATTCGCGCAATTGCTGCAATTCTCTCTGGGGTCAACCGTCTTCCCTCCTTTGACAATAAGTGACCTAGATAGGTTACTTCTTGACAACAATACTGGAGTTTAGAAGGTGACACCTTGTGATGTAAGTCACAGAGATGTTGCAGCAACGACACCGTAGCAATTTTGCAAATGTCCTGAGTATCTGCAGCCACCAATAAGTCATCGACATATTGGATTAAAGCCGCACCAGTCGGCAACAAAAACGCATCCAGTTGACCCTTCAAGGCTTGACTGTAAATCGATGGACTCTCACAGTAGCCCTGAGGAGCACGTTTAAACCGAAAGCTGCGACCACCAAGAGAGAAACCGAAAAGGTCTCTGCTTTCTTCGGCAATCGGAATGCTAAAGAAAGCATTCTTCAAATCGATCACCGAAAACCAAGATGCAGAAGCTGGAATCAGAGTCAGTAGCGCCGTGATGTCAGGCACTACAGAGAACTGAGGAATCACAATTTTATTTACTTCCCGTAAATCGATAACAAAACGATAAACAGGCGGTTTTGAAGGATCAGTACGCTTTAGAATGGGTAATACAGGGCTGTTGCACACGTTTCCCCGCGTTTCTTCAATAACATCTTTCTCGATCAGATCATAAATGATCGCTAACAGTGCTCGTTCACCATCAAGAGAGATTCGATACTGGGGAATACGTGGCAACCGTACATTAGATTTCAGCTGAACAACATAAGGGGAGATGTCAAGCAGGCCCACATCATTGGGACCTGTTGCCCACAAAGATGCAGGAAGAGAACTCAATTCCGGTGGAAGCTTATCGAGAGACAAGTACATAGGAGAGACAACCCTCTCACCTAACGTAAGCTTTACACCCACAGGAGAACAATACAAAGTTGCATACAAACGTTTTAGCAAATCCAGGCCCAAAAGATTTTCACCACAACCAGTAGTTAAAATCAACGGAGCTTGAAGCTCACGAGGCCCAATTGTAAGGGGCAAAGGGCGCGAAACTGGATTGCTAATGGGGGCGCCAGAGAATCCAACGGAAACATTGGTTAAGCCAGACAAAGGTGCGCCAGGGAGTTTCGAATGCATTATGGAACTTTTCGCTGCATCAGTGTCCAACAGAAAAGGCTCAACGACGCCCAATGTAGCAACTGCGACGTAAGGCCCTCTCTGAACAACCGGAACTGATACCACTCCCTCTCCTTGTCTATGGCTGTCCTAGTAATTACTGTCGTCAGTTCCCTGATCGACGTAATAATCATCTACATTGTACTGCGCAGATCGTCCTTGCGATGATCCACGTTGGTCAAAACAGTTATTGGAATTTGATGAGTTATCTGAACGATCATTTTGAACACCACGACCCCTACCACGTAATGTCTGCTGAGAACCACCACGACCTCCTCTAGATGAGTTACCACTGTTACGATCGTTTAGGACAGGACAATTGAATTTTAAATGACCCTCCTGTCTACAATAGGCACACTGATTGTACCCTAACGAAGATCTTTGGGAAGAGGAGTCATTTTGAGGTTGCGACCTATGGAGTTCTGGACTTTTTGGTTCCGTCCAGAGGTGTCAGGGAACAACACCCAAAGACCCCGGAGTTCCACCTGCCTTGGTGCACAAATGAACAGAAACACGGGCTTCTCGATGGTGGCGTCAAAGACCAAAGGTTTATTACTGCAGGGACACAGAAGTCACAGAAACCACACATGGGCAGATTCTAGGAGCCTGTTCAAATTGTACAAAGAGGGTTGCTCCTTATACACAAAATTTTAAGCTGGGGGCGAATTCTTTACATGTAATACATTCTCAAAACCTTTGTGTCTAAAACAATAAATATTTGGTGTTACACAAGAACCGTTGATAATATCTGATGCCAAACATTACGAAGAGGGGTTCCCACTAGTTCATCACAATCCCTTGTCAATATTGCATTCAAGAGCCGGACCGCCTCATCGTAAATTTCGTTACCTCCCCCTAATAAAGATTCAGAAAGAAAGGAACGGAGCCAGGTGTGGAAGATAGGAAAGCGGGATAAGAGATGTTTGTGGGTTGTAAATGGGCAAGGCTACCGGCTTCGGCCGCCTAATCGTGATCAGGACAATGGACACGAAGACCAGTTTAGCAGGACTGGCCTCGGGCAGAGGAGGCAGCCTTTGTCGAGTCATGCAGCTACAGCGTGATCTGGTTTAAGGTGCACGTGTCATGAAAAAGGTGAATCTCCGGCTAAGGCTACGTGTCCTTAATCGAAATGAAGTGATCAGAGGTTATTGCGTATGTGAGGGCAAGAAAGACAAAATGGCTGCCATGATCTAAGATGGATGCCGTGGGTAGATCAGAAATGTGTTCATAGCAGGAGTGCTCTTGCTCGTAGCATAGCGAAAACACCAGGATATGCTAAATGGATCATTTGCGGTTCGCTGATACCAATATTATGTATTTCCGACAATATTGAAAACACGGGTTCAAATCGTCACGGAACCTCAGACCCTCCTTTTGCCCTTACATAGGCAATTACTCAGTCTATGTCAGAGTCTAATTCTATGCTCATCAGGTCAGTGACATGCTGTTGTATCATCATCCTTTCTCGTGCCTTTTCTCCAAACGCAGGTGGTTTCCTAAAACAGGTTGTAGCACAAAGACTACACAGAGCAGGACCACACTGGATAATCAGGCAGCATGAGAATAGGAATACTAAGATGACACCAATGACCGTTAGAACCTTCCATCCCCACGCTGATATCAGAGTCCAAAACCACTCCATGAAGGACCAGTTTCCCTTGTCTACATGAATAGAGTCGGAAATCTTGTGTAGCTTAGAGATCGCCTCGTAGACTGTTGGAGCATTATTAGGAATAAAGACACAGCAGCTCGATTGGATCATTCTGCATACCC
The DNA here is from genome assembly GCF_964263255.1 of Lissotriton vulgaris. Taxonomy (NCBI): domain Eukaryota; kingdom Metazoa; phylum Chordata; class Amphibia; order Caudata; family Salamandridae; genus Lissotriton; species Lissotriton vulgaris. Next base: position 585,924 of record NW_028253417.1, on the reverse strand, counting down.
CACCTCGATCTGCAAGTATAACGTCTAGAACCATACGGTTCTGCAACGTCATGAGTCTATCCGCCTGAAGCTCAGCTGTCAAATTGCTAAGGGCACCAGCAGTTTCGGTAATAGTAGATTCAACTACCCGTGTTAGCTGACGTATGTTTCTACTATTGGCCATAGGCCCCCAGAACGGAAGGAAGCCTTTAAAGAAGTCTCCAGCTTCCTGACCAGCAGTATCTTCCTTGCTGAAGACACCTCTCGTTTCTCTGGTCCTGTGGTAATCAGATGAAGCAGTATATGTTGGAGGCAACAATCGAGCAATATAACATGAACCTGAAAAGTCGGCAGGCAACCATGTATAAGCTCGGTCTCGACAAATGAAGTAGGTACCCCTAGCAGTAAGAAAGGCAGGGGAAGAGTTAGCCGGAAACACATAAGTCTCTATGCACTCACTCCTCCCTAGCTGAGCTCTCGGATTTCTCCCATTACCTTGCAAACAGACCTGACCTCGGTGAGGTACGACCCAGATTGGAGTTGAGCTTTTACGCTTGCTTTCTCCCAAACTAAGGCGATACTCTGAAGAATTCCAACTCAAATACACTCGCAATTCGTCTCTAGGGTAAGATGGAGTATTATTGACGTTCTTGATCATGTCAATAATTCCCTGGACTAAAGCTTTGTTGGCAGAGTTATATTTAGTGGAACGTGGTGGACGTGGAGGATAGGTTTCAAGGGCATAAGCAAAGATGGTTTGGAGGGCCTGAAATGATCCATTGTAGCTGAAAGGCAAAACCAGATAGGGAATACCTTTATCCATAGTGTGGGGTATCAAGCCACACACCCAGCAGTCTGTAGTGTTAACTACCAGTTGGTGTTGATGCAAGAGCTGTACAAAAGTGTTATTAATGAATTCTGAGCGTCGAGCTTGCTCATGTTCAGGAAACGAGTGAAAAGAGTGTATAGAGGAAACAGTAGAAGTAACAGGATCAAGGGGAGGTACTGTAGTTACTGGCACAAAAATCAAACTCATACCGAAAACGATTCCACCCACCAATGTTATCAAAACAATCAAAAATGTAATGGCACATTGTATTAAAAAGCATTTGCTGTGAAGAATTCTGTAAAGTCTGTTTCTGCGAACATAAATCACATTTTCTCGTTGCAGCGCAGGAAGCTCCATCTTCTACAATCCGCTCGCGACCACTGATGATGTGTACGTAGATGAAAATGCCTCTATCAGCCCTGGGAGTTCCCAGAACCAACAGAAAGATCGACCTTGTGTCAGACCCCCGCAGATTCAACTAGGCACACAGCCACGACCCTACGGCTACCCAGACGGCAAGGCAATTTTAAAAACAATAAACAATAGCAAACTTCCTGGCTGAAGGCAAAAGTTCAAAATTTCAAAATATCACAATGGGCAGTTGCCTGCTTTATTTGTCCATATTACGAGGTCGTAAATTGTATCTTTGCTTCGCAGGTACTGTTTGATCGGCAAATAGTGTATCACTGGTAGCTGTTGCAGTGTTCAGGTTCGCAGATGACAGAGTTTTTTCTGGTGCAGGGGACAAATGTTCAGAGTTCAAAGGAGTCTTTTCAGGAGGAGAGTCAGAGTTTGGAGTGTCGGTAATCAATTCGGCATCGCTGAAAGGGATGAACTTTGGCGTGCGTTCAAATTCGGAGGCACCAATTCCCTTCTTCACCCAGTCGTCGTAAGGAAGTGGCAAAGGTACACGCTTAACATGAGATGTGTGCACCCAATGCTTGCGACCAGCTACACGAACTGCTGTTCTCGTTGCAAGCAGGACCTGGAAGGGGCCAACGTATCTGGACTGAAGGTTCTTCGTCCTCGCGAAGTTTCTGATCACGATTTGATCGACGGGTTTCAGCTGATGCCCTGGACTCTCCGGAGGCTTTGGCAATGCATCGAAAAATTTTGGTGAATAAGACTCAATTTAGCAGTCAAGTCGTAAAGGTAGTCTATCAACATAGGGTATTCTAGAGAACAAAATTCCTTAGGCCTCGGCACTCCCCAAATATTTGCCCGGCGGCCAAAAACTATTTCATAGGGGCTAAGCCCCACTCTAGAATGTACAGTTGCTCTCGTTGATAGCAAAGCCAAAGGAAGTGCGTCTGGCCAGGGTAAACCTGTGGATGCTTGTATTTTAGCTAGTTTCAGCTTGAGGGTGCCATTGTAACCCTCTACTAAACCAGCAGACTGGGGATGATTCGCACTGTGGAACTTCTGTCTTATGCCTAGGCCGGTACATACACTCTGCATAACTTTCCCTATAAACTCACTTCCGTTATCTGACCATACAATCCGTGGCATTCCAAATCTAGGGAAATATTCTTTGAGAAGAATTTTTGCAGTTGATAGGGCAGTATTGTCCTTTAGTGGGTATGCTTCGATCCACCTGGAAAAAGCACAGACTACCACCAGGACGTATTTCAGATTATTACAGCGATCCATGTGAATGAAGTCTAACTGAATCACTTCAAAGGGGCAGGAAGGAGGAGCAAAGTGACCAGCAGGAGTTGGAGTTCCCTTGCCAGGATTATGCATCAGGCATACCATACAATTTTTCACCACTCTCTCTGCACACTATACTGATCCCATCATTCTTCCAGACTGGAGCCAACATCTTACAGATTCCTTTAGAACTTATATGCGCTACTCCATGCGCCATTGTCACCACTGCAAGCACATACGCATCAGGCAACATCCAACGCTGCTGTTCTGTCAAATCAATCCAACACCCATTCGAATCCAATTTGCCCGTACTTTCTCTCCATACACGTTTTTCCTCCTCAGTTGCCTCTTTCTGAATCTCTTTCACACTTTCCATTGTATCCTCACACATTCCAGACTCAGCAATCCATCTTGCAGACGTAGCAACATACATTCTACTCATCATATTTCTAGCTGTCTGTTTAGCAGTTTCATCAGCAAAAGCATTCCCACGACCAACATCATCCGTGATTGCTTTATGAGCACTGCACTTTACAATCGCAACTTCAGTCGGCAAGGTTAGAGATTCCAACAAGTCGTTAACTAGCTGACCATGTTGAATCTTAGTCCCATGGGACGTAATGAAACCTCTTTCTTTCAACAAACGGCCAAAACTATGGGCCACGCCGAACGCGTACTGACTATCTGTGAACACATTCACTCTCTTTCCCTTAGCTAAAACACACGCTCTTGTTAAAGCTATTAATTCTGCAGCTTGGGCAGAATTCTGACTCACTCTTCCAGTCTCCACAATCGTCTTCAAAGTCGTTACTGCGTAAGCAGCAGTCACATCACCATTCTCCAATTTAAAGCATGACCCATCCACGTACAGCGTGCCATCTGGATCTGATAATGGAGTATCCTTTAAGTCAATACGTCCTTTTGTCTCTTCCTCCGTTCTAAAACAACAATCATGTGGCTCGGAATCACTCGACTCTTGATTAGCCGGCAACAACGTTGCTGGATTCAATACATTACATCTTTTAATCTGAATATGACTCGCTAGTAATGTCAGCTCGTAACCAGATAGTCTCGCACTGGTAAGGTGTTGTGTCTTGGTTCGATTCATGAGTGTATCCACCGCATGAGGAACCATGACCACTAGCATGTTGTTCATCACCAAACCAGCAGATTGTCGAATGGAAGCCGCAGCTGCCGCTGTCGCTCTCAAACAACTAGGTAACGCTCTAGCTACCGGGTCTAATGTTGATGAAAAATACGCACAAGGGCGTTGTTTATCACCAAATTTCTGTGTCAGAACACTCAACGCGCAACCTTCTCTCTCGTGAACGTAGAGCGTGAATGGCTTACTGTAATCAGGTGTACCCAATACAGGAGCTGAACACAATGCTTTTCGTAATTCAGTAAAACTCTCCTGACATTCATCAGACCATGGCACCGGACTCGGAACATTTTTCCCAGTCAAAGCTACCAACGGTCTTGCTAAAAGAGAAAAATTTGGGATCCACTGCCTACAGTAAGAGGTAATACCTAAAAAGGCACGTACTTCTCTCTGTGTACGAGGAACACTCATTTGCGTAATTGCTTTTATTCTCTCTGGGGTCAACTTCCTTCCCTCCTTTGACAAGAGATGACCTAGGTAGGTCACTTCTTGGCAGCAGTATTGCATTTTCGAAGGTGACACCTTGTGATTCAAATTAGACAAATGATGCAACAACGAGATCGTAGCTGCCTTGCAAGTTTCCTTATCATCAGCAGCCACTAGAAGATCGTCTACATACTGTACTAGAGCAGAACCTGGAGGAAGGACAAAGGTATCTAACTGACTTTTTAATGCTTGACTGTAAATAGATGGGCTTTCACAATAGCCTTGTGGAGCGCGTTTAAATCTGAAACTTCGACCTCCTAGACAGAAGCCGAAAATATCTCTGCTTTCCTCGGCTATCGGAATGCTGAAAAAGGCATTCTTCAAGTCAATGACTGAAAACCAAGTAGCTGTAGCAGGAATCAATGTTAACAAGGCAGTAATGTCTGGAACCACAGGAAACTGCGGAACCACAATTTTATTAACTTCTCTGATCCTACAAAGCCTCCAGTGTATAGGTTTGTTATCGACCTCAGTTTGTTTCAAAATCGGTAATACAGGACTGTTACAAACATTTCCTCTAGTTTCTTCAACCACATCTTTCTTAATCAAATCTTGTACAATCAATAAAAGTGCACGCTCACCTTCACTAGATATTTTGTATTGAGGAATTCTTGGAAATTTTACATTCGCTTTCAAAGTGACTACATATGGTGGTATTTCTAAAAGGCCTACATCGTTAGGACCAGTCGCCCAAAGAGAATCAGGGAGTGAACGCAGCTCTGGCGGGAGTGCATCCATTGACAAGTACATCGGAGAGGTGATTCTTTTACCCAATGTAAGCTGTACTCCTTCCGGAGAACAGTACAATGTCGCATATAGTCGTTTTAACAAGTCTAAACCAAACAGATTTTCATTACAACCTGTCGTCAAAATCAGGGGTGCTTTCAATTGACACGGTCCAACAGAAATGGACAAAGGACCAGATATGGGGTTGTAAACAGGGGCGCCTGAAAAACCTACAGAAACATTTGTTGAGCTGGACAAAGGTGCGCCAGGGAGTTTCGCATGAATGATAGAACTTTTTGCTGCACCAGTATCCAACAGAAACGGTTCGACTACACCTGATGTTGCTACTGCGACATAAGGCCCACTCTGATCCACTGGAACTGATACTACTCCCTCTCTCTGTCCATGGCTGTCCTAGTACCCATTTTGCTGAAATCCCTCATCCACTTCACAATAGTCTTCAACAAGATACTGTTGAGATCTATTTTGCTGGGCAGACTGTCCATTTCGTTGATCAAAGTGATTAGAAGGACGGTCATTCGTCTGTGGAGGCATAGCACCTCGCCCTCGACCTCTAGAATTTTGCACAAAACCACCACGACCTCTCTGAGCTGCTGCTGCATTATTTTGCGCTAAGATCGGACACTCATTCTTATAATGACCTTCCTTCTTGCAGTAAGCACACTGATTCCATTGATATTGAGGTCTCGATGAACTATAATCTGTTCTTTGATACGAGTTCTGTTGCGTATTATTCTGATTCATGCGAGGCGGATACGCCTGTTGCAAAAGAACTTTAGTTTTTAAATCTTTCGTTTTCTTGTCTGATTTTTCTTTTTCCTCTTTATCTCTATTTTCATAGTACTGTGCAGTCGCAAGTATTTGCGCAGTTGTAGAAACAGCCCACGCACTCTCGGAATCTTTTAATTTATTGCATAACTCAGGTAACAAATTATGCACAAATTTATCGACAAACAGTCTCTGTCCTCCTTCTGTGCTCATATCCTGACCACTGTGATCTACAAAAGTCTCTTCGAACCTCGTGAAGAAGTCGGAGACACTTTCGTCTTTCTTCTGTCTGCATGCTGACAACTTGTCCCAATTAACACGCAATGCGGGCATCAGAGTCTTCATTAAGTCGATTATCCTACCTGGAAGATTAGCAATTAGGGGTTCGGGTTTTGCACCACCTACTTGCTGACCATCCGCTGCAACAATAGCTGCCCAATCACCACCTAGGGCAACTGGATGATTCTCTTTACGAATTTTAGCCCAAATTGGTTGCGGTACTACATTACCAAATAACATATCAATGTCCGCTAAGTTCATTATACAAGCCTCAACTGTCTGTGTTAATTCCTTATAGTATCCAGCAGGATTCTTACGCGGGTCTGGCAAGGCCTGCTTTACTGCTAGCACTTCGGCTCGCTTCCACGGAATGTGTATCCACACTCTTTAGAATTGCGCCGGAGCAGCTACAATACCATTGACATTATCAGCTTGTACAGCATCGCGCCAAATTGGAGGAACCTCCCTCATTGGATATTGGCGACTTAGCTTCGTCTTGCTTTTCTCTAAATCTCTCGGTGAACGAAGTGATGGATCATTTCTATAACTTAAAATCAGTTCCATCGCTTCTTCTATATGTTGGCCTACTATCATTCCTGCAGCGAACTCTTTCTGAACTTTAATTAGGTCTTCTAAATTCGATTCAACATCATCTTCTTCTATCTCCTCACGTAACAGCGAACACATCTCATCAAAGACATACCGTTGTGTTGGTTCATTCCACTGCATAAATGTATCTAGCACATCTCTCGTACTATATCTCCTACTCTTCGAAATCCATCTGAGAGCCGTGGAATCTAAAATTCCCCGTTCCTCAGTACTCGGAAGCTGACTACGTCTCTGAACAGAGTCAGAAGTAGGAGTTCTGATTAAGGTTTTATAGAAAGGAGACAGAATGTTAGAAACAGAATCAGTGATTCTTCGACGAACAGAAAGTGGAGTCAACACACTAGCAGACGTAGAGAACACAGTAGAGGTAGGAACAGATAGCGGAACAGTAGGAGTATCGAGGAAAATAGTCTGTGGAGCAGTAGGTGTAAGCGACACAGATACAGGTATAGAAGTCGGTAATCCAAGAGGAGGAGGAGCCGTAGGAACATTCACATTGACTACAGGAGGTACAGGAGCTTGATTCTGAGGGGCAGGAGCAAGAATACCAGTTTGTCCAGCAACCGGCAATTGAACATTCGGTAAAGGTGGAGCCGTAGCACCTTGTGCATACGGTGGAGGTGACCGTAACAAATAAGACAACAGAGGATCGTTTTCAGAATCCTCTAGTATCTTAGCTGTTTTCGATGGCAAGGCAGGGTAGCACTTGTCAATCGCTAAATTATGCTCTCTGATGGCCACCTCTATGGCCTTCTCTGACTCGTTAACTTGCAGCTGCTTAGCCGCTTGCTCCAGAGTCAACTCTTCTTGCTCTTTCTGTTCTTTCTTTAACCTCTTCATTTCTCTCTGTTTGGATTCTTTTCGCCAGTAACGGAAAGAATCAAACATTGCCGGCCGGGCTTTCTTCCTAAACAATTTCGCTTCTAAATTGTCAAGGATTTCGGGTTCAAAACTACCATGCAGTGGCCAACTAAGGACACCATCTTTCTCAGTGTATCGGACCCACACCTCATTATAAGATATAGGACCCACACCGTGTTTACAGTACAAGTCATATAGGGGAGTCCCAATCGGAGGAACCAGACATGAGTCCTCCAATCGTGAGTCATTGTTGCAACCAAAACAAGACAACATGCAGTTTCTCCGACTTACCATTTTGCAATCCGGAACACAGAACAAACAAAACAAGAAACAAATATGTGCACCTGAACCAAGAACTTAGGCCTACCAAAACGAACTGATGTATCGATACCCAAACTAAACCAAATAGATTATCGTAACCAGAACAACCAGTGATAATCTTACGAAACCAAACCAAACCAAGAACCAAAAAGGATTTTAACAACCCTCACGAAGTAACCAGCTAGCAACTAAATACTTAACTGAGGCACTGAAGACGTCACCAAGGAGAAACCCGTCACGTTTCGCCGTACTAAGGACTGCACCTCGGGTCCAAGACAGGGCGACGGTCAAGGCAACGGCCCACTGCAGCCGTCCTGAACGGGAACCCTCGTGGAAGAGAACTTCGGGCCACTTTTGCGATATGCCGGGATCGATGAAGTGGGGCGCCTCCCTCAGGAATCTTCACACGAAGCTTCTCGAACTCTTCAGGCTTTTGGACCGGTACCGAATGACGTCGCCCCACGTGGGGCGCCAATTGGAGTTCTGGACTTTTTGGTTCCGTCCAGAGGTGTCAGGGAACAACACCCAAAGACCCCGGAGTTCCACCTGCCTTGGTGCACAAATGAACAGAAACACGGGCTTCTCGATGGTGGCGTCAAATACCAAAGGTTTATTACTGCAGGGACACAGAAGTCACAGAAACCACACATGGGCAGATTCTAGGAGCCTGTTCAAATTGTACAAAGAGGGTTGCTCCTTATATACTAAATTTTAAGCTGGGGGCGAATTCTTTACATGTAATACATTCTCAAAACCTTTGTGTCTAAAACAATAAATATTTGGTGTTACACAAGAACCGTTGATAATATCTGATGCCAAACATTACGAAGAGGGGTTCCCACTAGTTCATCACAATCCCTTGTCAATATTGCATTCAAGAGCCGGACCGCCTCATCGTAAATTTCGTTACCTCCCCCTAATAAAGATTCAGAAAGAAAGGAACGGAGCCAGGTGTGGAAGATAGGAAAGCGGGATAAGAGATGTTTGTGGGTTGTAAATGGGCAAGGCTACCGGCTTCGGCCGCCTAATCGTGATCAGGACAATGGACACGAAGACCAGTTTAGCAGGACTGGCCTCGGGCAGAGGAGGCAGCCTTTGTCGAGTCATGCAGCTACAGCGTGATCTGGTTTAAGGTGCACGTGTCATGAAAAAGGTGAATCTCCGGCTAAGGCTACGTGTCCTTAATCGAAATGAAGTGATCAGAGGTTATTGCGTATGTGAGGGCAAGAAAGACAAAATGGCTGCCATGATCTAAGATGGATGCCGTGGGTAGATCAGAAATGTGTTCATAGCAGGAGTGCTCTTGCTCGTAGCATAGCGAAAACACCAGGATATGCTAAATGGATCATTTGCGGTTCGCTGATACCAATATTATGTATTTCCGACAATATTGAAAACACGGGTTCAAATTGTCACGGAACCTCACCTATTCGATTGCGACTGCGATCTATTTTGCTGAGGAGCATTCTGATTCGAACGCGGAGGATAGGCCTGCTGCAACAACACTTTGGTTTTAAGTTCTTTCGTCTTTTTATCAGCACGGTCGTTCTCTTCTTTTTCTCTGTTTTCGTAATACTGTGCCGTAGCCAATATTTGAGCAGATGTAGAGACGGCCCACGCACTCTCAGAATTTTTCAATTTATTGCTCAAATCGGGCAATAAGTTAGAGACAAATTTATCCACAAACAACTGTTGACCACCCTCAGTGCCCATATCCTGACCACTATGGTCGATAAATCCCTCCTCAAATCTCGTAAAGAAATCAGAGACACTCTCGTCCTTCTTCTGTTTACAGGCTGACAATTTGTCCCAGTTCACCCTCATAGCTGGCATAAGTGTTTTCATTAGTGTAATTATTCTTTGAGGGAGAGCAGTAATGAGCTGTTCAGGCTTAGCCCCGCCAACTTGTCGTGTATCGGCCGCAGTAAGAGCAGCCCAATCGCCACCTAATACGTTTGCATGATCTTCGTGCCGAATCTTAGCCCATACCGGTTGAGGTACGACATTGCCGAACAGCATATCGATATCGGCAAGATTCATTATCGTAGCGTCTACGAGCTGCGACAATTCTTTATAGTACCCTGCAGGATTTTTGCGAGGGTCAGGCAAAGATTGCTTCACCTGTAAAACTTCTGATCGTTTCCATGGGAGATGTATCCATACTCTCTGGAAATGTGGCAGGACAATAGGAACAGCAGTGGCATCACCTGGCATCCACACTGGTGGAACTTCACGCATAGGAAACTGACCAGACGGATCTAACTGTCTCTCAACATCCTCAACAAACAATGCTTGAGGTATGGGAGAGGGATGGAAAGATAACAACGGCTCAACAGCGCGTCGAACGTTGGTATCCACTATCATTCCGCTCGAGAACTGAAGCTGTAGATCAGACAAGGCGGTCAACACATCGTCAGGTGCATCGGCCGATATCTGGTCGCGCAGAACCTTGCACATTTCTTCGAACACGTACCTCTGTGTCGGTACATTAAATTGACAGAACGTATCAAGTACAGCACGTGGAGGATTTCTAAGAGGGTGCGTCATCCAACCCATCGCCGTGTTATATAACGCAGCACGTTCCCTGTTACTGGGAAGCTGACTACGTCTTTGAGGACCGTCCGAACCAGCGGACCAAAGAACGGGACCAAGAGAATTGAAAAAGCTAGCCGCAACCGGAGGGGTACGACATCGAGTAGATGGAGAAGTATAGCATAAGGGGTTAACAAGAGAAGAGGTAGAAGTAGAAGAAGCAACAGGAGTAAGTAGAGTAGGAGCAGTAGCGGGAGCAGGAGTATGTGGAAGCGGAGGAGCAGTAGGAACAGCAGTAGGCAAAGGAGCGGGAACAGCCGGAAGAGCGGGTATAGGTTGAGGAACAGGTTGAGGAACAGGTTGAGGAGCAGGTACAGGGGGAACCACAGGAGGGGCGGTACCCTGTACATACGGAGGTGGCGACTTCATAAGATAGGACATTAAAGGATCCTCAACTAATTCTTCCTTGTTATCCGACTCCGTTGGCAAAGCAGGATAGCATTTATCTATGGACATACGCTGTAGCCTATCAAACACTTCCTTTTCCTTATCCTCCTTATCACGCTGAAACTGCTCTGCTTTCTTTACAATAGTAGCAACACCATCTCTCTGATTACGTTTAGTCTGTTTGATCTCTTTCTGTCGGGCTTCTTTACGCCACAACCGAAAGGCATCAAACATGGCCGGCCTTGACTTTTTCTCAAACAATTTAGCCTCTAGATTATCTAAGATCGTGGTCTCAAAACTACCATGAGGTGGCCAACTAAGGGCACCATCTTTTTTGGTATAACGAATCCAGTATTCATTAAAAGTAATCGGGCCCAGCCCGTGCTTACTGTAGAGCTCATAAGTTGGAGTTCCAACCGGAGGTATCGGACAAGAGTCCTCCAGTCGGGAATCCGTACCACAACGTCTGAAACAACTAAACAAAGTACTGCGACCAGGCATCTTGCACACTAGCCGAGTTTCACAAACGTCAAGGGTTACGGGATTTACCAAGTCCCTGCAAAGAGCAACAACCCACGGTCTTTGGCGGCTGCAGTCGTCAAATATCACAACAAAGTACCAAGAACCACAAATGCAATGGAACCATGCAACAACTAAGCAACCACAACCAAGAACTCTGGGAGCGACCCAAAAATACTTAACTCAAAGATCGATGGCGTCACCAGGAAGGCCCGTCAATCGTCTCGCTATACCAAAGTCTACGCCAGGCGCCAAAACAGGTCTACAGTCAGGGCAGCAGTCCGTCGCAGCCGTCAGGAGGCGGGAATCTTCGCGGGAAAAGTCTTCGGGCCACTTGTTTCGACAACAGGATCGATGAAGCGGAATGCACCTTCCCTCGGAGATTTCACACAAAGTTCCTCACGATCGTCGGGCTTGGACCGGTACCACTGATGCAGCCCGACGTTGGGCGCCAACTGAAGGACTGGGTTATTTAAGACCCAGCGGTGCCAGAGGACAACACCTGAAACCTTCGTGGGTAACCTGCTCCGGCGTACGAATGACAGAGACACGGGACACTTCCTTCGGCGTCAAAGATTCGAGGTTTATTTACTGCAGGGAACACAGAAGTCACAGGAAGTACAACGAGTGTAAGTTCGTGGAGACTGCTTCAAATTGCTACTGTGGATCGCTCCTTTTATACAGATTTCTCCCATAGGGTTGCATGGTACACAAAGGTTTACAACTCGGTTCCCATAATTATCCCTGAGAGGGGTCACTTTGGTCACTTTGATACATTCAAGGTCCGGGGCATAAGTGCGGAAACATTTGGCGGTTCCCAACTGTAAAAACCCATCTTCCCACCATTAGTACATTCCAATCGGCAGTAAAATTGATCGAAGAAGGAACAAGGACAGGTGCAGAGGAAGATGGAAACAGTGGGGAGATCGAAAAGGGTGTAAAAGGGGAGGTATCAGGAAACACGAGCTACAGGCATCAAAGGGACGTGCCTAATGAAATGCACGGCTGAGACAATAGACCGGCACGGCAAGATGAGCCTCGAGCGGGGCCATCTGCCTTACAGTATCATCCCCCTCGTCATAAAGACACTTTCAAAGGGCATGTGTCTTCCGCGGATGTCTTGGGAATCCCAGGGTCGCGAAACGGACAACGTCCGTTCGCTGGCTACTTGAGGGCAAGAAACAAAATGGATGCCGTATCTAAGATGGAACCCGTGGGTACAGATGAAAAACCCACGTAACAAACGAACGGTTTAAGTTAGCACAGCGAAACTGCGCACACTCACTGAACTCGTCATTTGCGGTTCGTAGATACCAGACTCGACCATATTCGTGCGAGTCGAAAACACCACTTACAATTGTCACGGAACCTCACTAAGGTCCCAAAGGCCATTCAGTCTGTAATGTGCGCTGAATGCAAATGAGCTTCACTATCGCAAAAGCAGCATTATTATGCCACGAACCCTCTTGACTGCGTTGCGCAGTTTGGTAGGGGAGGGGTGAAGTTAGACACTGGACACTGCACACCCGAGCCTCAGCTGTTGCTGTCTTATGGTAGACGAGCAGGCTCTGCCTTCTTAGACAGTCCGAATTAATTTGGAAGTAAGAAATGTTTCCTGGGCATGAACAAAGTATGCAGGTCTGTGGGGACATCACCAAATATTTACTAAGGACTCCATGAAATAAATAACAAAAACTGGTCTTTCTGGGAAGGTTCTTGTGTAGCCTCTGGGAAACAATTTTACCACCTCACTTACCTGCCTCTGAGAGGCTCCAGTGGGCTGCACTGTTCTTTAAGGAGTTCCCTTCTTTATCTTTATGCACTTTAACTTGTACATACCTTTTTCTATGTGCTAACAAAGGTGGAGCACAGAAAAGAAGAATGATAAATGTCCTACCTTACAGCACAAGATCCTTCTCTCTGTATCTGGAGGCAGAAGCTTAAGCCTGTAGGCTATCTGGGGTAAGCACGAGATGAAGCACCTTTCTCAATCACAGACTATTACCAAGAATGTAGTTTTTCGGTCCCCAGGCAGTGTGCTCCCCCACAGAACGGGTCTGCAAGAGAGGCTATGCTTAGTCCCTAGCTCCACTGCCAATCGCCGTTGTGCGTCAGTGCAATAAGGGTGATCTATTGCCTCATTTTGTGAGAGAGAAAGGAATTCATGGGCACACAAAGTAACAACTTACTTGGGAGAAAAAAACAGAAGTGCATGCACAGCTGAGACTGCCTTTGGGAGAAAGGATTACAAGTATAGCACTCACACTGATGCCGTTCACAGGAGATAAAAGAGTACATTCATATGCACAACAAAAAACCTACATGGGAGAATAAAAGCCACAACAGTTCTTGCCAATGTTAAGAAATGCCCGCTGGGCTGGCGGGCATCTCTAAACTTGGTGGGCAGAGGACCCTCGGATTGGCGGGTGCAATGTATTCTGCCATACTAATGGATTTACCTCTGTCCGCAAAATGACGTCCCTTTGTGAATGTGACTCTGTTCATCATTTCACTTATGAACAGAATAACATTTTTTAAATAAAAATAAATAAGATTAATGTCAAGTACTGCATCATCCAGTGGCCTTGTCAAATGAGTGAGGTCACTCGTAGCACATGAATACACACTCATTAGACAAGAGCTCAAAAGATCCTCACTCTAATTTTGTACTGACTATCCAGCCTAAGTACCAATTTTTAGAGTTTGTGATGCAGCGCTGTGCAGCTAATCACTTTGCTACGCAGCACTAGAGGTAAAGGGTAGAAACGCACTGTGTGTATCCAATACAAAACATTTCTATCCTTACCCCTTGTACTGGTACTGTTTTCTCTGCCAAGCACCAACAATGGCACCTTTCCACCATGGTGCTAGGATGCCTTTGTTGCATTCAGAAGTGTTTTGTGCACCTTCCTGCACACAAACACTCCTGAGTGGTTTCTTCCTCAACAGAATTACACCGAGTTTGAAAGGAAGGTAGATTTTGGTTCACAGATCATGCTTTCAGTTATCCAGTGTAAGTCTGTAAATTAGTAGTTGAGAAATTTAAGGAAATTCAACTTTGCTTGTCAGTGATTGCGACTAGTTCACAACAATTTCATGATTAATTGTGAATGCTTGAGCCAACTGTCAAGGATCCAATCACAGACCAACTCAAAACTCATACACCCATTCAAAGAACTACTGAGTGACTCATTGACCCTCTGACAGACCGACTCAAACACCTAGTTACAGACCCACTCTAAGACTGACGCTCCCACTCACAGATGCGCTCAGGCACTCATGAACCCACTTACAGATCCTCTGAGACACTTATACACTCAGTTCAGATCCACTCAGACACTCATGCACCCATTTTTCCGTCCAGTGGTTCGAGCTGCAGGCGTGTTATAACACTCGGGAATTAACATTTGAAACATACTTTTCGGACCCTCCCTTTTTGTTAGCCTCTGCTTGATGAAACACCCCAAAACGTTACATGCACAACAAGATTTACAACAGACATTTTTGGAAAATGTGAAGATTCTTCAAGTGATGCCAAAGATATAGCCAAGTCAAAAAATGCTTTTCCTATAAAAATATGGTCATAATGCATTCTGCAGCACACATATAAAGAGGAACAAACAAGGATATATACATTTATTTCTCCTCATTACACCTCAGCTGGAGAGGCATGAAACTTTGCTGCATTCCCAGGTGTACAATTCCTTGTAAATCTGGGAATGCGTCAATAAACATGAGAGATTTTGGAAACATCCACCGCAAAGCCCATGGAACGCTTCCCTTGCACAGAGTAAGGTAACGCAACGATGTGTGCGGCGTTGCTGTACTCCATATTGTTTAATCATTCCCAAAAATGCAAAGTAGCTTTGTGTGGCTTCATAAATCTGACTTACAAGCTTATATCATAGATGTATATCTATGCATTTTGAAACATGAAGCACGCCCCTCATAAATATGACCCCAACTTTTTCAGTGGACCTGTACAAGTGCCAGCATAGTCGATTATATGGTAGCACTTAATGAATAATATTTATTCTTTTAGAAATCTATACGCCTCTAGGTCTTGGCATTATTGCTACTATTTCCTGTCCTACGCTGTTGCTATTGTAATCACAAAATAGTTCCTTTGATTTCCATATAGGAAAAGGGGCTAGTATTTAAAGATTGCTTCTTTTCCAGTACCAAAACTGATGTGTGCAAGGTACCAGCACAAAATGCACTCCCCATGGAAAAAGATATCAGGAAGATACAGAATGAAGGTCTACACAGGCCTTGTAAGAATAATAAAGTGCAGTCTAATACATTACATCAATTGCTCCTCTATGTTTGATACTGAATACTTTCAGATTCTTGATCTCTAAATCAGTGTGATTTAAAGTATAAAAGAGAAAACTGTCAGAATTCAAGGTTTGTTAAGGCCTGTTGAGATGGTGGATACAGGAAAGGGTGCTAATGTTGCTTTGTTGAATCTCTGACAAAGCACATTTAGAAAGGAAGAGGACCAACGAGTTGCATCTTTAATGAAAAAGCAGCAACAGTGTAATGATATTTTATTGTGCATGGAATAGGTCTGTGTGTCCTACTTTGGGAACTGTTTCTCCGACGGGAATATATTTTGAAAGCCACACTTAATGTGAAGATGATTCTTCAAATGAAGTGTAAGGAAAACAAAGATTGTGTCTTTTATAATAGATTTTACAAGTAAGGATTTCTGTCAATGACCCCTTATCTCGTTTTCTTTTCTTTTACAGGGTGGTCATAGGGGAGGCTTTATGGTAAAATAAACTTTTCTTTTAATTATATATCCAAAATTATCTATGTCTGTGAAGTGACATTGATTCTAACGTTTTCCTTTACTTTTCCTTCGGCAGTTCAACTGAGTGCTGGTAAAAAAACCTTTATTTTACTATGTAGTACAATGCACTGTTTAAGGTAGCATCCCTCAATTCACTGGTTGAAATCCAGAGCTGGAACGGGTATTGTTTTCGCTTTGCTGAGCTCTGTTCACAGTACCACTTGATAGAAGAGAAACACATTTCAATACAGCCTGTGTGAATTGATGTCACGGGATCCATGGATGTGATGTGACACAGTTCTGGACGGTAACAATTCAGAGCAAGAAGCACTCCACAATAATCTACGTTAAGTGTGAACTTTGTGGTCTCCTTGAAGATTACTCCAAATTGACTTTAGAGTCATTTCTCAAGCACTTGCTGATATTGAGGTGATATGTGCATAGTGGTGATAGGGTATTGTTCTACGTCTATAATGAGCTGTGCAGTTAAACGTGGTGTTATTCACCTTGAATATAAACACTGTTTCCACTTTTACAAAGTCAACTATTGTGTACCTTCATGATATTGAACTGATTGCACCCAATGTGTATGTACCGTTGAATTTGTATAGATATTCTAAGAACTCTTTGGCACTGAAAAAAAGATTACAGCCCTTTTCAGCCATGTGGCTCGGTGCACAGATGATCTAAGGAGGAGCCAGAAAATATGTGGGCCAATGTGAAACATTTGTGTAGACAACAGCAGGTGCCGATGAAACATCAGTCTGTGGAACTAATTAGGAGTAGTGTGGTACTGGAATGGATTTGGCACATGAAAAATTCACGTCATAGCACCATTACAAAGTAGTAAAATCAGTTTAGATCCATGGCATGGGTAATTATGATTTGCAACCGATTTCTTCAGTTATAACATCATATGGAAGTCGCAACTGCATGGGTTATTTCTCCGACCAGGTGGTAAATGTATGCAGGGACTCATACATGGGGTGGGAAGTGGGTGAAGGTGGTGGGTAGATTGGGGCGTATTTTTTCTGACAAAGGACATCATTGTATGTTTCCTCTCATAGAAATAAAGGGGAATGGGACTTGGCTACTACAAAAAAATTCTCATGATATTTTTCAGGTCAGTTTTACATGCTGCAAAAATCGGGTCAAGCTCTTCCGCATCCGGTAATATTGGATATGGGAAAACAACCTGTTTTAATAAAGTGGAGCTAAATTATTGATTAAAAGCATGCATTAAATGTGTTCCTCTTTACTTGTATTCAGGTCCGATGTCTCTTAATTTTTAAGAAACTTTGAGTACTACATACCCATAAGTTTTTCAGGCCTTTCAGAGAGGATCTGGGCAGCAGACATAGCACACATGACATTTGCTATGTATTTTTTATATGATTTGATTATTTAAAAAAAGCTTGCATAGCAAAGGTGCTTTTTTTTTCTTAGACAAAAACATATTTTTGAGAGCAGTTACTTTAACCAAACCCTGGGATGCTGTACTATTCTGTACTAAAAAGTGAGGTAAATGTTTAAATATGATTTTCAGAAGGCGGCGTTTCAGTGAATGCTGTAGTTTTGCTTTTTTAAGACATGCACTGTGAATTGTAGAAGCAAGACGTCTTTGGAAATGCATTCAAGGAGGAACAGCTAACAATGGGCCCCAGGAGCAATTCGAGAATTCAGGGTGACTGATACAGAGATTGTTGGTGTTACATTGAGTAGCTTCTTTAGATATGCATGCACTTCGATTGTTTCACACAAATCAGTAATTTGGTACTTTCTGTAATTGCCTTTTAGTAATGCCTGGCCTGGTATTTGCATCACCTGGACGATTCTGAACAGAATTAAAAGTTAATTGCTGGATTCTTCGCATTTATGGATCTTCTTTCAAGGAATCATCTTCCAGATTCAGATATGCAGTGATTGACCAACATTCTACTGCGGCCCTGCTTTCTCATCTAAATAATGTGTAATAAAATAGCTAACACATCCTACTTTCTCTGTGTCCCTGGTGTTGAAAGGGTCCCCTATGGTGTGGTGATGGTTTGTAGGGTAAGACAGAAAGATCTGCAAACATCAGACATCTATTGAGAACAGAGTACCTTTACAATGTACCATATCTTGTATCACACATAGGGGCCCATTATGATCACGGACGGACTTGAGTCCGTCCGCGACCATAGGAGGAGGAGGATTTGGGATGATGAATCCCAAATGCAAAAATTGCACTCGCAAAGGGCCAGATTCTCAGAATCTGGCCCTTTGCGAGCGCAATTAAGCTTGATGAATCTGGCCGTTAGGACCTAATTTATGACATTTTGGCAAAGGGCAGAACAGCAAAGCAAATGGCTGTGCTGCTCTACACCAAAGTGAAATTGCAGGTATGTTCTCAGGACACCCCCGTGCCGCACGGCCACCAGCTGTTGTGTGTGCAACTCGCCGCACTGCTGCCCGCCGCCTCGCTGAGCCTGCCTCGCCGATCCCGCCCCCGCCGTATTTGCGTGTACTGTTGATTACATTTTGTTTGCTTTTTGTTTTTCCTGCATCTTGTTAACCTTTTTTGTCTCCCATTTACTGTTCTTGATTTTTTGACATTGCCTGTGCTGTCTCTTTCCCCCCCTGTGCCTGCCCGCCCCGCTCCCCGCTTCCTGCTGCCGGGCTAGTGGCACGCTGCCTTTCCTTCTGTGCCCTCCCCGCTCCCGCCTCCCAGCTGCTCCTCCCTCCCTCCCACTTCACCATAAATGGCGACCGCACGGATGCGCAGTGGTCACGCGCAGCGGGCGCGCCGATTGTGCGCCGAAAGCGCGCCAAAGGTAAGCCCGTCTGCAACCGACCGCGCCCAGCGCCAGGACCCCTGGCCCCCACTGACACCAGACAACCCGACAGACCTACGACGCTGCCGCCCTCAACGCACTCAATGCCGGCCGGAACGCTGCCTGCTGCCGGGCCGCCCCGAAACGCTTCCACAGACCCTTCACCTGCACAACCTGTAGGTTCACCTGCCTCCGAACATGCACCGCGCCCGCCAAGCCAAACCCCAGCAGCGACCGCAAGTGCATCCTGCTCAACACCCGCTCTGTCCACAAACACGCTGTCGAACTCTGGAACCTCCTCGACACAACAGCACCAGACGTCGCGTTCCTCACTGAAACATGGATGAACGCCTCCTCAGCCCCCGACATCGACATCGCCATCCCGGATGAATACAAGATCATCAGGAGGGACCGCGTCAACCAGACTGGGGGAGGCATCGCCATCATCCACAAGAACACCATCCGCATCACGACTGACGTCGACGACACCTACACCGCCGCCGAACACCTCCACTTCCAGATTCACACCGAGCCAAAGACGACCCTCAGAGGCACCCTCATCTACAGACCCCCGGGAACAAGCACACAATTCAGCGAAGACATCACGGACTTCATCAGCCCACACGTCCTCCCCTCCGCCGACTACATCCACCTGGACCTCAACTTCTACCTGGAGAACAACAAGCACCGCAACACCGTCACCCTGCTGGACAACCTCGCCAACCTCGGACTCAAGCAACTGGTCAACACCCCCACCCACTACGCCGGACACACGCTTGACCCCGTCTTCTCATCCAACAAGCACATCACCTTCAGCCACTCCACCGGACTTCACTGGACCGACCACAGCTGCGTCCACTTCAGCTTCAGAAAAACCACTACCCACCACCACCCGCAACAGGTTCCCCACAGAAGCTGGAGCAAGATCACCGCCGACCAGCTCCCCACCTCCCTCAGCCAGAACCCAACTGCCAGCACACCGGACCCCAACAAAGCAGCCCGCAACTTCACGCAGTGGCTGACCGCCTGTGCCGACGACCTTGCACCACTGAAGAACCCTCCCAGCCAACCCAGAAGCAAGAAGGCCCCCTGGTTCACCGACGAACTCAAG
Organism: Lissotriton vulgaris; assembly: GCF_964263255.1. Taxonomy (NCBI): domain Eukaryota; kingdom Metazoa; phylum Chordata; class Amphibia; order Caudata; family Salamandridae; genus Lissotriton; species Lissotriton vulgaris. Next base: position 566,016 of record NW_028253417.1, on the reverse strand, counting down.
TACTCCAAGAAGACCTCCCGCACCCTCGAGAAAGCCTGGCTCCTCGACCGGACCACTGACAACATGACCTCCCTCAAACACGCGACCCGCAAGCACCACCAGCTCATCCGCACCACCAACAAGAAATCACTGAAGGATCGACTGGACAACAACGCCCACGACAGCAAGGAACTCTTCAGCATCATCAAGGAGTTCTCCAACCCCCGCACCGGCAACAACGACATCACCCCTTCACAAGATCTCTGCGACTCCCTCGCCTCGTTCTTCCACCGCAAGATTTCCGACATCCACAACAGCTTCGGAGCACCATCCTCGCACCCAACTGTCGAACCAACGCACCCCACCCCCACCCTCCGCACCTGGACTGCAGTGACCACCGAAGACACAGCCCGCACGATGAACATCATCCACTCCGGATCTCCGACTGACCCCAGCCCCCACCACGTCTTCAACAAGGCCGACTCCACCATCGCACCCCAACTCCGAGACGTCATCAACACCTCCTCCGACATCGCCACCTTCCCGGAGAGCTGGAAGCATGCAGAGCTCAGCGCCCTACTGAAGAAACCAACAGCGGACCCCACCGACCTCAAAAACTTCCGCCCCATCTCGCTCCTCCCTTTTCCCGCCAAAGTCATCGAGAAGATCGCCAACAGACAGCTTGCCACCTTCCTTGAGACGAATGGATCCCTTGACCCATCGCAGTCCGGTTTCAGAGCCAACCACAGCACAGAGACTGCCCTCATCGCAGCCACCGACGACATCCGAGCCCGTCTCGACAACAGGGAAACAGCGGCACTCATCCTCCTGGACCTCTCCGCCGCGTTCGACACTGTCTGCCACCGCACCCTAGTCCAACGCCTCAGCAACACCGGCATCCAAGAGAAGGCATTGAAGTGGATCATCTCGTTCCTCGCTGGAAGAACACAGAGAGTCCGCCTCCCCCCGTTTCGTTCCGAGGCCACCGAAGTCATGTGCGGCGTCCCGCAAGGATCATCACTCAGCCCCACCCTCTTCAACGTCTACATGAGACCTCTCACAGCCATCCCACGCCAACACAACCTCAACATCATCTCCTATGCCGACGACACCCAGCTGATCCTCTTCCCCACCAGAGACCCCGACACCGCCAGAGCCAGCCTCCACGAAGGGATGAAAGACGTCGCCGAGTGGATGAAGAACAGCCGCTTGAAACTGAACTCAGACAAGACGGAAGTCCTCATCCTTGGACCATCACCCTCCGCCTGGGACAACTCCTGGTGGCCCCCAGCCCGGGGCACCGCCACCAAGCCGACAGACCACGCACGCTACCTGGGCTTCATCCTGGACTCCTCCCTCTCGATGACCAGACAAGTCAACGCCGTCTCCTCTTCATGCTTTCACACCCTCCGCATGCTCCGCAAGATCTTCCGATGGATCCCGACCGAAACCAGGAAGACGGTCACCCAGGCCCTCGTCACCAGCCGTCTGGACTACGGAAACACCCTCTACGCCGGAACCACAGCCAAGCTACAGAAAAGACTACAACGCATCCAGAACGCCTCCGCCCGACTCATCCTGGACATCCCTCGACGCAGCCACATCTCCGGCCACCTGAGGAACCTGCACTGGCTCCCCGTCAACAAGAGGATCACGTTCAGGCTCCTCACCCACGCACACAAGTCTCTCCACAACCTGGGCCCCTAGTACCTCAATGACCGCCTGACCTTCCACACGCCCACCCGCCAGCTACGGTCCACTAGCCTCGCCCTCGCTGCCGTACCACGTATCCGAAGAGCCACCACCGGAGGCAGATCCTTCTCCTACCTGGCTGCCAAGACATGGAACTCCCTCCCCATCCACCTTCGGCTGACCCAGGACCACCTCGTCTTCAGGAGACAACTCAAGACCTGGCTGTTCGAGCAGTAGCGACCACCTTCCCCCAAGCACCTTGAGACCCTTCCGGGTGAGTAGCGCGCTATACAAGTGTTATGATTGATTGATTGATTGATTGAATTTAAGCAATACAGTGCATTCCTGTCCATTTTGCCTGTGCTGGTGGCCTTTTGGCAGCCTAGCTCCAATGTAGGCTCCCTTGTAACATGGTGCAAGGGTGCTTCCATTGTAGGCAGCGGTACAAAAGGGGGTGGTGATGGACGGAGCATCTAAATCAATCAAACACTCACACCAAGTCAAAAGATCTGGGTTTAATCCATCACCGTTCTTTAGCCCACTCTGCCACCCCAGTTCAGACATGGCTATCTGAAAATCAGTCTGACCCTGTGCCTCATGGGAACAGTCAAGCCCGAACTGCCAAGCCATGTCTTCCCTGGACCGGAAACAAGCTTCCGAGGACCGGTTTCTGGCATTCCAGCCATCTTCAGCCAGGCTTGCTTGAATCCAGTGGCAAAGTGAGCAATGGACTTACGTCTGAGCATACGTGGCCACACTTATAGCAGCCAAAAGCGGTACAAAAGGGGGTGGTGATGGACGGAGCATCTGAATCAATCAAACACTCACACCCAGTCAAACGATCTGGGTTTAATCCATCACTGTTCTTTAGCCCACTCTGCCACCCCAGTTCAGACATGGCTATATGCAAATCAGTCTGACCCTGTGCCTCATGGGAACAGTTCAGCCCGAACTGCCAAGCCATGTCTTCCCTGGACCGGAAACAAGCTTCTGAGGACCGGTTTCTGGCATTCCAGCAGTCTTCAGCCCGGCTTGCTTGAATCCAGTGGCAAAGTGAGCAAGGGACTCACGTCTGAGCATACCCTGCCACACTTATAGTGGCCAAAAGCGGTACAAAAGGGGGTGGTGATGGACGGAGCATCTGAATCAATCAAACACTCACACCCAGTCAAAAGATCTGGGTTTAATCCATCACCGTTCTTTAGCCCACTCTGCCACCCCAGTTTGGACACGGCTATATGCAAATCAGTCTGACCCTGTGCCTCATGGGAACAGTCCAGCCCGAACTGCCAAGCCATGTCTTCCCTGGACCGGAAACAAGCTTCCGAGGACCGGTTTCTGGCATTCCATTGTATGCAGGATTGTTTTTGTGCATGCACAAAAACAATCCTATGAGGCATTTTCGTCTTTCTATATGTGCTGCAGAATGCAGCACACATCAAAAGATTTAAAAATGAGGAGAAAGTAACATATTTCTCCTGGTTACACCTCATCTCGGGAGTAGTCCAGATTTGAAGCTTTGACAGGTTCACATCAATTTGTAAATATGGAACAGTGTCAAATTTCATGGGTGTTGCACAGGAAAACCGTCCTGGTGCACAATATGTTGACACAGCGATTTGAGTTGCGTTGCCTTACTCATGATGTATGAGGCCACTCAAAACCATGCAGGGTGGCTTTGCATGGCTTCATAAATGAGAGCTCTGCATCATGCATGTACCACTATAGGTGGTGCAAAAGTGATGCAAGGCTCTCATAAATACGCTCCTTAATGTGCACTTTTCATTTATTTCAGTGCAAATGTTAGAATAAAGTGCAAATACTTCTAATACCCACATATGGGTATCAAAAATAAAACATTTGTATATAAACAAAGTAGCGGTGTGCCATGGAAATTTGTGAGGGCTTCATCAATTTGGCTCTTTGGCTAGCGTATAGCATGTACCAATACATTTGAGTTGAAACATTGCTAAAATATTAAAGAGTTAAAAAACTCTAATATTAAAAATATATCTTATAAAAATGGATAAATGCAAGGAGCTAAAATACATGATGAACTATCTATTTGCAGTACAGTTGAAATTAAGAGTGAAATAGAGAAGAACTCATCTGATCCCTGTTACGTAAATGCCATAACAATTCCTAGTTGCTTGCTTGGGTACACTTTGAACTCCAGATCCAGGCACCCATAAGGTATTTTGAAACAGCAAATACCACGAACCTAGAGGAATCTGTCCTTAAAATTCTAAGTGCCTCCTGGTGACTTCTAGAGCCAAGATTCCTTCACAATGGCAATAGCCATTTTTTCCTCTGGGAACCATGAGTAGGGCAGAAAAATGTGGTTTATTCTTCAATGGCCCTGCACATACTGGGCACTCTTTGCCCACACATTGGTCATAGACCCACTTTGCACAGAAGACTCTCATTGGGAGGGACGGGTACCTGAATTGTAAAAACTGTTTCCGAGCTGGAGGGAGGTGAGTTCCATGTAATCTCACCAATCATCCCTCCATACATGGGGAGCATTTTAAACTAAGTAAATTCCTTAGTTAAGTGCCTCTATTACTACAAATTGTCTCTGCAGATATGAAGTTGCAATATGCCACTTTGATGGAAGTTTCTTAAATGACACCCTTTCTCTTTCCCACCCCATACTTACATGCTCTTTCAATGTTAAAGGTAATTACAGATTGCACTAGAAATTGTTCACACTTTGTAGTTCTCCATAAAAGGACTAACGTATCTCCCTCATGAAATGCATACCACCATCAAAGGGCAATCTTTATTATTTTTATTTTATCCACTTTACTCGGTTTTTTTAAAAATCATAAAAGTACACAAAACTGATACAAAAGCACATACATTTAAAAACATTTAAGCCATCTGTATAATATAGTAGCTGAATAATAATAATTATTATTATTATTATTATTAAATGGATTTTATTAAGCGCAGACAACCCGGAGGCCTCGTAGCGCTGAGTGTAACTGGGGGGCAAGTGAAGGTGGTGGGATTTACATGAAAAGAAGGGTTTTTAATTCTTTCCGGAATTTTAGGAGGTTAGGCTCACCGCGCAGGGAGACAGGCAGAGAGTTCCATGCCTTAGCCGCATTCCAGGAAAAGGAACGTCCTCCCCATCTGGCACGTTTGACTTTGTTCTCAGTGGCCAGAAAGGCTGTGCTGGAGCGCAGTGGCCTATGGGGAAGATATGGAGTAGCCAGCGAGCAGATCATTGCTGGTGCTTTTTTCCACATAGCCCTGTGCATAAAGCACATTGATTTAAACAGAGTTCTAGCCTTGATGGGTAGCCAATGGAGTTTTTTTTAGAGCAGTAGTCCCTGAGTCCCGTCTGTTAAGGCCCAGCAGGAGACGGGCTGCTGCGTTTTGCGTGACCTGGAGCTTCTTTGTTGTAGTGGCCGGAGCCCCCAGGTACAACGCATTCCCGTAATCTAAACGGGATAGAATAATTGCTTGCACCATGATCCTGCGGGCTTGTGGGGGGAGAAGTGGTAGTACTTTTCTGAGCATGCGCATCAAGCCAAAACAGGTGGCAGATACGATCGTTGCTTGGTGGTTAAAATTGAGATTGGCATCAAGCCAAATGCCCAGGCTCTTTATTTGGGGTTTGGGCTGCGGCTGGGTACCCATGCATGGGGGCCAGTTAGATAGTGGGCAGGGAATGTTTGGGTTTCCAAGAATCATAAGCTCCGTTTTGTCCCCATTAAGCTTTAGGTGGGAGCTGGCCATCCATTTGTTGACTGCCACTAAACAATTCTCAAGATTAGACGAGGAGGCAATAGTTTGGTTCACGGAGACAATCAATTGCGTGTCGTCAGCGTATGTGACTAATTCCAGGCCAAATGAGTGAACGATGACTGCCAGGGGGAGCATATATATGTTAAAAAGGGTGGGGCTCAGGGACGAGCCCTGAGGCACACCCTGATCGAGAGGCCAAGTACTGGATTGCGTGGTGCCCTCAACTACTCGAAAAGAGCGATTTTCTAGGAAGGATTGTAGCCAGCGAATGGCTGTTCCTGAAACTCCTATTTGTTTAAGACGATGGATGAGGATGATGGTATTTACAGTGTCGAAGGCGGCACTAAGATCAAGCAAAATAATTGCTGTTGTGCCGCCTAAGTCCATCTGTTTCCTGGCTAACTCAGTCACTGTTAGAAGGGCCGCTTCCGTTCCCAGCTTGGGGCGGAATCCTGCCTGGGAATCGTGAAGTATACTGTTTGATTCTAGGTACTGAGTGAGAGATATATTGATATGTCTCTCAAGCAGTTTGCTGATCCAGGGGAGCAGGGATATTGGACGGTAGTTGGCCATGTTATCTGGGGCCAAGGAGGGTTTTTTCAAAAGAGCCCGTACTTGGGCTTTCTTCCAGGCCGTAGGGACTATGCCAGTAGTGATGGAATTATTAAGGATGTTAAGGATAACTGGCCGTATTGTGTCTGTAATCTTTATTAGATGGCATGGGGGTGCGGGATCACTTGGGGATCCAGATTTAACTTTTTTCATGATTTGTTCCAGAGCGTCCGCTCCTACTGGGGGGAACTCTACTAGTCTATAGGGTGTGGTGCCAGGTGGCTTAGTTGCTTCAAGGTCAGCTAAATCTGGAGCGACAAATGCCGATGAAATTGATTGTATTTTTTGGTAAAAATATTCCGCTTGATTGTTGCATCTGAATTGTGCTTTACTGGGGTCCAGGGGGATGGGTGGGGTGTCAATTAAAGATTTTGCGATTTGGAATATTTCTCTGGGACAGTTATGAGCATTGTTAATTTTGTCTTCAAAGAAGCGGGCCTTGGTTGCGTTAATTTCAGCTTTATATTCTGTTATGGCATCATGATGGTTTGTTTTAGCTGAACTGCTACGAGAGGCCCTCCAGGTCCTTTCTAGCTTCCTGCAGTGTTTTTTCATTTCTTTAAGTTTGGGAGTGTACCAAGGTGATACCTTAGATTTAGTTTTTTCCCTAAGGGTTATCTGTGGTAGCACAGAATCAAGGGCCTTGGAGATCCATTGGGAGTAGTTGTCACCCATGTAACAAATTCATAAAACAGCACCAATGTATTTTATACACGGTATAGACTGGGACATCTTTTCTTCTTAGATCGAACAGCAGCAACAAGAAAACAGGCAACATTAAAAAATATCCCATGGATTACTCAACATTTGGAGATAAAGTAGAGCTGTTTTGACTTTTACAAAGCCCTTACCTTTCAATAAAGGAATTATAAACTTCTTCCTAATATCATTGTATTAACCACAGAACATCATGAAGTGTAAAGTGTTCTGTACAGAGAAGTTATCACACTGACAGGGTTCCGCCTCCTCTGGTTTACACCAGCCTTGGAAGTCACCCAGCGTAAAGTGAATCAGATTAAAATGCAACCTAGTCAGGAGCCAACGATGGAAAGGTTTAGTCACAGTTATCAGATCAGGTTCAATTAACAAGATGGTTTTAGTCAAACAGTGAGCCCTAGCTGATGGTTTCTGCAGCTCCAGCTCTTCCTGTTCCATCATTAACATTTTTAAAAAATTCATGTTGACCCACTTTACATCCCCCTTACAGATCCTTGCAGGGTGATCAAAAAGTTCTTGCCGTCTTAATTTAGAAAGCACATGTTTAACATATGCCAGCCACTTGATGTCATTGACTTTATCCAAATTGACGATATCACGCAGAATCAGATGATTCCGTGTCAATTCTTGATTCTTGATTAGCTCCACTTTTGTGCTAGCTTAATACTTGGCTTAAACGCATTATATCCAACATGTAGCCCTGCCCTAATTCCTCGTGAATCGCATGGATAGATGTTGATTGAGGGACAGACAAAAGGCTACGGAGGAATCTATTCTCAGCTATCTAAACCCCTGGCCGTTGTTTAAAACCCCAAATAGAGCAGCCATATGCAGCAATAGCAAAGCACTTTGATCTGTAAATTTTGAGAATCGCCTCTATGGGCCTAGCCCCCTGATCATCGAATAAGACCCCTGAATATGGGAATGAGGTAACCCTGGAAACTTCTTGTAACGGGGAGGACCCGGATCCGCCAGGCTTACCTGTTTCACCTCTTTCTAACCAGCACACAGGGGCCTGGAGAAACACCGATATCCTCGGCGACAAGGAGCCAGAAGAGAGTGGTGAGCCCTGTTACTTTAATTGGGCGGAGCTGGAACAGGACTACGTCAACTGGCACGCCCCCGTATCCCAGGTAAAGGCAGCCCCAGAAAGCGCACAGGTGTGTGTTACACCCGGAGGCGACGGAGGTGAGAGCGACGGAAGGCGAGGCGGAGAAGAGGAAGAGTGTGGAGCAGAGTGGAGATCGGAGACGAAGGCGGAGGAGAGGCGGGAGCAGAGGAGAGGAGACGAAAGTGGAGCGGAGTCAGGAGGCGGAGTGGAGACCGGAGGAGGAGAGAGAACATCGGAGGACGGAGGCAGAGTGGAGACCGGAGGAGGAGGGAGACCATCGGAGGAAGGAGGCGACGGCCGGAGAAGGGGACGGAGAGAGGAGCGGTGAAATCGGAAGATCCAGAGGAGACAAACCCAACAAGCCAGGAGGCCAACCAGAAGGCGCTTCGCCCAGCCACACTTCAAGGGAAGTGTGGCTACCAGAGGTACGATCAAGGCTTTCGGGCTGGGTGGGATTTAAGTGGGCTAAACCCCCATAAAGGCACTTTATACGCATTCCGTGCACTACCCGTCCTTCACTACCCCGGCACTGTGGACCCTAGCTGACTTTTCGTGCACGTGTGTTCCCTCACTCCCTTCCCTGTGCCTTTTTGGCAGCACAGCAAACTAAAACGGTGCAATCTTTTCTTCCCTTCATCGACGAGATGACACGACATTGTGGAGGAAGAGGCCCGGGCCACAAGTCCCAGAAGACACCGGGACGAACGCCGGACCGCTATTGAGAAGCGCCAGCACAGACAGTCTGAGGAGTCCGAAAGCCCCCTGCCCTACTATAGAAAAATGATACACAGGAAAAGGACATTTAAGTTAATAAAGCCTGCGTTACCTAAAGTTCCTGTGTCAGTAAGTCTATTCGAGGAGAACGTAGCATCGCATACACCTACCCCAGTTAGTAGGGGCGAACCCGAAGTGCTACACTTCTACTCCATTACAAAAGAATAGCTTCACTTTCCTAGATTTTGTTCCCTGATTACCATGGTGTGTGACTTCCAACTGTTCACAATCACATCCAATGACTGCATATAGGTTCCAAAAGCATCCAAAAGTTTCTGGAGACCCAGCGCAGTACGTGCTAAAAGGGCGGCGTCATCCAAGTATAGGAGAACAGATATTAAATATTCACCTACACGCGGAATATCCAAGCTCGCCCCCTTTAGGGATTTGTCCAAAGCGTTAATATAAAGAGTGAACAATAGGGGCGCCAGTATACACCCTTAGCGAACACCCTGATCAGATTTAAAATACCTGGTACATCTACTGTCCTGGGATATCCTCACTGACGCATAAAAATCCCGATGGAGGTCAGCTAAAAAAATAAACAAAACATGGCTCAATGCCCATTTCCATTAAAATATTCCACAGCTTTGACCTGTTGACCAGGTAAAAGGCTGAAGGCAGATCCATGAACGCCAGGTGCAGAGAACCTTCCTTGGCCACAGTATATTTACCAATTAATAAATGCCGTTTGAGGCACTGATCCATGGTGCTTCTAGCCTGCCTGAAGCATACTGCAAATCTGATAAAATCTTATTTTCAGAGACCCAGTCTGTTATCTTAGCTAAGACTACTTTACCCAGAATTTTAACAGCTGAGTCGATCAGCGATATAGGTCTATAGCACTGCGGGTCCCCTTTCTGACCTTTTTTAAAAACCGGAATAATAATGGATTGGCTCCAGTATACCGGGAACCCCTGCATACCAGAAGCATTAAAACATTAGCCAATATTTTTGACCAAAATTTGGGGTCGCACTTATAAAGATCTGCTGGGACCCCATCGAGTCCAGGGGCTTTATTACTCGAGGTCTCCTTTATCGCCTTCTCAATGTCCATCTCACTAAACACAAAAAGGGCTGTTCCTAGTTGAGGAGAAAGACTAACAATAGATGTAGATGAACCACCAGGGTCATAAATCGCCCCAAAATGAGTTAGCCACTGCGCCTCTGTGATGTTACATTCCTGCGCATCGTTCTCCACAGAAGAAAAAAAGGGGGCATTTATAAAACTCTACTGAAAGAAGGGCGTTCAAAGCCTCTGCCTTAATTTCTGCTTTCCCGGAGTGCACTGCCAGCTTAAACTGCTTACGAAGGCTAGCTACCATCAACCTATCTCGGGGAACACTCGTCAATGCTGAAATGAGTAGACAATGGGCTTTTGAGCAGGTGTCGTCAAACCACCTAGAACCACGGTTCCCTTTGGACTTGGTGCCAATCGTCAGATCTGCTGCGATCTGGCTACAAATACCCTCAAAGGCTTTAAGGATCAAGTCCTTATGATTCAAAGAGTCCGCACATACCGCAAGATTCCCCTCAGCCTTTCTACAGAGATCTGTGAAAATGTATCAGGCATTACTTTTGGCCACTTGAGCCTCCTCCCCTGGTCACGTGCTACCCGACAGTTAGCTCCACAATTCCCCCCCCCAGGTCCACGATACCAACCCCGCCATCCAATTCTAGAATAACAGGGTTATGGTCGCTATACGATGACACCCTGGTGTTATAAGAAACTACTCTGTCTAGCCACCTGGGGGACGGAAATATATAATCAATAATGGTATCTTTATTGTTAGATTTAAACATGGGACACCGCTCCAAGTGGCTGAAAAAGCCAGGTTCAAAAAGATCTGCTTCTGCCAAAAGGTCCTCCAGGGAGTGTTCAAAGTGGGAAGTCATCGAGTGATTAGGACCCAAGTGATCATCAAGATGACAATTTGAAGTGCAAGGATGTATGTTAAAATCACCCATTAAGAGTGCATAATAATCTGTGGATTGTTTTAATCTATATTCTTCTAAAAACAGTTTAAAAAAACACAAGTGTTGGTTCCTGAAGTCCGCCTCCCCAGAGTTGTAAAAATTTACCAATAATAGCTTTGAGTGGTTATGAATAGTTACTTCTACTGTCAAACAGTGTGGAGAATCTACCTCTAACATTTTTAAGGAGCCCTTTCATTTAAGCGATAGGAGGAGCACTAGGCCTACTATTGCTCTTCCCACTGCTACAGGCCAAGCAGGCTGAAAGAAAGACCTAAACCCATCAACCCAAAAGTTTGCCCCCATATCCCACGTTTCCTGTAGCGCTATAATGTTGTGGGATTTAGTAAGATCATTCCATAAGGGGTCATCTCTTTTTGATTTAAGGCCGGCAATATTCAAACTAATAATACTACAGGTTCCTAACGTTTCGTCTCCAGTATCGATATTGACAGGACCATTCGGGCAAGAGGGCAGCATTTCCACCCACCTTTTTAATCAGTCAATCATTTTCATCAAGTTGTGCTAGAGGAACAAATCTATTTGAAAGGTGTAGATTCCCCTCAGCAGTCTGCGACAGACAATGGGCCGGATGTAAAGGTACACTTGATTGACTCCCTACTTTTATTCTCTAGACCAGGCACAGCACTTCTTCTGATGGGGTAGCTTTTTAAGCACTGTGGATATACCCTTATTCCCTACCTTGCTACATCCCCCTCTTAAAGGGTTTTTTGCAGGGGGTAGAAAAAACCCAATGGAGGTGCCCTAATGTCCCCCCCCATAAACAGAGGATGAATCCCAAATCAACCTTTCTGCAGCACCTCATTTATTAAAATTGACTATAATACAATCCCCAGGGACCTGTGTGGGCCCACTTCCAACCCAAGACACCCTTCTTGCCATTTTAATATGTGCCGAGATCTCAGATTGGCCGGTACAATATTAATCACACCAATGTTTCGATTTAGGGATAAGGGTCATCGTTGATTCACTGTCAGGGTCCCTAACAGGAGGTACCCCAACAAGAACCGCCACCAAGGGGGTGGCTTCCGGTGGAAGATTAATTCTCCCACCTTTATGACTTACATCAACAGTTTGGGGTGTACACTTCTCTGTACCTGTCAACATCATGGCAGTAGATGATAAGTTATCTGAGCTACAAATATTTAGACAAGACCTTGCTGGATTTAGGTTTCCCCCCTCTTCAACATCATGTACAGATTTTACCCCTCTTTCTACAGATAATTGTAGTTGATAGCTAAGGTCTTTCTCTCGGGGGTTAATACTTCTCGCTACAGGGGGTTTAGGTAACAAACCTGCTTTACGAATAACTTTGGTAGGATACTTTGCGTCCATTAAAAAGGAGTCCAACCTCTTACATTTCTTCTTGAGGTCCCCAACACATGTATTAAGAGTATCAATAACATCTTTAGCGATACACATTAATATGGACCCAAACCGCTCACTAAAAATCTCCTCTATCCGCGTCCGGAGAGTCATTTCAGCATTTTCATCCAGCTCAAATGGCGATTTAACCAAGCCTTTTTTGACATTCTTTTGCCATTTACCAGTTTTCCTGTTAAAGCCCTTTTTCTCCTCGAGAGCCCCCTTTAAAACCGCTACAGGTCTGGCCGTGACACAGGAGGGTGAATCCACAACGGCAATCTCTGGTAAAACTGTCTCAGGGATTTGAGCTTCACTCCTTGCGTTTGAGGCATTAATCAGAACCCCCTGTTCTAATGGTACGGGGGCAGATAATTGATGTTTCACTGCCACTTGCTCCTCCCACAGGTTTGACTTGTGCCCAACACCAGCTCTTTTTCAGCATTAGCAATCTCTTTGTTCAGGGATTCCACAGCCGAAGTCAAATATGAAAATATTGAAGGAGTCTTTCTTGGTATTTTGACCTTTAAACCCTCCATTTCCACATTACCCACATGTTTATGCTTACCCATATTTAGCAGATGTTAAATACAAGTACAATGTGGTCATCTGGTTCCATACGACCACATTGTACTCAGGATTACGCTGACTTGCGGCTTTACTTTTTCACCTGAAAACACTAAAAGTGAACGAATTGATAACGTACTGGATTCCCTATTTAAAATGCGAAAACAGTCCTGAAGAAGTCCGGTGACGGACGAAACGCGTTGGCTATCGGGCTATCTGCCCTTTTCTATAATAAAAAAAAGAATAATTAATTGAATTGAAGCAAAGAGCCTCCGTTTTCTGCTTCTTGGGAAAACTACTACTTGTCTTGTATTCACCATGATCACTATTTGGATTTAAATAATGTTTTGAACTTCTGAAGGGTGCAGACCAAATTTCGTGTGTATTTTGTCAAGGGAATTGGGTTTTCTCAAATCTCTGTTAGGACCTTATAGGGATTACGTTCCTGGTACTGGCACCTTCTGTATAGACTTAAGTGTGGTATTCTAATGGTGGTGCAGGTGGTTTTGCCTTAATCACTAAATTGTTCTGCAGACACAGCCTTTGTGCAGAGTGGCACGCCTTTCAGCAAGGTAGATTCCAGCCTTAAGTACCCACAACAGAGGCAGAATAAGGTGCAAACAGTCCACGCTTAGAGATCAACAGTCACACAGACGGTGATCAGGTAAAGAGCGAACATTCTGACCTCACCTTGTTTTGTTGTTTCGTAGACTTCCACGCGTCATTCGACCTTGTAAGCAGGGTGCAGCTATGGTCTACCTTGAAAGGCTAGAAGTTACACGGAGACCTGTTAGCCCTTATCCAGGCCTACATACAGACAACTGGGCTCAGGTAGTCCGGGACGAGGAGGGTGGATTATCTGGCAGGATCCAGATTGGAAATGGCCTGAGGCAGGGGTGCATATTAGCCCCATTGCTTTTCTCTCTGTTTATAGCAGACCTACCTCAGAATCTAAAAGAGGTGAGAGGGGCTAGCCCAAAGCTAGGAGGTAACCATATACCCTCTCTGCTTTATGCAGACGATCTGGTGATCATGGACCAGACGGAGATAGGCCTGCAGAGGAACCTAGATATGTTCCATAAATACTGCTTAAATAAAAAACTGGTAGTAAATAGGGAAAATACTAAAATACTATGTTTCAGCAAAAGTAAGACCCGGTTCCCTTGGTATTTAGGTACGGAACTACTTGAGAAGGTAACGGAATATAGATATTTGGGAGTATGGTTCACGAGTAACTTGAACTGGACCACCCATCTGGAAGCATTAAAAATTAGGGTAACAGCTTCTATAAAGGGCGTAAAAAGATTTAATAGCTTCTACGGAGACATGTCAGATGGGCCGGTTATAAAGGCCTACATAGCAATGGTCCCTGCGCAATTCCTATAGGGATCAGAGGTTCTCCTCCTTAGTGGGAAAAAAGGTTGGGATAAAGAGGAGGGTATGATCCTGAAAAGCTTGTTCTCGTTGCCAAAATCAGCAATGGTTCAAGCAGCAAGACTGGAGATGGGAGTCGCTTCCTGGGCAATCACAACTAGTATGGCACTAATCCGGTTTTGGCAGCATCTGGAGACAGGGGAGCCTCCCAGGAAAAATATCACAGTGGTGTAGAGAGGAAATTGCCTCTAGTGAGTTATCTTGGGCAAAAGAAACAAGATTCTCACTAAAGGAAGCTTATGGGAAGCTAGGAATAGAATTAGATACCCAGTTAGGACACACCAATATAGGCAAAAAAAGAACTACGGTCTTGGGAGCGGATGTGTCCCGTATATGCGATCAAGAGTATCTCCGGCAAAAAATATCGGTGGCCCATATGATCCAAGCATGGACTTCAGAAGACCTTTCCTACCCTTACTTGGATAGGTTGCCACACCAGCACTTAAGAAGAGAGGTTTTAAAACTGAGAATGGGTATAAATCCCTGTTATGTAAACATCAGGGAACACCAGGGTTAAAAATGTTATGATGAATAGTAATGGCAATTGCATATGTACGCTTGTACCCCCTGTGATATTACTCATATCTTATTAGACTGTAGGATGAGCCTTGATATACGTAAGGAGATTTTAGGCCCGTTATTCAAAAAATACAGGACAATGAATAGGAGGCAAGCTGTAGATCTCCTGGTGGGGATGATAAATCTGGATATAGCCTGCACTTTGGGGAAATACATGAGTAGAGTTAGGGGGTTTTCCAGAGTATAGAGGCATAGGCGTATGTTAACAAGATTGCACCTTAATGTATGTATTGTGTTTGGAAGGCCTGGTTACATATGTTTATTCATGTTTACCCTTGTGATTTTAACAACCTAGGAGGATACTGTTTATTAACAAAGTTGTCGTGGTTATCCTCCGGGAAAAGACTGAATTGCAATTTTACACATTTTTTATATTTTGTGTTTATATAAAGTTTTATAAATGTGTAGTGTATACTTTTAAGGTTGTAACAACCCAAATAAAGTTTTAATGACTGACTGACTGACCTCACCTAATGGACACTGCTCACTCTGAACAATAGAGACTGTAGTCTCACCCTTCACTGCCACCAATTAATAAGAGCTTGAGGTACAAGAAGTCTGATCAGCAGCCCCCTCTCAGCAATGAACCTAATCAAATTTTAGTGGAGCCCTGTCTCCTCTGTCCCCAATTAGGGGGCCTATTATGATGATGCGCGGAATTACCACGGTGGGGCTGGAGGTGGCTGGAAATGCATTTTTCAGCACACCAGCAGCAGTCCTCACGCCCTTCACATTACTGTGGCCAAACATTGCCCATTTCCTGTCCGCCGCGGTGTGACGTGAACCGCCATCAAAGTGCGCCCGCCACCGTGGCGGTGGGAGCCAATGGAGACTCACCGACGTGTGGAATGACGTCCCATCCGTCGTACAAATCAGGATGCCCCAAAAATTCAGCCGCACCGCAGCGGACAAACCACCCAACCAGAGACAGCGAAAGCTCGACAGCGGAGTGCGAAGCCAGAGTCCCGGTGCCTTCCACCCGGTCCCGATGGCAATGGACCCCGCTCTACACCTCTTCCTGGTGCTGTACCTGATACATTACCAGCAACTCATGGACCGTCGCGGACAACGCCACAGGTACTCAAAAACACAATCCTGCACACAACTACTGGGCCTATATGGGGTTTCTGGACACTAGACACCCTGGTGGGGACAGGAACACATCCACAAGTGTACCCACACATGTCCTACCTGACACAAAATCACCGCTCCTCATCCAGGTCAGCCATCTACCGCGAAATCACAGCAATGTCCCGGTCACGTCGCAGCAGCTGGGGAGCCGCGTGAAAATACCTGCACAATGCAGTAGGCAGGGCCAGAGCCAGGCATGGGCAGTGCACAAAGACCACAGGGCTACACCTCCACCCTCTACACACTAGGCCCCCCCAACATGAAGGGACTTACCATGTGCCCCTCCTGTGCTCCCCCGTGCACAGCAACCAGCCAGGTTAACCCACACTCTGCACCACACACCAAACAACTAGGGAGACAGCCACAGCAGGTGTGGCTGCAGAGGAACGCACAGCACAGAAGCACAGGGCCAGGGCAACCCACACACCACAACAACACCACACTCATGGCAAGTAAACACACACAGATAATGAACAATCACTCAACTGGACACACAGCTTTCCAAGTCACACATACATACCCCACACTGACACACAGCCACATACACATACCACATGCCAGCAGCAATGGAGGACAACATATAGGAAAGCTAAAGTGAGGTGCACACAAATGGAAGCCCAAGGAGCTAACCACCAAGCATGTGTACCTCACATGCAAGACAAGGAACATATTACAACATCTTCAGCCCATCAAATCACACATGGCTGGCACAGTGAGTGAAGTCTAACCACAGCCACCTCAATGCAACAACTCGGGAAAACATCAAGGCAACCCTTGTATAGGCACAGGGATGAAAGGAAAGGTATGAAGTCAAAAAGTGAACAGCCACACATTTGTATAACACTACTTGACAGGGGTATGTAAGATGCACAACACACAGGGCCCATTGCAACACTCCATGACTGTCAAACACAAGTAGGATCCTTCACACATACCACCCTCCAATCACACCTGCAGAACACAACACCAGTGTCAAAAACACAGAAGGCTGCAAATAATGTCCATTCAATACACTGACAAACAGTCACACTCCATGGGGGATATCCACAAACATAACACACACACACACACACCCACACATACGCACACACACACACACACACACACACACACACACACACACACACACACACAGGGATGCCTGATCTAATGATTGCACAAAAACAACAGCCAAACACATAACTCAACAACATCATACACAGAACCACAAGTCCAGACATTACCTGTGCAGCAAAACTGTGGAAAGGCAATGGGAGCACATACACAACAGGAGTGCATAGCCTCATCAGTTAGGAACAATGCACAGACAACATACCACAACACAGACAAGAAGTGCACCATCACAAAACAATCATGTACACAAACTGGGAGAAATGGGTCTACAATGACACACAGACATACATACCACACCACCCATCAAGTCAACATGGTGTCACAGTGTACCACATGCCTGCACATGCACAAGAATGACAAGAGACAGCCCAAACATGAGAGGAGAAAACACCAAGGACACACCTTACACAAGCACAGGTACTAGAATAGACCTAAATCATGTGACAGCCACACAAGAAAGGCACAACACACTGGCAACACACATCTGAATGAAACACAACACACCAACCAAACACACACACTGACATGCAAATAGAACACCACACACAGAGCATCTGTCAGCTGCAAGGGACAGCACAGCCCAAACACTGCAGAGAGCCACATCAAACACACAACATATGCACATGACAAACACAGCAGGACATCAGGGGATGCACACCAGGCAAGGACAAGGCAACATACACTCACAGCACTGCATGCACACTAAGCAGTGTGTGCACAACAAACATACCTGTTCCACACAGATATGAGTGACACACGATGACCACCCACAACAACAACCAAAATAGCACACAGACAACACCACACCCAGAAAGTTAGGCAGTCCCTCAGCAAACACACATACAGCCAACCCAACACCCACAGATGCACAAGTCTGGGACCCCAAAGTGGATAAAACATGATTAGAGGAAACAAGCCATTGGCAATATTAAAGTTGCATATAGTGCATGTGTCACAGTAAACCATACCCACACAGAAAACGTTTTATTTAGAAAGGACACGGACAAGGCAGACAACAGGAGTACCTGTTTTTAATCACATATGACACAGAATGGCACCAAAAGAAAACACGAGCGAGGACAGTGGCCAGGACAAAGTGCAGTTGAAGTACATGAGATCCAGCACAGGCAAGGGCCAAACAGCGGTGAACAACAAGGCCCGTGGCCAGGACAAACTGCAGTTGAGATACATGAGATCCTGCACAGGTAAGAGCCAAATAGCAAGAACTACAAAGTCAGTGGCCAGGACAAAGTGCAGAGTAAGTACATGAGAAACTGCACAGGTAAGGGCCAAACTGCAGGGAACAACAAGGCCAGTGGCCAGTCCAAGGTGCACAGTATGTCCATGAGAAGCTGCACAGGTAAGGGGCACACATCAAGGCCAGTGGGCAGTCCAATATTCAGAGTAGTTACATTAGACCCAGCACAGGCATGGGCCAAACAGCAGTGAACAACAAGGCCAGTGACCAGGACAAAGTATGGTTGAGGTACATGATATCTTGCACACGTAAGGGCCAAACAGCAAGGAACAAGAAGGGCAGTGGCCAGGACAAAGTGCAGTTGAGGTACATGAGATCCAGCATAGGCAAGTAGCAAACAGCAGGGAACGACAAGGCCAGTGGCCAGGACAAAATGCAGAGTAAATACATGAGAAGCTGCACAGGGAATGTGTGTGACTGTACCCTGCCATGGTGAGCAACACAGTCAGGGGGGTGACAATGGGCAGTACAGGCACCTTTCAGGCCGAGATAGGTGTGTGAGGAGGACTTCTACTCAGACTTAGCTCTCGGGCTGACTGGGAGGTGGTTGTGTTTCGGGAGAGTTGGAGGACTGGACTGGGGAGAGAGAGTCCCAGCTGAGGTAGAGGCATCAGTGGCCTGGGAAGCCAGAGGGCTACTTGGACCAGGTGGTGTAGTGGCACGTGGAGGTGGAGTCATGCTGCTGTGAGACAAAGTGAGGGTGGGGGATTGTGGAGGGGTGTCTTTCTACTTTTTGGGGATTTGAAATGGCTTCCCTGTCTTGGGATTAATGGAAAGGGGTGTGGACCCAACAGGCACACTCACCACCAAAGCTGCATCAGATGCAGATGGTGGCTCTCCCTCTGGGGACATGTTGGATCCAGCAGGACGCTTCTTCTGGCCTTGCCTATGCCCCTCCATCCCCTGTCTACCTGGTTTACCCCCTTCTGTGCCCTCCTTTCCCTGCTTCACAGGGCTTTGAATGGGAGTTGAGGTCGTGGGTGTATCTGCCTTGGAGCTCTTCTTATGTTTACTCTTAGCAGGCACCACCTTCTCAGCATGCACAGAAACTGTCTGCTTGTCTTTGTAAGATGCTTTTGGGACAGGAGAGTCCTGGGCTGGGGATGACTCTGAGGCATGTGACCCGGAGCCCTGCTTCTTGCGTTTGTGGCCCTTGGTGTCGCCTGACTGGCTCTTGTCTTTGCACTCTGGGGTGGCTTTAGTTTTCTGTGGGGATGGTGTCTGTACCCTGGACCACTTGGGCTGCTGCTGCTGTGTGCTGTATCTTACCCTTGAGGTCTGTGGTGTGTGGACACTTTAGTCAGATGTGGCCACCAGCAGGGGGGTGGACAAAGGGACTGGAGCTTGACTCTGAGATTGTGGCAGTTGAATGGCTGCGGTCACAGCGAAGGACAAAGACTGGGCAGTCCAGTGTAGCCCACCCACGTCTGAATGAATGCCCTCCATGAAAGCAACCACCTGTGCCAACATTTTGTTGTGGTCTACAAAGGCATTGAGGAGAGCTGTCTGGCCCACACACAGCTGGTGCAAAAGGTCCACAGACTCAGCACTGATGGCAGCAGGGGGGTCAGGGGCAGCAGTGCCTGGGATGAAGGATACTCTTCTCTTCTTACTGGTGCAAACATGAGCAGCACTAGAGGAAGTGGCTGGGAGGGTGGGCAGTGTACGCTGTGTGGTGGAAGAGGAGGCAGAGTCCCTGTTCCCTGTGCCCACCAACGTGGATGAATCACCGCTGTCATCAGATGACGTTGAGCTTTGCGTCTCTGGCTGTGATTCCTCCAGCAGACTCCTGTCCCCCTCTGAGGCGCTGGTCACATTCGTGTCACCGTGCTCCTGTGCACCTGTTGTGCTTGATGCCTCACCACTGGTGTCTGTCCCCTGTGCCTCCATGCCCACAGGAGATGCTGCTTGAGAGAGATGTAGGGTCAGTTCAGTAGCAGCAACAGAACAAATATATGCAAGCAAAGCATCACCGAAGATGAAGAAATTTACATGTTGCACATCACCCTGTGCAAGAACATTGTGCAACCTCAACTTCTTAACTCAAACAGTGCGTGTAAACAAGAAAACCAGTCATAAGTGAGCCATGTGATGACTACACAGCACAACATCCTGCCAGTGGCTCCGTTCAACCAGACACACAAATAGCTCAGAGCACACCTAGGGCTGTGATGGGGGCAAGGATGAACCCTACAACATGTTGTCCCCTCCTGCTCCATCCAGATCTGACAGTGGCAACACAGATACAGACTTCAACATGTCATTCCACAATTGACATGAGCCCATGCCATCCACCAAGTTGTACTTTGGGGCACAACTACTGTTGCACATTGGTGTCAGATGTCTGAGCCTCACCATTCTGCAGTCAGGCAATGCACGCATTGATGAAAGCACACGTTGATTATGCATACTGCCGCGGCCTTTTATGGGATTTCGCTGATTAACCCTATGCAGACAATACCTGAAGCCCACGACTCTGAATGAAATGTCAATGCCAATTACTCCAATAACATTAGGAAGTACAGGCAGGGCAAATGCATGAAAACTGCATTCAACACAGAGGCCACTTACGAGCCACTGCATCACACTGCCAACATCACATAGCCCAGCGCTGGGCCAGGCTGTGAACACATGCAGCCACTCACAGCCAAAGTCACCCTTCCAAGAATACTCACCCCTAGCTAGCTGCTGAAGCTCCTTCAATCGTGGATCCAGCTCAGGATGTGTCATGGCCAAGATGCGGGCCATTAGTAGTGTCATGCTCCGCCGGGCCAACCTGCCAGTCCGGGGAAGCAGCCCAAGCATCATCTCCGCCAAGTACTTGCTGAGCCGGCAGATGTCATCCCACCTCTTGTGACAGTGGGTGCGCCGTCGAAAGAATGAAATTATGTCTATATCAGGGTGCCTCATAAATGCACGGTCACTTTGAAAACATGCTAATGAATTTGCCCTGCTTATTGAAACAAATAGTGTTGATGTGGCATTTGTCACAGAAACCTGGGGAGATGCCACAGCTGATCCTGAATTAGCGATGGCTGTTCCTCCAGGGTTTACATTACATAGGAAGACCGAGTGGGCAAAAGGGGAGGAGGACTGGCTGTCCTGTTTCCCAGTATTTAGAAAGGGGTTTTCACCCCCCAACATAATAGTCCCTCCTTGGAATCTTTACTTTTTAAATTAATGATAGGCAATCACCGCTTCTTCAATGGTTTGTTATGCTATCGGCCACAAGGCCCTCGGGCCAACTCTCTGGAGGATATTTGTACCTCCCTGGGCGTTATATCCCAGTCACATGATTTCACGCTCTTAGGTGACTCTAGTGTTCACTTGGTGGATCCGTTGGATAGTGATGCTGCTCATCTTATCGATGTATGAAGTATGGGCCTCACTCAGCTGGTGACTGGTAGTACACACTCAGAGGGTCATTTATTAGACGGAATATTCTACAGTAATAACCATCTACAATGCCTTCCACCAAGGCAGACCATAAAGCCATTTCATTTTCATTTCAGGTACAAAACTCCCAGACAGGGAATCTGATAAACAGGTAGAGAAAAATGGTCCGGCCCTGGAATAAGCTGGAAGTGGACGTATTTCAATCTGTACTAGCCCAAAATCCTCCACCATCCCTACAAGACCCAAATGAAGCCGTGGCTGCATTTGAGGACTGGCTGCGAAAGTCAATAGACCAAGCCCTACCAGCCAAGTGCATCTCTTGTCATAGGTCTAGACCTACCGAACCCTGGTATACTGAGCAGCTTAGGACACAAAAGCAAAAATGTCGCCATCTGGAAAGGAGGTGGAGATTATCACTTGATCCAGTAAATAAAGCTATGTATAAATCTGCCTTACTTGAGTATAAAAAACTCATTTTTAAAGAAAATAAAACTATTTCACTACGGCCATACTGACAGCAAAAAATTCATCAAAAGAACTTTTTTCGACAGTAAAACGATTAGCCAAAGGCGCTGAGGCCGCTGAATCACCAAAAAATCAGGCATTCTGTCACAAGGTGGCTTTGTTTTTTCAAGATAAAGTTAAGGCGGTCTACGACTTTTTCGCCAAAATTATAGATCAAGAAATAGCTGTAGTTCCAGAGGTTTTAGATAAACCTCGGTTTGCTTGAACTATTCTCAGGACCGACATTAAATCTAGGGATTCTCCTGAATTATCTACCTTTCCGATACTTACAACGGAGTCAAAAATTAACCTGTTAAGCTATATTAAATCAGGCTCTCCTCTGGATTTATGTCCTCCAAAAATGTTTCATCTTTTTTCTGAGACTTTTCGTCTCACTTGGGGCCTATTCTTAATCAAATATTTTCCACTGGCACTTTCCCCTCCAGTTGGAAGTTGGCCTCTGTGCTCCCCTTTTTAAAGAAACAAAATCTGGACGATACTGATCCCAATAATTACCGTTCAATCTCCAGACAGCCGGTACCAGCGAAAATGGTTGAGAAAGCAATGAATAGTGTCCTATCTGAATACATTGAAAACAATGATTTTTTTAGATGACACTCAGTTAGGGTTTCGAAAGCACCACAGCACCGATGTAGCTCTGATCACAGCATCGGAAATGATCAGACAAACGGTCGCCGCGGGGGGAAGTGCAGCACTTGTGCTGCTTGACCTCTCTTCCACGTTTAACACAGTGAACCATCAGATGCTCTTAGAAGTTCAAAGGAGCATTGGGATTAAAGCGAATGCATTTACCCTACTTAATTCCTTTCTGTCAGACAGGGAACAATTTGTGGCGTTAGACAATCTTAGATCGCCCAATTTTATATTGTCATGTGGGATGCCACAGGGCTCTTCCCTGATCCAGACTCTTTTTAACATTTATGTTGCTCCATTGGCAAAGCTGATTAGATCCTTGGGCTTTTCAGCCGTCTCTTATGCAGATGACATGCAGATTATCATCTCTGTATCAGGATCCCACAGTGACACTTTGAACCAATTCCACGCTTGTCTTCGTCAGGTTGGGGAATGGATGACCTCTAATTGTTTAAAATGTAACTCTAGCAAGACAGAGGTCTTACTCTTCGGTGCACATACTAACTTCTGGTGACCTGACATTTGGCCCCTGGAAGTTGGGCCATTACCGACACCAGTGACCAAGGTTAAGAACCTGGGAGTCATTTTTGACTCAAAACTTTCATTTGAAAATTATGTCAACCAGGTTACCTCCCTCTCTTTCTACGCTTGGCTGCCAATAAACAAACGTATTGAGTTTAAAGCTCTATGTATTGTCTTTAAGACCACACAGGGTATAGGATCAGGTTTTTTGAAACGGAACGTGTTGCCCTATACACCAGTATGCAAGTTTCGCTCATCCTCTGCACATGATCTTATTGTTCCCAGGGTGAAGAACGCTCCAGGGGGTAGACGCTTTGTGTTGGGCGCAACTAAATTGTACAATTCTCTACTTACGAAACTTAAACAGGAGACATATCTGTTAGCCTTCAGAAAAGTGTTAAAGACCTGGTTGTTTATTCATTAAAGCTTCTACGAATCCTTCAGTCAAAATTTGTTCTCAATGAGAGTAAGCACCTTGACACCCTCGGGTGATTGTTTTGCGCTCTATAAATCGCCATTTCTTTCATCTTGGAGACACCCAGAGCCCGCACCTTGCATGCAATGGCCCTCCACACGGCCTTACACTGGTGGACTTTGGGAGACAAGAGGGAGGAAAATCTGTGGCACAGTGTTATGTACCAATATCTATCAGTACATGAGCATGATACCAACTCAGCCCAAATACAGAGATATGTCAAACAGATACAATACAGCATCTCACATAGTACATTAGCATGGGAAAATCACACGTACATGCATGCAGGTATGATGGTGGTCACAATACCAGTCCATCGCATACACAAGCAGTATGCCAGCACAGATAGCTATGTGTAGGCTTCCCATATCTACTGTCCAAATAATTTAGTTGAGCAAATCATACAGTACATATCAATATATGTTTGGAGGTTGACTCAGTGTGTCCAACACTGCGCAGCCCTCAATGTCCTTTCCCTGTGAATGGCTCCCTGTGTCATGGATGTCACATTGAGTGACATGATCTTACAAACCCACACCCTTCTCACAAGGCCTGTCGTGTGCAATCTACAGGGCTGAGATGGCTCATTGATGGAGATTCCCTCAAAATGCACACATGTAACTCTCTGTACATTCAGTGATGTGTCCTTGTCAGATTGGGTGGTGACTGTGCAGGCCAGGTGGGCTCACATTGAGATCCAACGTGGGGCATCAGAAATGTCACATGAAGGGACAAATTGAGAGCTGAAACAATGCCTACACATGCCAGTCAGTACACATGCTAGTGAAGAGGGAGGGTGCTGCGCACAATTGTACCCCAATCTGCTGTGTCATAGGTGAATGCTCACCAATAGTGTCACCCTTGGGTAATGTAGTCCTGAGGATATTGCTGAACTGGAGATGATGTACAAGTAGGAGCCAGTCACAATCTCATCACTACCCTCTGTACGAAAACCCCAGCTAAGTCCACAGATGGGCCTGTGAGTGACATCAGGGACTCACACAGCCATTGACGCAAGCAATCACTGCCCTGTCTCCTGCATTACCAACTTTCTGCGTTACTGTATGGCTGACAAGACAATACATGTCCCTCCAGTCTTGATGTGCAGGCAGGGAGATGTGTAAAATAGGCCACACACCCCTTTCCCCAGTACACATAATGCTAGGCACTATATGACATGACCCAACACTCTCAGGTACATACTGCAGCAGATCAACTTCATACGTGCCCCACACTGCACTCTCACTCCCACTCTGGAACACTTACCACAACATTTGGAGCACCATATAGCCTTGAATACTGTATGAGCACCTCGTCCACCAAGATCTCCAGCTCCTCGCTGATGAAGGGACTGGCACAGATCTTCTCAGTCCTCAACATCACTGTGGCCAAGAGACAGCAGCAGCAGCAGTTGGTGGTGAGTGGTCTCAGGCAGGAGTCTCTGGAGCCAGGAGCAGCAGCATCAGCAGAAGCAGTTGGTGGTGAGGGGGTCTCAGGCAGAAGTCTATTGAGCCAGGAGCAGCAGCAGCAGTTGGTGGTGAGGTATCTTAGGCAGCAGGCTCTTGAAGCTGTAGACATATGGGGCTCATTCCCATACATATATGGCCCCCTGGGGTCGTTCCAGTGGTTCTAAGCTGCTGCAATTGGTGTTCCAGGTCAGCCTTTATCAAATGCTTCCAATGACCGGCTCTGCGGTGGTGGAGCACGTCTACTGCGATTTTCTAATCTTGTATTGTGCTACCGCGATTGCGGTTCCTATTGGCTGCAATGGCATGGTCCATGGCGGTGATACACACCAGGGGCCAGGCGGGCGCTACTGCGGTGGTGCATCTTTAATTGCAGCCAATGACCAGCTCCGCAGTGGCGGAGCATGCCTAACACTATTTTCAAATCTTGAATTGTGCTACCACAATTGCAGTCAATGATGGTGCTACTACAATTGGAATGGAATGGAATGAGATTTTTAAAGTGCATGGCTGCCTTTAAAAATCTCATTCCATTCCATTCCATTCCATTCCATTGCAGTTCACATTGACTGTAAGGGCATGGTCCATGGATGTGACACACCGCAGCGGCCAGGCCAGGCCAGGTGGGCGCTACCGTGATATGGGTGGCAGAGAATGCCAACTGCCATTTTGGATTGTGCATATGCCTATCACTAATGTGATCGTGTGTTGGGCATTGTTGGAGACAGACCGCTGGGGTTAGGTGGTAGCTACCACAATTTGGATGCCATACATTGATATGGGTGACTGGGATTAGGGTGGCGGAGCATGCCAATGGCCATTTGAACTTGTGAATATGGCTATCACTACCGCACTTGCGTTTTGGGGATTGGTGTTGCCATACCGCTGGTGCCAGGCGGTAGCTACTGTGATTTGGGTGTCATAGCATGCCAACCACCATTTGAGCATGTGTATATGGCTATCACTACCACACTTGCGTTTGGGGATTGGTGGTGGTGACACACCACTGGTGCCAGGTGGTAGCTACCATAATTTGGGTGCCATACATTGATATGGGTGACTACATTGATATGGGTGACTGGGATTAGGGTGGTGGAGCATGCCAACTGCCATTTGAATATGTGTATATGGCTATCACTACCGTACTTGCGTTTTGGGGATTAGTGGTGATACACCGCTGGTGCCAGGTGGTAGCTACCGGGATTTGGGTGCCATACATTGATATGGGTGACCCGGATTTAGGAGGCGGAGCACTTTGACAGCACCTATGGATGCATCATGCTGTGTCAATAGCCAATGGGCAGTTATTAACAGTGCACAGTGGCCACATGATTAATGGCACATCATTGTGCACACAATGCCAATTGAGCATTTACCCAACTGCTGACTAAACATGCCATGTTTGTGTATGTGATTTTGGACATTTGTATGCACTCCCTCACATGTCACTTGTGATATTGATGTGCATGTACACAGAACGGTGTTGTGATGGACTCTCCAATGTGTACACATGTTAATTGGTGAAAGTGCTGGGGAAATCACAGTGATGTATGTCTTAGTAAACAATGTGCAGAATAGACTGTCTAATTTTCTTGGATCATGCACATACTTGTCAATAAACGCATTGTCTTGGGTCATTGTGTTGTTGATCTGTGCCCTGTTCAACTTACGCCTGCAGGTGTGGGAGGTACAGCAGCTAGTTTTGAGACAGTAGTGAAATACTCTCAGGCCTGCTCATGCTAGATGTGGCCATATCGCTTTGGGCATTCTCATAGCCAGATGTTGTTTCTGAGGCACTTGCTGTGTGAAGGGGGACACATGTACGAGTATTGTAGCTGAAGATGTCCTTACATGTAAGCAGGTCTGTAACTCAAATAAGGTGACTTACATTTTGACTGACACTACGCCAACAATGACTGATGTTGTACACATCTCATGGTGTATTGTATTGACATGTGTCCACTTTCATCTCAATTAGGAGGAGACCAAATCTGCATCGTTCCTTCACAATGCTGGCAGACATGGAAGATGAGGAGGTCATCCGCAAATTCCCTGTGGATCAACCCACCCTATAAAACCTATGTGCTGTTGGAGCCCCACCTGCAGTCTTGCAGAACATATCCAACTACTTTCACCCCAAAGTCTAAGGTGAAGGCGTCCCTGCATTTTTTTGCCACTGGATCATTCCAGCACACAGTGTCCAGTGCAGGTGGGATATCGCAACCTATGTTCAGAATGGTGCTGCGTGATATCTTGTCCGCTATGATGATCCACAAGGACATATATATCCATTTCCCAAGGGGCCTGAATTGGCGGTGAAGGGAGATTTTTATACCCTTGAACACATCCCCCATGTTGGTGGAACAAGCCCAACATGGGCGAAATCCATGGCACCATCACAGGCACGTGAGCACCTCTATAGGAATCGTAAACATTTCCACTTCATAAATGTGCAAGTGGTGTGCCAAGCGGATATGATCATCTCATACATTTCCAGACTCAGTCCATGACTCATACATCCTATGTAAGAGCATTGTACCACAGCTGATAGCTAATCTGCTTCCGGAGCCTGCATGGATTGTGGATGAATATGCATAGTCAAATATTGTGCAGTGTGTGGGACTTGCTGTCCTCTGCCACAGTAACATTGCAAGGTTTCCCTGTGTTAATCACACCTAGGTGACTCTGCACATCCCAACCGTCCTTGATTGTTGAGCCCACTGCAGAATCCCAGGACACCAGCTGAAGTCCGCTACAATGATGCCCATGGGAGGACAGGTCGTGTGGTAGAGTATACTTTTGGTCTCCTGAAGTCACCATTTCACAGCCTAGACAAGAGCAGAGGTGCGCTGATTTACTCGCCCAGGAAGGTGTGTCAGATTTTAGTGGCATTCTGCCTGCTCCACAACTTTGCCATTCAAAAGGAGATCCCCCTGCTCCTGGATGCTGATGAGCAGCCAAGGCTTCCGTCTGCAAACCAACCTGTGTCCAGTGACGAGGATAGTGGAGAGGAGGAAGGTGTCGACCTGCGTCAACAGCTCATCACCCGCTACTTCACTTGAAGGTGTGTGACGTTGTACAACAGACCCATTGTCTTATGGTGTTGCTGTTGTTGTCAAGGTGTATGTGAGCTTTGCTGACAATGTTGCCGGGACAGGGTATTTTGGTTCATCTACAGGATGTGTATGTTGGCACTGTTGCTCATTGTGATGTGTGCATGATGGATTAGTTTAATGGTATATTTTGTGTGATGTCTGTGATGTCACACCCAGACATGTGAATGTTGTTCTGTTGTGTTTTCCTAGGTCCCGTCAGTCTCTCCTTGCCTACATACATTCAGAGCTTCAGGCAGATTGTAATCATGGTGAAGACTGCACATCCTGGAATAAGCACAGAGAAGAGACAACAACATGTATGTAAGAAGTATTTATTTACAATGGAGACGTGAGGGGGGGACATTTACATTGAGGTGATTAGTGAAGCAGTGAGTTGACAGTAATGGTAAATGAGAGAATCAAGTAGTCACCACATTGATGTGGTGACCCAGTCCAACAGACAGATGCCATTCAGAAGCAAAAATAATCCAATGCAATGACAAACCTGTAAGAGCCAAACACGGATGATTGAGTAAGACAGAGTTGATCTGTTAACACTAGGGTAGGGCACAGAGGTCTGGTGAGATGAAGAATAACACCTCCACTAAAGAGAGAACAAACACAGCCTATCTTTCACCATACCAATGACATAAAATTCTGGATAACAAGTAACTGTACAGAGAAATACCACAGAGAAAGTTTACTATTTGTATCCTAGAGAAATACCTTACAAGAAAGATAGTGTTAACACACAAAGGCAGTCTCTTGTCAGTTTGCTCTACAAGTGTTCCTCTGCCTTCAATCATAGATCAGATTACTTAGTAGAGTCCGAGGCCTGACTGGGCTATTTAGGGCTAAAAGGTTTGGTCCACTGAGGCAAGCAGAAATAGGCTATGTCAGTAGGAGCACAAATTGTTTGCTAAGTGATGGCTGTTTGTGTACACTATGAATTACATGGGATCCTGCAAAAAATTGCTTGGATATGAATTACATTGGATCCTGCAAAAACTTGCTTAGATTGTTTTGAAGAGTCCTTTTTAGGGCATTGTATACTTTTTTAGGCCTTGCATTCATCAAGACTTTTTTCTTTCAACAGGTCCTTCTCCATTAGTATTCAGCATGGGGCACTTTTGCCATTGGCTAACTTCACTTTGAATGACAGCCTCCCACTTTTTCACAAAGAGCACATCCACACAAAGTAGTTCCCTTCCCTATCAGGGGCTGCTGTGGCAAAGGATGATTTGCAAGGTCTAAACAATGTGTTTGCTTTTTGCTAATGTCCATTCTATATATTTTTAAGAGCCCAGCCGCTTCACCAAAATAACAAAACAAAGCAAACTATGACAAAGTCAAAAGTCTGTCAGTCAATACTAGTACTATTGGCTTTGCCAATGGTGGAGTAGAAGTGCTGCGAGAGGCTGACCCTCCAGGACAATGCAACCTCTATGCAGGGAAACGCAGATTTTTTCGGTATGATCAGCATGACTAATGCAACTTTTAAAGACGAACTTAAGCATCAACCCACTGGGGTTTTATTGTTGGAACATTATTGAGCACATTACAAGATGGACTCACTTGAGAAGTACAGTTGCAGCACTACAAAGACCATAGGGCCACATTGATGGCCCTGCCCACTGGGGCATGTACTGGTGTGCTTAAATAAGTGTGCAAAGCTGTCCTGTGAGGTGCAGGAAATGTCATTGAGCTAGGGGATTGGCACCCGAAACGTGTCTGGCTGACAAGACAAGACAAGATGCAGTTTGTTTGCTTTTACCTGTATGCAGCTGTTCATCAATAAATTACCGGACAATCACTGACCTGTGGGCTCTTCTGTTGGGGCTAACCTTTCGAAAGAAAGAAGCACTAACAAACGCGTTTAGCTGCCTGGCCTTCGTGTCAGTGACGGCCCGCAACCTCGAGCTTTTTAACAATAATTACATTTATTGGCTCATACCAGTTAATGGAAATAATAGAAGGACCAAATACAACTGATGTGTGTGTCATTTACATGTCGGCCACCTTAGACTGCCTTAAGGATAGCACAGTTTGTGTTATTTATCAATATAACAATGCAAGATTTGCGTAGAGACCTATATATCTCGAATATCATCACACCAAATTATAATGACGTTGATGAAGAACAATAAATAAGTTTTCTTGTAAATACCTCAATTTTTCGATACGTCCATAAAAACAAGAGAAAAGAATACAATAATTCATGGTAGTAAAGTGTGGTATAATTCCATTGAAAATCATCTTCTAATTATGCCCTATTGGGCCTATCATTATGCATTACAGTGCTCTATCGTATGTCCTGTTAATATATATTCTTTTCGATCTATATATTCATTAACTGGTGTGAGCTAACAAATGCAAATATTGTTAAAAAGCCTAAGGTTGCGGGCCATCACTGACACAGACGAAGGCCAGGCGGCTGAAACGCGTTTGTCAGTGCTTCTTTATTTTGCAATTAGCGCCATAAGTGCGCTGGGGATGCTCAGACGTGGGTCCAAGGCACTCCACACCACTGGAGTCAAGCTAGCCGGGCTGATGAGAGGTGTTACTTCGAAACCGGTCCGGTCCTCAGATACTTGATTCCGTTCTGGGAAGGACATGGCTTTTGTAGTTCGGACTGGACTGTTCCCATGGGGCACAGGGTCAGAGCTGATTTGCATATCGCCATTGTCTAACCCAGGGTGGTGTGGAGTGCAAAAAAACGATGGATTTGGGCCCAGATCTTTGGACTGGGGTGAATGTGTGACATTGATCCACATTCTGTCCATAAGCGGTTTTGTTTTTCTTTATTTTGAGTGGCATGGAACAATACATTTCTGAAGCATTTACAAAGCCTGAGTGTGCACCATTGTTCTTGGACTGCTGGTGCGATTTGCTGCATTGGACCGCCCCTGTGAGTTGCGACACCAGCAGTGCAGAGAGTGGCAATCTTTTGGGTGGTAATCGTTCATGGCGTAATTGAGCATTTGTCTGCTCCACTGTCACGTGGTATTTTGCCGAGGGTGGACGTAGGGATCTCCAACTGCAGGACCAGACCCCCGGCTGTGGCAGTACTGATGGAGGACAACAAACATCAAGACGCACAGGGAACAGAGACGGCCAGCTAGCTGACTGTTTTGTCAAAGGGAAGACCACCCGGCTGAGTGAAGTCTCCTGTATGTTTCCGCAAATACTGAATATTTGAAAATCAACAGTAAGGGCGTTAAGGCTTTAGAATTTTCAAACTCATTCCATGATCTAAATGCCCCTCGAATAATGATGTTCAGCTATGCTGAATGCCTTGACGCAGCGGATACAGTGTTTAAAGGCATACCTCCGGAAAGTTGAACAGAGGGAAGTTCGAGCACTAACCAAGGACCAGACACCCTGAAGTGGTGGTTTATTAAATTGGAAAGGACTTACAAAAAAGAAATCAGAAAGTGATGGGAGGCAACTTCTCTGCAATGATATCTTGATGAAGACAGGATACCAAGGGGGTTACGGATTTACACCATTCCCTCATTTGCAAATCCAGACCCTAATCTCCTCAAAGATTGGGCTGAGTTCACAAGTGCTTCTGCCAAAGTCATGTTGGAGATACTGATAAAATACACGAAAAGAGACAGGGAAAAATTACTAGACTAAATTAATACCATTGAAAGCAATATCTCCACCTTTGGAGACAAAGAAAAATCTGACAATCTAAGGGCGAGGATAAAGGTGCGATTGATCACATAAGAAAATGACATCAAATGGTGCAATCAGAGTAAGTTTGCACTGGAGCAACAGGACTAAAAAACAGTAAGAGTCCTGACATTTGCAAAAAATATGACGCTCCTCGCACACTACTACGGCAGACTAAAAATACAAGAGAGCGAGCCATAAGGGACACCTCGGAATCCAAGGCTGACACAGACCAGTCGGAAACAGAGGGTGCCAGAAGAGAGCTAGGCTCCGCCAAAGTTAGGGAGCAGAATTTTCCCTAGGAATACCAATTAATCACAGAGATATCTCCAACGAATGCGCCCACTGCAATATAATGGCAGAAAGTCAGGCGAGGGCGAAAAAAGCGGAAATCAAGGCTTCCAACAACAAACAAAGAGGAGCAAGAGGGGCAATAGCAAAAAGGAAATCAATTGTCAGTTGTCACTTTATCATCAAGGCAATTATCAGATATTGAAACCCGCACTCTGCAGAAAGGACTTACTTTTTGCCCAACAACTGGATGGGACTATGCCCAAACCCGTATTGAGATATATCAGTATTTGAGGAAACTATGATTGAAAACAAAATTTGCACAGTTTCGCAAGACGCAGGGGGAGCCGATTTAAGAACATCCACAGAACCTACTGATATCCTTACAGTCAATGACTTTGAATCCTTTGATGGAGTAATCTGGAGCATGGATCTGAATTACCGGAATATCTGGGAATAGAACAAACCAGTGGAAGAAGTCAATTTAAACTTACATCTAAATTCATCCCAAAGACACCTATGATGCAATTGACTGCTTTCACAAGGCCATGATTAAGGACCTTGGCACCCTAGGAACGGCGTCCATTCAACCACCTGCTGAGAGAAAATACAATCTCTCTAGAGCTCAATGGGCAGCAATAAAGACCCTAAAAGAAGACAATTTGATTGTCATAAACATTTCTTGATAAAACAACAACATTCCCCCTTTAATTGTTTAATAAGGAAGTAGCATTATGCCTACTAGGTGACATGTAGCTATCTAAAAATAAGTAGAGTAGAATACAATAGCAGTGTCCTATATTTCTATAAGCTGCTTGACATCTGGAGAGATGAAGGTATCCTGGAGGATGATGAGTATAAGTTTATGAAAGTGGACCACTCTGTCCCTCCAACATTTTACCATCTTCCAAAAATACACAAGGATATGAGGAGACCCCCGGGTCGTCCGACAGTGTCCAGTAAAGGGAGCCGGCTTGAAAAAGCTTCTGTCTATATAGACTCCTTTCTTTTCCCAATGGTGAAGGATCTAAGTTCCTTCATTCAGGATTCAACAGGTTTTTTACGGCTAATCCAAAATATCAGTTTAGAGGAAAGTTTTCTTTTAATCACTCTTGATATCACCAGTTTATACACCCCTATAAATCACATTCTCAGGGACTCTCTGCACTTGAATCATTTTTAAAAATGAGACCTTTGAAATTTGTGAGACACAGTAAAATGATACTGCAGATTGCAGAGTTTTGCCTTAATAACAAAACGTTCTTATTCGCTGGTCAATTGTACCGGCAGATATAAGGAACTGCCATGGGCATGTGCTTCGCCCCAGCTATGCTACCTTTTCGTTGGCTGGTGGGAGAAGCACGTGGCTTGGGCAGATGGCGACAGCCAGTGGGTAGAGAAGGTAGCACTATGGGCT
Organism: Lissotriton vulgaris; assembly: GCF_964263255.1. NCBI lineage: Eukaryota > Metazoa > Chordata > Amphibia > Caudata > Salamandridae > Lissotriton > Lissotriton vulgaris. Next base: position 532,438 of record NW_028253417.1, on the reverse strand, counting down.
AGGTACATCGATTATCTTTTCATAATTTGGAAGGGAACACTGGCTGAAGCCAAAGAGTATATTCAACATCTGAACCAAAACAATCTAAATTTGAAATTCACAAGCAATATTAACAACAAGGAAATAGGTTTTTTGGACCTATTGGTGTTTAGATCGGAGGACAAAATATGTACTAAACTTTACAGAAAACCTACTTCAGGCAATACTATGTTACATGCACAAAGTGAGCATCCTCAAAGCCTGATCAACAGTATCCCTTATGGGGGACTGTTGAGGCTAAACTGCAATTGTTCACTTACTGAGGCTTATGAAACAGTTGAGAAAGAATGCATTGGGAGGTTCAAAGCAAGAGGATACAAATCAGAAATCCTACAGGGTGCTAGGGAAAAGGTGCCTGTGAATGCAGACAGGACCCAATAGGCAAGAAAACAGCTAACACTCAGGGCATAGGAGAAGAAACAGGGATAGTTTGATTTTAGGTTTCTAAGCAGAATCTCCAAAGATCAGGGAGCTGGTCCAAAAGAATTTGGGTATTCGGCAAACTGACAATGGTATAGGACGTCTTTTACCAGCTAGACCAGACATCACTTATAAAAAAGAATGCGTCATTAAAGGATATGCTAGTCCACAGTCATTTCATGGAAGAACCAGTGATTAAGAAAAATCCACTCACCCGTTTCTTTCCATGTACGAGCTGTAAGGCCTGAAGGAACGGCTTGAAGGTAAAAGAATATACAGCTCCTGGAAAGAAGGCCAAGCGATGTATCAACAAGCTGTTGAATTGTAATTCCAGCTTTGTGGTATACTGCTTGGTAGGCCCGTGTGGTCTCCAATACATTGGCAGTAGCATCCAACCAGCCAAAAAATGAATATTGGCGCACACACTGGCAAATACCAATAGAGATACCTCCCATCATGTAGCTAGACACTTCTCTGAGTTGCATAATGCTAGAAGTGATAAACCATGCTATTTTTGTCTTGACCATATAGTCTTCACTGAAAGAAGGGGGAATAAAGTAAAACTCCTAAGACAATTAGAGGCAAGGTATATCGTTGAATTTGGAACACACACACCTTGGGGCCTCAACAGTGAGGAAGAATTATGGTCATTCATGGGGTAAAAATCTTTCCTTGGATATATATATTTGTATGTATGTGTGTGGTTATTAATGAAGGATTTCTCATAGATTGTGTCAATCAAGCCCATACTGGGCTATTTCACTGAGACAGTTTAGCGTACATTCTTTACGATCGTTGTATATAACATTGTTGATGTGATGACAGAACATGATTTTGTTACATGAAATAGCCCATTAAGGGCTTGATTGACATATATATATAGATCAAAAATAATATATATTAACAGGGCATACGATAGGGCACTGTAATGCATAATGGTAGGCCCGATAGGGCATGATTAGAAGATGATTTGCAATGGTATTATACCACACTTTACTATCATGAATTATTATATATTTTTCTCTTGTTTTTATGGATGTATCGAAAAATTGAGGTATTTACAAGAACATTTATTTATTTTTCTTCATCAATGTTATTATAATTTAGTGTAATGATATTCCAGATATATAGGTCTCTACACAAACTTTTCATTTTTATATTGAGAAATAACACAAACTGTGCTCTCCTTAAGGCAGTCTAAGATGGCCGAAATGTAAATGACACACACATAAGTTATATTTGGGTCCTTCTATTATTTCCATTAACAGGTGTGAGCCAATGAATGCAATTATTGTTAAAATGCCCGAGGTTGCTGGCCATCACTGACACAGACAAAAGCCATGCGGCTAAAAACATTTGTCAGTGCTTTTTTTTATTTTGAATGGCATGGAACAAAACATTGCTGAAGAATTTACAAAGCCTAAGTGTGCAGCGTTGTTCTTGCTAGTGCGATTTGTTGCATAGGACCGCCCCCGTGAGCTGCGACACCCACTGTCCTGTCCCTATCCTGAATGGGATAGTGGCAGGAATTCAACATGGAGTTTTGTCTTTGTCTCATGTGTCGCCAACACAGGGGAGTACAGGACTAGCCGATTAGCTTATCAGATTACCAGGTAGATGGCAGTCCACTTTGTGCACAATTTTGTCCACAATGTTTTAGACAACTTTGCAACTTTATTGACACCCAGTAGGGGCACCACATGTCGTCTTACAGGAATTATTGGACAGAATTGAGGACATCTCCCGGAGGGGGTTCGTCCTACTTAAGATACCTTTAACTTCCTACTGCAACATTGTGCACTTACAGTACATTTTTTGGGGAACGTGTGATGCATGTACGGCAGCGCACATACCGCATTATTCTGACATCGACACCAGGTCAATACAGGGTCTCATTCATAAAGCGCTGTATATATCTTTGTGTTGGATTAATGCATTTACAAATTCTTGTGTTTGTTTGTATAACAATGTAATGGTCAGCATATGTATGTATTTAACATTTTTCACCAGTCCAATATGTCTGCAATTTATCGTATGCATGTCCCCTTTTGATGTTCATTACCATTGAAACTATAATTGTTGCCTTCATTGGATGCATGGTTCACGTGATCGAGCTTTCTGGGAAAGCGAAACTCATTGTGAATGAACACAGCAGTGGATATTGACGAACACGGAGTCTTCCTTTACTGAGAGCGGGCTTACACGTGGTATTTTTGAGGATATATATATATATCGAGCGAAACTCTTCAGCTTTGTAAACATTAATTATTACATAAATTTACTTTTTTTATTTCATACCTTATAACACCACATAAATCACAAGCCACATCTAAATAAAAAAAATATACTTCCTTAACTAACAGAATAATTACCAATTAAGAAATATTATTAATTAAAAAACAATATTATTTAACTTCCCACACTTTACCGCTATAATCCCCACAACCCACAGCCAAAATGAAACTGTAAAAAAATTCATAACACAATTAAAACTTATTTTCAATTAAAAAACTAATAGTATTTAACAACTAATTATAAAGTAATTAAAATGAATTTACTCCCCACACTGTACCTCTATAACAATAAACCTCCACACAAAAAATAAACAAATACCCTAATTAAATATAAATTAATATTAATGATCAACTAATTTGTAATTAATTAAACATCAATTATTTCTCACCTTTTACCCCTATAAACCCCACAACCCACACCTAAAATTAATTACACAAATTCCATAGGGAATAATTTATTTTTATTTTTATTTTTTTAAATCTTTATTGACATGAAGGCATAAGTTACATACACAATACTGCAATCAGGATTCATCATTGTTTTCTGTGCAGTTATATTCCAGTAGATCAGTATAGTAGTGCATACTCTTAACATATGCTAAGTGTAGACCCAACAGTAACATGGATGGTCGATACCAGTTGTCTTTAGCACATTAGTTGGAGCATAACGTGTCTGTCTCACATTATATACGGTATATCCCTCTAACCCTCAGATCATGTTCATTAATTTGCAAAGGAATGATTAAATGAAAATAAAAGAAAACCCAACTATTTGTCATCACATTCCAGTATGTCTCATATATACACCATCAACCATCAGCCACCCTACATAATTACAATTTGGTTCATAATTAAGCTATAGTCATGCGACAGCCCGGTGCAGGAAGAAGCCAAGCTCGTCTAGATCTTCGTTTTCTGGCAAGGGTTCACAAATTTCTCCCCTATAAGTATTCCAAGGTGCCCAGATTTTGTTCCATTTCCGGGGGCAGGCCCTAAGCACATACACCGCCCTTTCCGTCACCATCAACAAGTCCATATTTCTGGTCCATCTAGCCGCCGTAGATAGTTCCGGAACACCCCACTTTTGCGCAATGTCCCTCTTGGCCACTGTTATGGCTAGTGTGACCCACAGCAGACCATATCTGTCCAGATCATTGGGGTCCCAAATGTTCAACAGGCACTTGCGGGGTTCAGGCAGGATAGAGATCTTAAGGGCTTGGGAGACGGTGCGCATAATTTGCTTCCAGAATTCTTGTATCTGCAGGCAATCCCATAGAGTGTGGAATAGAGTCTCCTCCTCCCCGCATCCCCTAAGGCAGAAGGGGTGTGGTGCCCTTTGTATCTTGTGAAGTAGCGTTCTAGTGTAGTAGATGCGGTGCAGAAGTTTGAGTTGCACTAATCTGAATTTTGCCGAAATGCCTACTTCTCTCGGTGAGGCAAGCGCTTCGTTCCATTCCGATTCATCTACCTCTCCTATTTCCTCCACCCATTTCTCTTTAAGTTTTAATGTGGGGTCTGCCAGGTTGTTAACCAGCTTTTTATATGTGAGAGCAGTTGCACTTTGTGGCATAAAGTCCGTCAGCAGTCTATCCTCTAGTGGTGAGGATTCTGGTAGTTCAGTGTCTGGTGGGATTGCTTGGAGTAGTGCGTGACGTATCTGCACGTGTCTGAATGTCTCGGTGGGGCCTAAACCGTATTGTTGTTGGAGTTGTGAAAACGCAATCACTGTGCCTTTTTCCCACAGGTCCCCTATCGTGGAGATTCCTATGTGGTCCCACTGTGTGAACCCTTTGCATGATCTGAGGTTACCCAATGATTTCGCATCCCACAGTGGCGTCAATTTGGTGAGTTTCCCTGTCCAGCCCAACCGTGTTTGTGCTATATGCCACAATGCCGGTGTGTGCTGTGTCGGGCCAACTAGTTTTCTAACTTGGGATTTGTTATATAGAACGGAGAGCATGCTGTCTGTCCCCAGTTGAGACCAATCCGCTTTGTATGCTGGATCCTCTCGTGGGGTGTGGATCCACTGATTGATTATCTTAAGTTGGGCCGCCCAGTAGTATAATTGGACGTTGGGTAGTGCAATCCCTCCCTCATACCAACTTTTCACCAATTTGTCATGCGCTATACGAGCCGGGCCATTGTTCCAGAGTAGGCTGGAGACCAGCGCCGCAACTTGTTTAAAATAGCGCGGTGCAACCAAATAAGGGGTATTTTCCAGCACATAGAGAAAACTAGGGAGTGCCATCATTTTATACAGAGTCGCCCGCCCAAGGAGGGTCAGAGGCAAGGTCGCCCAGTATTTAACGTCTGCACGTAGGCGATCCATAGGTGGCTTTAAATTTGTGTCAAAGAAGTCAGTGGCATTATTCGTGATGAAAATACCCAAGTATTTAAAGGAGGTTGTCGTTAAAGCCAAGGGGCAGTCCTCCCGTAACAATGGTTCCGGGCCTCTGAGCACGTACACTACCGACTTAGACCAGTTCAGGGTGTAACCCGACGATTTCCCGTGTGTGTTACAGAGATGCAACAGGGCAGGGATCCCGTTGTTAGGGTCAATCATGTAAATGAGCATATCGTCAGCATATAGGGAGATCTTATCTTCCCACCCCTCTTCCTACGTGATACCTCGAAATAGTGGCATTGTTCTAATCAGGATCGCCAGCGGTTCAAGCACCAGGGCAAAAAGCAGGGGAGACAATGGGCACCCCTGTCTAGTTCTCCGTTTCAGTGGGAACGATGCTGAAATGTGTCCATTCGCCACTACTTGCACTACCGGTGATGTGTATAATAGTCGCACCCATGCAATATATTTCGGTCCAAAGCCCATACGTGTAAGTACTGCAAAAAGATATTCCCATTCTACTAGATCGAATGCCATTTTGGCGTCAAGGGAAAGGATCACCGCCTGTTCAGCAAGAAGGTGCGCACGTGCCAACACCCCATGGACCCTCCTAAGATTCAGTGCCGTACTCCTGTGAGGCATGAAGCCCGACTGGTCAGGGTGTATCAGTGTGTGTAGGTGTTGTGTCAGATGGCTGGCCAGGATCTTCGCCAGGATTTTAGCTTCCACGTTAAGCAATGATATGGGGCGGTAGGAGGTGCATGCAGTCGGTGGTTTATCCGGCTTAGGTATAGCCACTATAGTGGCTGTACGCTGGTCAAGCGGTAGTGCCGCCTTTTCCAGGCTTTCGGTATACATATTTAGCAACGGTTTACTTAGTATAGGAGCCATTGCTTTATACCACTCTACAGGCAGTCCGTTGGGGCCCAGTGCCTTACCGGATTGTAAAGTTTGTATCGCCAATTGGATTTCATCTTCTGTCAGGTCAATCTCCAGTTCTTGTTGTGCCTCCTGTGTGAGTGTGGGGATGGTAATGTTTTCGAGTGAAGTTGTTGCCGTCTGTGCAGTGACGTCCTGTTCTGGGGTGTATATCTCCTGAAAGTGACGTGCCAGGGTGCGCACTATTTGCTCAGGGTGCGTCTGCAGTTGACCGTCATGTATGTAAAGTCTCTGTATACCTCTGTTACTGCCCCCTCTCCTGTCCAGCCATGCTAGCATTTTCCCAGCCTTATCGCCCACATCATATATTCTATGTATTGTGTTTGCTAGATAGCCCTTGACGGTCGTTTTGAGATGGTCCTGGTATTGTTGTTGACGGAGTTGTAGTAAGTGCGTTGACTCCGGTGTGGGATTTGACATGTGTGTGACGTTCGCGCTGTGAAGTGCTAGTTCTAGTTCTGTGAGTTCACGTCTAGAATCCCGTTTGTACCCCGTTATCGCTGCTATCGCTTCACCTCTGAGGACCGTTTTGTAAGCTTCCCAAAGTACCGAGGGCGAGGACACCGTCCCATCATTTTCTTTGAAGTATTGCGTGGTTGCTAATTTGAGTTTCTTCCTGATCTTAGGAATCTTCAAATAGTTGGGGTATATTGGGTACATTCTAGCACATTTCCTCTCTTTGGTGGAGAGTAATAGAGATACTGGGGAATGGTCGGACACACCTCTAGGTATGATATCTATTTTATCTACCGATCCCAGTCCTACCCTCATAAACAAAAATTGTCTATTCGTGAAAGGCTATTGTGCAATGCGGAGTAATATGTGTAGTGGGTCGCCGCTGGGTTCAACTGTCGCCATACGTCCATAAGGCCCATTGCCTCCAGAAAACCAGGGAGCGTGGCAGATCCCCTTGGGCGGTCTCTCATGGGAAAGGTGTCCAGCACGGGGTCCACTATTGCATTGAAGTCCCCCCCAATGATTGTATCACCCTCTGGGAGGTCTAGGAGAAATTTACCAAGTGCCGGTAATGCCGTAGAGTGGAGTGCCGGAGGGATGTACACGGAGACCACAATCAGAGGCCTCCCTTCCCATTGGCCATGCAATGCAGCAAAACGACCCTGATCGTCCATCTTGCGGCGTTCCACCAGGAAAGATGATGTTTTTTTCATGAGTATCCCAGTCCCCCTGGAGCCTGTTGTGAATTCTGCATGTACCGCCATTACATACCCGCGTCTGTTAAGTGCTTTACATGTAGACCCTGCGAGGTGTGTCTCTTGGATCATCACTAAGTCAGGTCCCTGGCGTTTAAAAGGGGTCTGGTCTTAGAGGCTTAGGGGATAAAATTAATGGCCTGCAACATTCTAGGTAAGCATGTGCAGGGGGGGCACTTCAGCCATCGCAGGGGTGCCCTCAACGGGTGCAGCGTTTAACTGTTGGGCCATTGGTTCGTGTAATCAGTGTCGCAAGTGATCGGTGGCCGTCATCAACACAGATACGGCGCCGAGCGCTAGTGTGCCAGGATCGTGTGGCTCGTGGCGTGATAGCATACCATAAAACAGATGTGATGACCAAGAACAATAACATTAACATTCGAACTCCCCCTCCATCCCCCCTCCCTGCTCCCCTGCTCCACGGACCGTTTCCCGCCCGCATCCCCAACTTGGCAGAGTGCTTCATCCCATTCCCAACTATCTTACTTGCTCGTGGGGTTGGTGAGTTCCCTACAGGCACCGGCTATTGCCCACCCTACTCAGCTTAACCAGCTCCAGGTTCCCTCATGACGTAAGTGCTTTGGGCATTTAGATATGGACTTCCTAAGAGACAGAGTCAAGTGGGTCCCGCTCCAAATCGGATTCCACTCCCGCTGTATCATTATGATGTGAAGGACGGCTGGTCGGCTCGTCTGTGGGCTTGCCGTTACGATGGTTCGGCCAATCTCTGTGTGGACGCTGGTGTTGTCCCGCCTGTCTCCAACCATCAAGCCACTTTGGTGCCATTTCAGGCTTGTCAAGAACCACGCCTTTCCATCGGCCACAATCCGCAATTTGGCAGGGAACAGCATCGAATACGGTAGTCCTCTGTCTCGCAGCACCTTTTTAACCTCCGTAAAGGACTTCCGGCGCCTGGCCACCTCCGCTGTGTAATCTGGAAAGATGGCCAGAGTCGAATTTTGGAGCTTGACTGGTGGTGAAACTCTTGCCGCCTGCAGGATTGCATCCCTGTCTCTGAAATTAAAAAGTCTAGCCAGTACAGGCCGCGGCGTTGCTCCTGGTTTGGGCGTTCCACCTGGCACCCGGTGCGCCCTCTCAACGGAGAAGAAGTGTGACAGGCCTTTAGGCTGCAGTTTATTTTTTATGAGGTCCTCGATGTAGAGGTCCATTGCTCCTTTCCCTTCTGTTTCCGGTAGGCCAAGTATGCGTATGTTATTTCTGCGGGAACGCCCTTCTTGGTCGCCAGCTTTTCTTGTACCATTTTGGTGACTTTTTCCATGCGTTCCATCGCTATTTGCAGATCTGAAGTGTCTTCAATAAGTGATTTTGTAACCACCTCTACCTGAGACACCTGTTAGGTCATTTTCTGAAAGTCCGCCCGTAGCAGAGTAACTTCTGAGGAGATGGAACCCACTGTTGTTTGCACCTCTGAGAGGGTCTTCATAATGTCTTCCAATGTTACCTTTTTGGTACCTTCCGTGTCTGGAGTAGTACCTGTGGAGTTTCGCCCACTGACTTGGGAGTGTCCGTGTTGGCTATAAGCAAATGTATCCCGTTTTGCCTGCGTCAAAGCGCTTCTGGTCCCTTTGCCCGCCATGGCTCGAGGCCTTGTAGCGTCGTGTCTCGCTGCCCCGCGATTTGAGGCGTTGGCCGGGCGGTGTCAATGTCCGTTTCGAGTCACCTCCAGCCCAGCACACAGGCGCCCCACAATTGCAGTGTTAGGATTCCGTTCAGTGTCCAACCGGCGTGTTATCTGTCGGGGCTTCTCCTGTTACTTCGTTCCCGGGTTTGGCCAACGCCGCCAATGTCACCTCAGACACTCTACTTCATGCGGTGCAGGGATCCAGGGGCTCCGGACCGTGTTTCCGGCAGCCCCGAGAATAGTCTTGTTCGCCACTGCCACGGCGAGAAGGCGCCCGCACTCCTGGCGTGCCTGTTCTTGTCCCGTTCTACTCGCGCCGACCAGGCCTCACCTCCAATATGGCGCCCGATGGGGACCCGAGGTGCCGCCCACCGTGTGGAAACTTTCACTGTCCAGTTACCAGCGTGGTTTCTCTGCGGTTTCTCGCAGCCCCAGGCAGCCGCTCCCGTCTACTTAAGTCTCGACGACCCCCCAGAGGCTCTCACCATTAGTGCTTGTGTTGAAGCGCCTCTCGTCGCGTCCCTTTCTGGGGGGGTGGCAATTGCCACCGAGTTCAATCCGGGCAGGTCGCACTTCCGCCGGGGCTTGATAAGTACGCCAGGCCGATATCGCCAGGCAGCTGAAGCCCTATTGCGCAAATGCCGGATGGTACAGTTCCCGGCACTCGATTTTTGTCGGAGTTGGATCAGGTGGTGCTGCTTCGGTCCCTGAGCTGGTACCGCCACTTTGGGCAGGCGGTGTGACGGATTAGATTATCGGATTTTATGAAAGGCCGTTATGCCGCGAGGAGCTCCCACTTCACGCTGCCGCCATGCTTGGCCACTAGCCACGCCCCCGTAGGGAATTTTTAATTAATTAATTTATATTAATCAAGAACTAATAATGAATTAATTAAACCTATATTACTTTCCACCCTTTACCCCGTAAACTCCACAACCCACACCTAAAAAAATCACAAAATTACCATATTTATTAATTAATTAATATAAATTAACAAATGATGAATTAATCAAACCTAAATTACTTCCCACCCTTAACCCCTATAAACCCCACAACCCGCACCTAAAAGGAAATTACATAATAATATGAATTAATTGATAATTAATTATCGTAAATTAACCAATTAATCATTATTTACAAATTAATTACTTCCCACAATTAAAACTATAAAATCTAAATTAATTAAATAAATGAAAAAATGATCATTAATTTATTATAATTAAATTACCTCCCACCATATTCCCCCATAAGCCCACAACCCGCTACAGACGTAAAAAAATTCTAAATGTAGTTAAAATAAAATTCATAACTGCTAAAAATGTAGCACATATATTAAAAAACATAACCAAAAAAATACATTACATTCATTTAAAATATAAACTAAAATACATAACACTAACTAAAAAAATCGAGATTTTAACCATCAATATTTCTGTAAACAATATTAATGGCTTCTATGCAGCCAAGGGAGCGGCCAGAAACACTAGTGAAGAGTGCACGGGAGAGGGCAGTGCTGCAGACTCACGCCAGCGTCAGGGGCAGTTCAGAGCTCGCAGTGGAAGGAGCAGCTCAACATTGCAAAACGCAGCAGATGCCGCGGTACTGTTTTCAGAAGCGGCAGGAGCCACACATCAGTTACCCACAGCAGCAGGAGCCGCCAAGCACTTTTCGACATGGCAGGAGCCACAAATCAGACTCCCACAGCGGCAGGAGCTACCAAACACTTTTCACCATGGTGGGGGCCGCGAGTCATTTTCTTGAAGCGGCAGGAGCCGTAAGAACGTTGCAGGACACCGACCGCGATCAACCTTTTTGTTTTTTTTGCACAGCAGGATCCGGCAGCACTGCCTCCAACTGAGGGACCTCTTGTTTCCCTTCATTTTTAGTTTCATCACGGTGCAAGAACCTATTCCACGCCATTTGTTTCTCATACCGAGGAGGTGGTCCCCACAAATCACTGACTACATTTCCCAGGGTGCACGGCAACAGCCACAAAACCACTCTTTGGACCTAGACTGCAGCCTTGAGAGACATTGTGTGTCACCTACTGGAATCGAGTTTTAACGTCGTGAGTAGAAGCAGACTTGCGGGGGGGGACGCCTTCAACAGTTTGGTCATCAGTTTTAACTTTCCTCGCCTACCTTCCCTCCCCTGGTTGACTTTTCTGTGGAAATCCCTGAAGCTGCCGCACTTCTCAGAACGGCGGCTCTCACTTGACCCTACTCTATTCCCACTAACAAGGGAAGCAGGATCCATTACTCCCTTATTGTCTAAAACTATCACCCAGTGTGCTGGTACTAATTCTCCCTGGGCTAATCAACCGCTACCACAGTTGAATCAAGAAAGGGAGATAGCTGATAGTTTAGTTTGATTCCGAGTTTGGGGTCTCGTCCCTGAAGATGAACAAACCAAAGGAAATGTAGCTAGATCTAGACAGAAGGGTATAAAGGGGGGTAAGGATCGTAGTCCCCAAGTCCTTGGCGAAGTAGAAACACAAACAGATTCAATTCCAAAATTTACTGGTATTCCAGCAGAAGTTCCTATTTCCACATCCAATGAGTTTCCCTCAGTCACACAGGTTGGCTTTGAAGATTTCCTTAGAGGGATGCTAGATTCAAAGATTACTTCAATGATGACTCTGATAAATACTTTCATTGAAGAAAGATTTGGCCGCATGGAGGAAAAAATTGAGCAGCTGAAAGAGGTCGTAGGGACAATTAGTAATACTTTGGATAAAATAACACCCCGCCATGGCACAAAGGATATCATCTCCCCTAATACGGTGGGACTTGAGTCCACTAATCGGGTGCGAATACGTGGTAGATCAAGGGAACCACAAACAACCATCTTCCCTCCACTTGTAGCCGAGGATATCGAAAGCAGGGATTCTATTAGGAAGGGAGCTACGAGTAGATCAGGGCTAGATAGATGTGACAACTCTAATAAGATAACTGTCCAACATAATCCAGACACACTAGATCTGCCTTCTGCCTCCTGCCCTTACGTATTGATTTTAACTGGGGCTCCAGTATTAATACAGGGACAAAGCGAATCTTGGTTAAAGTTGTTATATTTGGTCAACCGATCCACCACTTTATTACGAAGTGAAGACCATCTTCATAGTAAAGATATCTTGATGGTAAGAAGAGTTGGGTGGGTTGGCGCCTCAGCAAAGACCATCCCTGTAGATTGCATTGTTATCAACTTTGGACGCCCCGAATGGTTCAATCTCTATTAAAGCATAAGGAAGAATTCCTCCACCAAAGTTAAAGCATTACTGCTCTCCCCCAGGGCTTTTTCTATAAACCTACTCTAAGGCCAAGAGGAGTGGGGAATGGCTCAATCTTAACAGCTAATATGTTTTCCCGGTAACAGTGGCCTGCTACAGCGTACGGGCTCAAATAACAATGTATGTTTAAACCCTAGTATTAGTACAGAAGCCATTACTCCACTTCAAGTAGGAGGTTCTGTTATTCTTCCCCTTTAGGAGGCAAATTCCGGGAGAGGTTCACCACTCAGTATTGTTTTTTGGAAACTAGCCGGGCTATGATCAAAGGTCAATTACGATGATTGGCTTACCTTCTCGTGGGCTTTTAACATTCTCTGCTTCCAAGAAACGTGGGCCATGATATCCATTCATCTAAATGGTTATAAAACATATTTTTCCCCCGCAATTCCATCTCCATCAGGGCGTGCAAAAGGAGGTTTGACGGTCTATATTTCTAACTTACTTTCAATACAGAAAATTATTGCCTTTAAATTGAAGCCTAACTTCCAAATTATCATCCTTGAAATTAATAATATGGATATTTTTGTTGTAGTGAATTTCTATAACAACTTACAGCAATACGAGTTGTTTGACACTCTGAAGGAGATTCGTAATACCTTATTACAACTTAATAATACATTTAAAAGGAAAAGACCTTGTGTTATCTGGGGAGGATATTTTAATCTATCCCTCTGTGTCCATAATGATAATCTAACGTGTGGCATACAAGATGAAAGTGATAACAACCTTACTCATTTTTCACACACTGAGGGAGGGGCCTGCCTGAACGAAATCTTATTTACTCTTCAGTTGGCCTTGGCCAATGAATTAATGCCATCAATAGTTCCCCTTATTCCAACCTTCAATGGCAGAGGAGCTTCTAGTTGTATCGATTACATCTTCTTGTCCAGCATGTTGGCCACCCTTATTCTGAACTTTAAAACACATGACTGTGCTTTTAGCGATCATTTTCCAAATTCTATCACTCTTTCTCTCCCCCCGGGGCAAGGAAAGACCAACCATATTAGATCATATTGGGTGGAAAACTTGGTCTGAACAGAATAAATGGCTACTCACTCAAAAAGGAATTTGTTGACCCTGTTAAGAATTCTATGAAAGCCATCAATAACTACTCCAGTAATCCTAACAACTGTTTGGATGAGTCCTCTACCCCTCAATAGATCCTAGATAATTTTATGGTAATAACTGAATCTGCAAAGTAAGCCTTAAGCATTAAATCTAAAAGGAAAAAGAAAAATAAGGTGGGCTGGTTCAACAGTTCCTGTCCTAAAGCACTGTTGAATTTATAAACTGACCTTCGTCACTCAGTAAGAGATAAGCAAGAAATAATCCATTTTAGAAAAATCTATCACTCTACTATTCGAAAAAGGAAAATTGAATTGAAACAGGAGTTATGGCATGAACTCCGTAAGAGTTACCTATTGAAAGACAGTGCTGCATTTTGGAGGGGAATTAAGTCCCCATTTTTGTCTGGACCTAGGGAAACTAGCAAAATAGATATAGAAATTGATGAATCATCCTGGGTGGATCATTTCTCTCAAATTTTTGGACAAACAGCTAGTGTATCCACTGCCCAGAATCACTCAGTGACGAATGGTTCATGTACTAATTTTCCATTCACTCCTTTCACTTTAGATTTTACCATGGCTGAAGTTGAACTGGCCCTAATGAAAAGTAAAGGGGGCAAGGCACCCGTCACCGTGGGGTTCCGGTTGACTTTTATAAATTTAAAATGGACCAGTGGACACCAGTTCTGCTTAGAGTTTTAGAAGCAACTTGTAAAGTGGGACTGTTGGACTCATGGTCAGATTCCATCCTGGTCCCGATATTTAAAAAGGGAGACCGTCAAAGTCCATCCTGCTACCGTCCCATTTCCCTATTGGACTCTTTGGGTAAAGCGGTTGGGCGAATTATATTAGATCGACTACAACAATGAGCGGAGGACAAAAAGATATTATCGGATCTCCAGTATGGATTCAGGGAAGGTCTGGGTACGACCGAGCAAGTTTTAAATTTGACCCTATTAATAAGCAAATATGTAAACGCGAAAGTGGGAAATTGCATGTGGCTTTCGTAGACTTAACATCAGCCTTCGACTGCTTAAGCCGTTCGAAAACGTGGGGCTGCCTAACAGAAATGGGTCTTGAACTCTCCTTAATTCATTTCTTCAGTGAAATTTATTCCAACGCAAAGGCCAGAGTGAGATTTAGAGTAGGAGGAGAATTGACAGCGCCGTTTAGGGTTGAGCGGGGTGTCAGGCAGGGTTGCGTTCTGGCCGCCTACCTCTTTACTCTCTATACAAATGGTTTAGAACAAGCTATGATGGAGGGGTGCCAGGACCTTCCTCTACTTCAAAACCGTCCGATTCCCGCTCTGCTCTACTCGGACGATGCAGTGATTATCGCCCGTACCCCCCTGGAACTCCAACGCTCACTCAACAGATATAACACCTTCATGTCCAACCTCAATTTAAAAATTAACATCAAAAAACTTTTATAATGAGTGTTGGGCTTAGGCATAAAAAAAGGAGAGATATCTTTATCAACAATTCCAGGGTCGAAAACACGACTTCTTACCCCTATCTTGGAATCCTAATAGATGATAAAGGTTCATGGAGAAATGTAATTGAAGCAAGAAAGCTGCTGTTTTTAAGGTCAACTGTGGCGTTAGTTAGTTTTACCCAGAGGCTAGGAAAAAGATCTCCCTCTGAAATGATCCCCATATACCAGGCAAAATGCATCAGCACTGCTATTTACGGATCAGTGGTATGGGGCTACGTACAGGCAGATGCTCTGCAAAAGGTGGAGAATAGCTTCCTGAGGTTTATCCTTGCTGTTCCACAAGGCACTTCGACCTTCGGTTGCCACTCAGAATTAGGCTTGCCTTTTATCACTGACACCATAAAGATGCAGCCAATCCTGTAATGGCACCGTCTTTGGTCATTAACTAAGTTAGTTCTCTCTCAAAGTCTTTTGAAGGACTGCCTTGCTCTTGAAAACTCTTGAAAGATTGGTTGGCTCCGGTACGTTAAGATGTTCCTGTACGATTTGGGCCTAGAAAAACATTACCATAATCCCCCACTAATTGCAGTGTTGTCAAGAAAAAAGTTTAAAACTCAGTGCCTGTGTCCTCTAGCAGACTTACTTTTGGCTTCTGAAGCCAACAAACCCTTGGTGCAAGACTGCTTGTTGATTAAATCCTCCATGGCCATTCAGCCCTATTTAGTTTGGAATTTGAATGGCTATGACAGGTTTCTGTTGACCCGATTCAGGTTTAACATCTTCCACCTCTTTGACCAATCGTTACTTCTTGGTGATGACATGCCAACCTAATCTTTAATCCATTTGACCCTTTTTTGTAAATTTTATACAGAACCAAGAAAGCGTTGGCTAGTTCCAATTTTAAAAGGTTTAGGTTTACGCCAATGCCGCTCTGCCTTCATGGTTCTTCAACTTATGGATTCTGACTGGTTTGCACTAAATTTTGCTGACTTTTTGAAATTTTGTATTTGTCATAGGAGTAACCTATAACACCAGCACGATGCACTTTCAACTCCGTTTTGATGTATATGAATTTTGTATTTTAAGCTTTTCACTGGAATCATGGTGTCCTTTTTAGAAAACTTTCTTAACTGTCATAAATGTAACCAGTTTATCTGTGTGTACTTTTATGGTTTTTCTTAAATGAAACGGAATAAAGTAATTTTGATTTGATTTGACTTCTATATTTTTTACAACAATATTTCTTACCTTAAATTCAATATTCTTGACCACAATGTTCTTGCTGTCGATATTTCCAACTCGATATTTGTGTAAGTCGACATTTTCAATTCAATAGTCTGTCTCAGCACCCTTACAAAAACAGACAAAGCTTCATGAGGTGAATGGATTAACAAATATATCCAACTCTGCTGTGCTCGAAGCAGGAGGCACAGAATGGAGGAAGAGGATGGGACTAAGGGAAGGGTACAGTGGAAAAGGAGGTTCCTACCACTACGGGCAATGCACCCACATAAAAGGTTTATCAAATGTTATACTTAACAAGTACATTATTAACTACCGCCTAACCATCATCATCTCCCATGTCAAACCTTAAAGACACACTACAGTTCATGACTACAGAGAGTATGTGTGCCATACTACACAGTATTATCAGACCCATGTTGTGCAGCTCTTCACTCATTCACCTACAAGGTTACATGCCCCATCATTGGCTAAAAGTGCAGACAACACACTTTCAAGTGCATTAGAATGCAGATAAAATAATAATAAAGCAACTTACATAACATCCTGTGCTGTTCTCTGAGCTATAGCGTAAGCAGATTTCTACACAGAATCATCACCAAGCAATGGAACCAACCCTTTAACTACTTCAACCAATAAGAATATACTAGGTGATGTGCAATGTTCAGCTATACTCTGATGCCGTTGAATTATTGGTAAGGTCTGTAGGTGAGCGACCCAATATACCCTTGCGGGCTCGGGCAATACTTGTTATAAGAAAAGGACCTGCAAGGGTTTTTTTTTTACATTTCTATTTGTCAGCACTGGTAGAATCTGTTATAAGTAATCAGAATATCTAATACTGTTTTCAATCAGTGGCTGTGCTATGTTATTGAGTTTAGATATATGAGTCCCAAGGGATCAATACAACTAGTGTTACCACACTAACACAGTACAGAATAAAAACTAATGAATAAATGCGAAAGACCAGGATTTTGTATTGTCTGAAGATTATTATTTGTTTTCAAGACAAAGGAATATATATTTTTGTACAACAGAGATAAACATTCAAAATAGGGTGCATACATAGATATTATTTTGATATTCAAGGTATCGATTGTTTCTTCCTTTGGTGTATCTAAATCATAAGTCCAGACTGCTCATAAGTAATAATACAATGATTTCAACTTTAAATCAGAAGAAAATCAAAGATGACAAATTAAATCAGAATGCAGAGGTGGACTAAAAAGTCGACGTTTCGGTCTCTTTGGGAGTTTTTCACAAGACCATCTTCAGGACAAAATAATCTTATATACAGTAGATGACCCTTTTTTCTTAGTTAGAGACACGTCACTTATATAGTTTAGGACGGCAGCAGCACTTTGAATGTGGCGTTGATGCAAGGCAAGGAGATAAATCTTTGTGCCAAAGTTTACTCGTATTTTATACCGGAGTGTTGTCAGAGGTTACTGGTAGGATATCCAATTTTGATCATTTCCAGAACACTCATATATTTTTCAATTTCCGATCGTAAGCCCGCCACAGTCTAGACGAATCAAGCCGTGACTTGATTCGTATAGAATAGCAGGAGTACCAGATCCTGGTGAGTACATACTCAACTAGCCAATATTGTCAACAAATACAAAGCCACAGACATCACTGTCAAGGATACAGTGATACAAATCATTGTTAGCTAAACCATAATAATATGAAGCAAATTAGCATGTGATGTGTATGCCAGTTAAATGAACAAAATACCTGCAATGTCAGAGTAATATTTAACTATTTCATAACATGTATCAACTTACAAAAAACTCAAAGCAAGGCTTTGTGCTCAGAACAGTAGTCACCACTGTCAGTCATCTTGACAGCACAGTTTCACTCACTCACAGGGAAGCGGAGTCACAGGAAGGAAGGTGGGCAGGTGAGTGTGGCTAATTGCATGATGGGAGTGGTAGTCACAATTAACACTCCTCCTCCCACATAGCACAACAAGACCACCAGGAACTGTGCTTACCTCACAGTCAATAGAAAAGTACTGACAAGATGGCTGACAGTGGGCTCTGGTGTGGGGAGCACAAGTCCCTGATCGGAGTTGTGTGCTAAACAAAGACCTGGCACCACTGTCAGACATTTTGAATGTAAAGTTTAACTCACTGCCACTGAAGCATGGTTCATGGTGGCCTATTTGGTGTGGGTGGGAGTAGTAGTGGTAGCCCTGACTACATCTACCAGAAGGCCCTGTCACACACACCCCTCCCTCCAAGACCAAACAGCACACCTCGGACTATGCTGTCCCTGAGAGTGAATGAAAATGTACTGGCAAGATGGCTGACACTGTGGTCTGGTGTTGGGAGCACAAGTCGATAATGGGAGTTGTGGTTAAAACATAGATTTTTACTAACAACATACCTGCAATGTAACTGGAAATTTCACCATTTGCAAAGATGTACAAACTTAGCACTAACTCACAGCAAGGCAATGGGATCCAAACACCAGTCAAATGCATGCATCAGCCATAACTCACAGCAAGGCAATGGGATCCAAACACCAGTCAAATGCATGCCTCAGCCATAACTCACAGCAAGGCAATGGGATCCAAACACCAGTCAAATGCATGCATCAGCCATAACTCACAGCAAGGCAATGGGATCCAAACACCAGTCAAATGCATGCATCAGCCATCTTGTTTGCACACATTCACTCCCAGGAAAGCTGAGTCACAGGAAGGTTGTTTGGGATGGCTGGGAGGGCGGGTGTGGCTAAAAGGATGATGGGAGTCATAGTCACAGATAACACTCCTCCTACCACATGGCCCAACAAGCCCCCCTTGAACTGTGCTTATCTCACAGGGAGTGGAAAAGTACTGGCAAGATGGCTGACAAGATGGCTGATACAGAGACCTGATGTATGCTTTGCCCACAACTCCCATCCATGCCTTGGCCTCCTCACACCAGTCCCCACTGTCAGCCATCTTCACAGTACATTTCCACTCACTGCCAGGGAAGGCACAGTCCCAGGTGTGCTCCCTGTGCGGGCTGGGAAGGTGTATTGAGGGCAGGGCATGGTGGGAGTTTCAGTCATAGCACACAGCACTACCACACCCAAAGCAACATGTTCATCAATGACAATGGCTACCTGACAGTGAATGGAAGTGTCCCATCAAGATGGCTGACACTGTTGCATGGTGTCATGTGCACAAGTCATTGTTGGGAGTTGCATTCAAGTCCTACGTCATTCAGCGGTGTCAGCCTCCTTGCAACTACAGTCCCCTTACTGTTATTGATCCTTTGTCTATGAGGAGCAAGCTGGGCTGGATAGGAAGAGGGGTACAAGTTCCAGCAGCATAACGCAAGCACTGAGCAAGAAAAAGCAAGAAAGTAGACTTGGTGAACTAATCTGTCCATGGAGGACAAGGACAATGTACGTGATGTGATTAGGTACAAAGAAACACAGTAACACTATTTGCTACTGACAGCTATTCCCATGCATGGAGTGAGATGAGAACTAGGAACACATTCCTCAAAATACTATAAAGAAAATTCTCCCATACATTCTGGACTCTTGCAGTCACATTGATGTGGCTAACTACACAAAGACATGCACTAATCCCAGCACACATGCACAAATCTTGCAACACATTGTAAGAGGAAGAGTACGTATGTCATTGTAAAAGCACTGATGTGAGAAATACCAACACACCTGTGTCATGCACATGGTGTCACTTGACAGTTAATGGGTATGTATATGTAAAGTCAAATAAACACAACATGCCCATGTATGAACGGAGCTGGACATGCTCAGCAAAGCCCATCTAGTTAAAAATTGTGTTGGGCGATTTTAATACTCATTTATGTAACCTTCCCTGTTATATAGGTGAACACGCGGGACCTTTAGGGGTGTCTATTCCCCACTTTGAACATACAAAATCAGGTGAAGCGCTGGAAGTACTATTGGCCAGTTTTAATCTCTATGAATCTCTTAACATAGGTGGGGGGGATAGAGTCCCCACCGATAAAGGAACGCCGCAAGGGTCCATAATCGATTATAAATTCACCACCCCTGGGCTAAATACCAAGGTGAAAACCTATAGGACAATTCCCTCATCCTATAGTAATCATAACCCTGTGTTATTAGTGATGTGTTGGGGAGACCTTAAACGTGAGGGCTTGGGCCGCCCCCATGTGCAGGCGGTACTTGAGCCGCCTACCCTGATCAGTAGGCACAAGTGGGGCAAGGTGATCCCAGATGATTTTATGGCAACCTTATTGCCTAAAATAGAGGGAGACATAGAGACATGCTTAAATCAAGAGGCCTCCAATCATACAATCATACAGGCTTTTGAATCTATATGTGTCCAAACATTGAGGGATCTGACAGCCATGCCCACCAAGAGAATGCCTAGAACATCAAAGTGGTTTGACGCCGACTGTTCACAAATACATACTCGTTTGAAGCACGCGTTAAAAGCCATACCGAGGGACAAGGCTCTTATTGCCAACTTGAGGAGGGAATACAAACTGACCTTAAAGGGGAGAAAAGATGAAATTAAAAGTGAAGCATGGGACAAACTTCTCTCTATCGACGTCTTGTGTGACAGCAAGAAATTTTGGGAGATCATAAATCACCCTTTTTTTGCCGGGGCACATAACGCAGCCACTGACTGCGTCATCCCGGACGAGAAGTGGGTCCTCCATTTCAAAGACATCTATGGTGACAAGAATAGTACAGCCCCGCGCGGCCAAATGGTTGCTCGGGTGTCCCCCCCGGTAGATTTTTCTGAGGAGGAGGTGTTGAAGGCCATTTTGGAGACCTAAAAAAACAAGGCTCCGGGTGCCGATGGCGTACCTGCAGACCTATATAGACATTCCTCGAAAACTTGGTCTCAGGTACTAACCAAAGTTTTCAGGGCAGCAAATGACAACGTGTTCCCCAATACCTGGGCAACCTCCATTATAGTGCCAATCTTTGAAAAGGGACAACGTGAGGACCTGGGGTGCTACAGACCCATTTCCCTCCTTGACTCGGCCATCAAAATCCTAGGCAGAGTCTTATTGTCTAAACTTAGGGGAAATTTGGAGGTCTGTGGGGGGCTTTCAAACATACAATATGGGTTCAGAGAGAAATGAGGTACCCTGGACCAATGTTTGAATTTGCACCTATTAATCGCCAAATATGCGGTGGCCGGGGAGGGGTGTCTTTATTTGGCTTTCATGGATCTCTCCTCGGCCTTCGATTTGGTAAATAGGTCCAAACTGTGGTGAATCCTTCTTGAGATGGGGATAGATCCTTCCCTGGTCACTTTCATGGCCTCTTTAAACCAGGAGCTATTCGCCAAGGTAAGGGTCACAAATGAGGGGAGGTGTAGGGACACTTTTAGGTCGGAGAAAGGGATCCGCCAAGGGTGCATCCTGGCCCCACTCCTTTTCACCATTTACATAAACGGGTTGGGAAAACATCTAGAGGAGGGGGGGTAGACGCTCCGCGTGTGAGAGGAATGCAGGTTCGGCCCTCCTATACGCGGACGATGCCGTACTGATTGCCCGCACAGGTATCGGTCTACAGATACTATTGGATCGTTTTGGTTCCTTCATGGAAAACCTTGACCTGAAAGTAAACGCTAAAAAATCTCATTCTATGATAGTGGGTAAACAGAGAGGAAAGTCTAGATCTAAAACGTTCATATGTAAGGGCGAGGTGGTTTCCAGGGTTTCGGTCTTCCCTTACCTGGGGGTCCTTTTTGACGAAAGGGGGTCCTGGGCCCCCCAGACAAAGGTGAAGTGTTTATCCTTGGCTCGCTCGACATCTGCACTGTTGGGTTTTACAAAAAGGTTGGGGGCTAGGCCGATGGAAGCGCTTTTAAAGGTTTATAACACCAAGTGTATTCCCATTGCCACCTATGGGGCCGCCTTGTGGGGCTAAGCTACCCAAGACAAAATCCAAAGGGTAGAATATGGGATAATCAGACAATTGCTCTCAGTCCCCAAATCGAGTCCTACTTTTTCCATCCATGAGGAAGTGGGTTTACCTTACATTGCAGACTAGTTGAACCTGGCACCCCTCCTATTCTGGTCAAAGACATGGCTAAATCCAGAGTTAACCTTGAACCATCTTATTCTGGAGGATGTCACTTCTTTGGACCATGCCATGAAAATACCTTGGCTGAAGTATTTAAAAAACACATTTTCTGCTCTAGGTAGACCGGAACTTCTTTTATCTCCATCTAATATCAGGAGAGAAAATGAAAAGTGGATCAAGGTCCATTTTATAGAGAGAGTCCGTCTTAATAGAGAGGAGAAGGAAAGAATGAAACCATCTGTAAGAGCACACTCTTTGTAAATCACTACTCCCACCCTGGAACCATACCTGAAATTTGTTACAAGACCTCTTCATAGACTCCTATTAGCAAGATTCAGGTTTAATCTGATTCAATTCTCCTTAGGTTGTTACCCATCATGGGACAATTCATAAGATGCCCCTCCTTGTGAGTGTGATAATTTTTCAAAGCAAGATACCATGCATTTTATGACGTTTTGTGGGTTTTATACTGCCGCTAGGAAAAAACATCTGTTACCTGTTTTGAGGGAGGCTGGCTTTATTCAAGTCAGACCCGCATTAATCTACCTCCAGATGTTGGGCAATATTTACATTACTTTTAGCGTTGCCAGCTTTCTAGCGGAAGCCTTTAGAACTAGGAATAAACGTGTACCACTGAACATTTTATTGTAAATATGGTATCGTTTTAACAGATTTTAATTCTATGTGCCAAACAAGATGTAGTACAGTTTTATTATGGCCTGCACTGATTTTGTACATAAATCAACTGTGATTTTAATGTATATGTATTGTATGTTCCTTTTATGATTTTTTTAAAATCGAATAAAGTGTGCTTTGACTTTGACTTTGACATGCACTAATCCCAGCACACATGCACAAATCTTGCAACACATCGTAAGAGGAAGAATACGTATGTCATTGTAAAAGCACTGATGTGAGAAATACCAACACACCAGTGTCATGCACAGGGTGTCCCTTGACAGTTAATGGGTATGCATATGTAAAGTCAAATAAACACAACATGCCCATGTATGAACGGAGCTGGACATGCTCAGCAAAACCCATCTAGTTAAAATTACAATGTCCTCAGAAAGCATAAGTCTGGATCTGTGCCGATAGAAGACTATCTATGTACATACACTCATCCTAATGTACAATAGCAAATGTAATGTGTATGATACGATGACCTGTGCAAAAACACAACAAACATTGTGTCTCTCATCTACCCACAGGGCCTGCCTGGAGCACTGCAGGAAACTAACAGGAATCCCAGTCCTATACTCTGGTTGACCATGAGCTCTCTGGCGTTGACGTCTCTCACCCCTCATCGGATGCCGAACTACCTGGCCCATCCAGAGTGGGTCAGCATGCAGCAACAGCAGCTGTAACATCAGCACCCCTGCAACCACTCCAGTAACATATGACAGCACCCAGATGACCACTACCCACAAGGACACACCAAGGCAATAAAATACAGAGAGCCCAGCTACACAGGGTACTCAGTTGTGGTGTTGTCTGAGACTCCTTCATCGTTGACTGGAGTTGGCAGTGTTGTCTGTGCCTGCAACAACATGTCCTGCTTGTGTGGGTACGGGTGGTGGGAGTGGGCGTGGGGACAGGTGCCACCATGCAGCTGGTGATCATACAAACTTAAGAGACCTTAAACAACTCCAATGATCATGTTAAGTAGCATACACTCAGACGCATACAAACATATTATACAACAGACACATCTCATGCTAAGAAAGTGTGTTGTCATCTCATCATTGCATACATACACTTATATGAAAAAGTTGTTCATGAGTTGTCTCCGAACATCCTCCTCCTCATCACTGGCAACATGTCAATCAAGAGTGGCTCCCCCGGTGACCCTGTTCCCATACGGTTCCTCAAAAAGTCACCCACACCATAGTGCCCCCGCTTACCGCTCTCATCAACACCTCCTTATCCCAAGGTGAAGTCCCTCCAAGCTGGAAAGCGGCGGTCATTCTCAAAAAACCCTCTCTAGACCCTGAGGACCTAGCAAACTATAGACCCATCTCTCTCCTCCCATGGATTGGTAAGGTAAGAAATTAGTGAACAAAAAGCTGTCACTGTTCTTAGAAACTAACCATCTGCTCAAGAACTCCCAAACGGGCTTCCGTCCAGGCCAGGGCACAGACACCGCCCTCCTTGCAGCAGTGGAGAAGGCCAGAGACATTCTTGACACAGGAGGATCAGTGGCAGTGATCCTCCTGGATCTCAGCGCGGCCTTCGACACTGTCAGCCACCAGGTCTTAACTCAACGCCTGGGAAACATCGGAGTGAAGGACAAAGCTCTGAAATGGCTCTCATCATTTTTCTGCCAACGTTCCTTCCAAGTCTGGGAGAGTAACAGCCGCTCCCCTGCTATCCCCCTCCGGTGTGGTGTGCCTCAAGGCTCGTCACTGAGCCCCACGTTATTTAACGTGTACATGGGCCCATGGAGGAGGTAGTCACTCCAAATGGGGTGACCATCATCAGTTATGCTGATGATACCCAGCTGGTGGTAACTCTTTCTCACCCCAAGCAAGAACCCTCCAACCTACATGGCTGTCTCTCCAAAATACACAAATGGATGAACGACTCAGCCCTCAAGCTTAATGGGTCAAAAACCGAAATTCCGCTCCTGGGACAAAACGGGCTCTCTCTACCTCCCAACATCTGGCCCGCCTGTCTGGGTGAACCCCCTATCCCCAAGACGGAGGTCAAGAGCCTGGGAATATGGTTAGAAAAAGATCTTACCTTTAGAACGCAGGCAAAGAAAACGGCTGGCATCTGTTTCGGCCTTCTTAGGTCATGTAGGAAAGTGCTCCCCCTGCTTCCTTTTAACTCCCGGAAACTGTTGATCCAAGGCCTGATTATGTCCAGGTTGGACTACAGTAACGCTATTTACCTGGGAGCCCCTGAAGCCACCTTCCACACCCTACAGAAAATCCAGAATGCCGCTGCCCGGCTGCTCACGGACACCCCGGCCAGAACATCAGCGAAACCTGCCTTGAAGAAACTGCACTGGCTGCCTGTCAGAGAAAGAGTGTTATGGAGCAGTTTATGTGCCAGGCAGAGGGCCTTGAATACCAAAGGCCCTCCAATCCTTAAAAACTGTATTACCCCCTACAGACCTACCAGAGCACTCCGATCGGACCATGAGAACCTCATCGTAGTACCCAGAGTGAAAAAAGCCCGCGCAGGAGGTCGTCGCTTTTCTGTGCACACAGCGAAGCACTGGAACGCGCTTCCTCTGAAACTTAGAACAGAACCTAACCTCCTTCACTTTAGAAAATCGCTGAAAACCCTTCTTTTCCCCTAAATTCTCTTATTTTCCTGTGCTCCTTCTCCTCTTGACTTACTAGGCATAGCGCTGGGATACTCACGGGTGACTACGCGCTCTATAAAAACCTTAAATTAAATAAATGTCCCAGTCCTGGATCCTCCCCTGCTGGAGGCAGCTGGTCTCTGTCATCTTGTATGAGAAGTAGCTCATTCCTCACTGCCTGGTTGTGGAGCATGCAACACACAATGATGATTTCACACAACTTCAATGGTGCATATTGGAGGGCTCCTCCTGTATGGTTCAGGCGGCGAAATCTTGTTTTCAGTAGGCCGAATGTCCACTCAACCACTCGCCTGGTCCTCCGATGTGCCTCATTGAAACAAACCTCAGCAGGGGTGACAGGGTTCCGGAGTGGTGTCAGCAACCACAGCTTGTTGGGGTAATCAGAGTCTCCTACACTGAGCACAGAAAATACTTCAGTTGTCTGTATGTCAGTTTGTACCCTCTTTTCAAGCAACAAACAGCAGAGACAGACAACATGATCCATCAACAAGCCAGGCATGCTCATTTGACATCTGAGATGTGGGATCCCACTATTTCTTATTATGTATGCGTCGTGTGTTGATCCTGGGAAACGCGCACAGAATGGGAGATCATCATGTCATACAGGAATCAAAAGCATTACCACTGGTGGTATATCTGGCTGTTTGTTCATTGGCTTGCTTTGGGATCAAAGTCACATGTGTTCCATCAATGGAGCCAATGACATATGGCATTTGCCCCAATGCATAAAAGTCACTCTTGATGTATGCCAACTGTCCTGGTGTTGGGATCTTTATGTAGAAGTTCAGAAAATGTCAATCAATCAATCAGGGGCTTTATTAGGCTCGCTACTCACCCGTGAGGGACTGTGTCGAAGCCTAGGACATAACATGTCTTAACAAAATCTAAATCCTCACCTATGCCTACAAATGCCTGCACAAAACGGGACCCAAATACCTAAACGACAGAGTCAGCTTCCATGTACCCAAAAGGAGGGTGATCTGTGAACTAGTCACTCAATGTTGTGATGTGACTCACAAACAATGTGTTGTGTGTCCATCAAGCTTGGCTCATCACGGGAGTGTGAGCTATCAAGTACTTTGTTCGATATGACAGGTTAATCACTGTCCCCACACATGTAATTCAGTAGAACATCAAGAATTTCTATACTTTCTGCCCTGCTGACCGATTAGTGTAGGGTGCGTTAGCTGCATCAGAAACATGTGGTTCAGATCCTTTGGCCGTTTACTGTAATGCTGATCGGCGCGGGTGAGTATTGAATGGATGCATGAGCTGCATCCTAACCGAGCCAGACGCACACATTGGCTGTTGGTCATCATGGTGACAGACGCGAGTTTCGTTTTTGTCTCCAAAACGTGTGCATTCCGAACCGGTTAGCTCATGACACCAAAGTATCAAAATCAATAGTGTTCAGATGCGCATATTTCGACCGTCAAGGTAAGCGTACCCAATGATCGCAATGTTATGGATTGGACTGGACAAATAGATTGGACAAATTTGGATAATGCAAAAGACTCTGTTAGGAACAAACAGACTTAGGTCTGAGTCTACCTCTGTTGCACAGATATATCGCTTGGATGCATAGAACAGACAGCACTTGCCTGCACTACATGCAACTTTACTGCACTTCCACATCTGTCTGCTGCTGCCTCTGCATCGTCTGGGAGCTACCATGGCACATACTGTGGAGATGGCACCTGCATTCACGAAAGAGGAGAACCAGGCCCTGCTGGACAGCCTCCTTCCACATTACAGCCAACTGTATGGCAAACCAGGGGAGCAGGTGAGTGGTGTTTACACTGCCTTTTTTTGGCAATTTGTAAAAACAGGCACTAGTAGCATTGGGATTCCCAAGGGCAAGCATGCAAACATAGTTAATGTAAGTCTTACACTTCTACATCCCTGTACCTTCCAGAACCCAAATCTACACACTGTGTGTACTGGGTTTGACTTATCTGCACTGTTCTCATATTTTTGAGGGAGAGATGCACACAGGACTACTGCCCGTGGTGACACTTGCCTACCCCTTAGGCATTAATTGCCATTCAGACCATGACCTATATGTAAAAAGTGTGTGATGCATAACCATGTAGCATGTGGAGTAATGGTGTATCACCATGTCACCCTCCCAGGTCAACTCCCATCAGAAGGTTGAAATATGGCAGACCATCGTCCGGGCAGTAAGATCCGCGGGGGTCTTGAAATGTCATGTCCGCCACTGTCAGAAGACGTGATAGGACTTCTGTGGCTGGGCACGGAGGATTGCAATGGTCCAGCTGAAGCTGTCACCTCCTCGCCAAAAGGGGCAGACTATGGACCCTGACCTCCCCACATGCTCAGGATACTGACGGTGGTCTTCCCTGACCTGGATGGGCAGTTGAAGGCTAGACAGCAGCAAGGAGGAACTGAGTATGTGCCATGTTGCAGAACTATGTTTAACATGCATGTTGCACTCCCTCAGCCTGCTACCCCTCTCACAGGTCATCATGCTGCTAAGACAACACTTCTGTGGCAAAATGTGACTATGCCCAATGATCCTCTGATGCCCAGGTATGTCCCTTTCCATCTATGACATAGTGTCACTTAGGTGTCCTGTGTATGGGCTGTAGTCCAATGTTCATGTGATCAGCACTATATAACATGTGCATGGAGTTGACCATCATGAGTGATGTAATTGTCTGTCATGTCTGCACATTGACTGATGTATGTCCTATACTCAGTGTGGTACATACATATATGTGCATAATGTTGCTATTGGTGCACACAGGTGTGCGTAAACAATGCTATAGATCCGTGCAGCAGGTGAGACCACTGTGGATGCCGCAGACAAATCATCTTGATAATTTGTTTATAAAATACAGGTTTAGAATTATTACCATAGTTTACTGGCAGACTGACAAGTGCCATGTTCACATATGTGTAACAACACTGGAGTCTGCCCCTACCACCATCAACAACATCTCCACCCATACAGCTGCTCCCATTCCGAGTGTCTGTGGACCCTCCCATTTTAGGGAGCATGTGTCCTTTGGGCCAGCCACCGTACTCCTTGCATCAGTCATCCCTGGTGCCTGAGTGTGGAGGCTGTGGATTTGCCCAAAAAGATCCATGTGGGGCAGACATCCATGCTGAGTGTCCTCCATGCACATACCAGTCTTTTGACACAATTGGTGTCATACATAGAGTGCATCTCATCAGACATGTCTGCCCTACCCCGACCTAACCAGCCATGGCCTCCTCGCTGACGGCAGCAGTGTCCATCCTACAGTAGTCCATCACCCCTCCTTCCTCTGCCCCATCCACAGTCCCCACTACCCTACCTGACACAAGCATACTCACAAAGGCACATGCACACACAGCAACAGACACAAGCAGCACACAACCACCCAAACAAAAGTCCAAGCACACACACACAACACACTCAGGGAACTGACATCACATACACCGGGGAGAGGGCAAAAAACACATCGTTCTTTTGGCCACTACACCATTGCAGTTTGGACCCAGCCATATGCAAATCAGTCTTGACCCTGTGGCTCATGGGAACAGTCCAGACTGAACTGCCAGGCCAGGTCATCCCTGGACCGGAAACAAGCATCCTGGGACTGATTTCAGGGTATGTCGCCATTCTTCAGCCAGGCTAGCTTGAATCCAGTGGCACAGTGAGCAAGGGACCCACGTCTAGGCATACCCATCCTACTTAGGGCGAAAAGTGTTACAGGAAACAAATGATAGACAGAATGCTGACAATGCAAACATTCTCCCCCAGACAAAAGACCTGGGTTAAATACATTGTTCTTTTGCCCACTACGCCACCCCAATTTGGACCCAGCCATATGCAAATCAATCTTGACCCTGTGGCTCATGGGAACAGTCCAGACTGAACTGCCAGGCCAGGTCATCCCTGGACCGGAAACAAGCATCCTGGGACTGATTTCAGGGTATGTTGCCATTCTTCAGCCAGGCTAGCTTGAATCCAGTGGCACAGTGAGCAAGGGACCCACGTCTAGGCATACCCATCCTACTTAGGGCGAAAAGTGTTACAGGAAACAAATGATGGACAGAATGCTGACAATGCAAACATTCTCCCCCAGACAAAAGACCTGGGTTAAATCCATCGTTCTTTTGCCCACTACGCCACCCCAATTTGGACCCAGCCATATGCAAATCAGTCTTGACCCTGTGCCTCATTGAAACAGTCCAGACCGAACTGCCAAACCGGGTCGTCCCTGGACTGGAAACAAGCATCCTGGGACCGGTTTCAGGTTATGTCACCCTTCTTCAGCCAGGCTACCTTGAATCCAGTGGCACAATGAGCAAGGGACCCACGTCTGGGCATACCCATCCCACTTTGCATTATCAGCATTCTGTCCATCATTTGTTTGCTGTAACACTTTTTACGCAAACATTCTCCCCCAGTTAAAAGATCTAGGTTAAATCCATTGGTCTTTTGCCCACTATGCCACCCCAGTTTGGACCCAGCCATATGCAAATTAGTAATGACCCTGTGCCTCAAGGGAACAATTCAGACCGAACTGCCAGGCCAGGTCCTCACTGGACCCGAAACAAGCATCATGGGACCGGTTTCAGGGAATGTCACCCTTCGTCAGCCAGGCAAGCTTGAATCCAGTGTAACAATGAGCAAGGGACCCACGTCTGGGCACACCCATCTCACTTAGCGCAAAAATTGTTACAGCAAACAAATGATGGACGGAATGCTGACAATGCAAACATGCTGCCCCAGTGAAAAGACCTGGGTTAAATCCATCGTTCTTTTGCCCACTATGCCACCCCAGTTTGGACCCAGCCATATGCAAATCAGTCCTGACCCTGTGTCTCATGGGAACAGTCCAGACCGATCTGCCAGGCCAGGTCCTCCCTGGACAGGAAACAAGCATCCATCAATTGTTCTTTTGACATCCAACTGAAGAGAAGTCGCATACTGTTTACAGGAAGAATTTACACCGGTGTTATTGGTCAAGAATTTCTACACCATTACACTATCGATTAAGGCAATCCGCACTAAAACCACTGGTAGTAAAAGGAAGGGGTGGTTTGATGGTGCCTGCACTAAAGCCTTTAGGGATTTGAAGCATGCTCTGTCTACATCACCAAGAGAATTGTCCACTATTCAAACCCTATGTCAGGCGTATTACATTGCTGTATCTGCCCGGAAAAAGATATTAAAGGAAGAGGCATGGGAAAATATGACCACAGTGGCAAAAACTACAAATAACAAACTCCTTTGGGATGTAGTTAATGCCCCCTTTCTGAAGAACTATAACATCCCGGATTTTTGTTCCTTTGTCTCTGCGGACAAATGGGTAAATAACTCTAGGGGAATTTTTAATAGCAATATGGAGCAGAGGACGATACAGGATGGTCTGAGAAGTGAAGGAAGAAACCTCCCCATGAATATTTCCAGCGAGGGAGTTATTTAGGCAATCCATGTAAGTGCTGGGGGTCGGTCTCCCGGGCTGGTTTGCGTCCCTGTAGATGTATTTAAGTGAGCAGCCACCTTGTGGGGTCCCATCCTAACTAGGGTGTTTAATATAGCAACTCTAGATAGAATCTCAGACTCATGGGAAGAATCAACTATCATACCAATATTCAAAAAGGGGGATAAAGAGGATCCCAAAAACTATCAACCAATCTCACTCCTTGATACATCAATGAAAGTGATGAGTAGGGTCCTGTTGATAAGACTAGAGGAATGAGCAATTAAATACTCAATTTTAACACTGGTGCAGTATGGGTTCAGAAAGCGAATAGGGACTATCGAGCAATGTACAAATTTAGCGCTGCTTATCAGCAAATATACTAGAGCCTTATACCTTTGCTGATTTAAGCAGTGCTTTTGACTTGGTGGACCATAATTAGCTCTGGACAACCCTAATTTCAATGGGAGCACCTAGGGCGATTGTAGGGTTTCTTTCCCGGCTGTACGAGAAGTTATTTAGTCAGGTCCGTTTTGGCCCCCAAGGAGAATGTACACCCACATTTAGAGTGGGGCAGGGGTTAAAACAAGGCTGTGTTCTTGCACCAATTTTATTTTCTCTATTCATTAATGGAGTAGATAAACATCTACAGACAATACAGGCAGACGCCCCTATGGTGGCAGGCCTTCAGATACCTGTCTTATTATAGGCGGACGATGCCGTATTGCTAGCAAGAACCGCGATAGGCCTACAGACACTGATGGACGCATTCTCAACCTTTATGGTACAGAAGAAAATGGTTATAAATAAGTTCAAAACATACACCATGATCTGTGGGCCTAAACCTAAACCTCTCAAAACCTTTTTTATTAAAAAAAGTGCCATCCAGATTGTCACTTCCTTTTGGTATTTAGGTATTCTTTTTATGGATAACGGCTCTTGGTCTCAACATGTTATTAATATTAGAGCCAAAATGAACAGGGCAACCCAGAGAATAATACATTTTGTTCCAAACTAGGGAACTTTCCTATTTATGCGATGGTATCTTTGTATAAAGCCAAAGGTGCAAGTACAGCCTTTTATGGAGCAGGGCTGCGGGGCTACACAAATACCATGGTCTTGCAATTACAATAAAACCTCTTCCTGAAACGCTTGCTTTATTTACCACCATCTGCTTCAAACACCATCGCACATCATGTCTTCAGTTTATCGAAGACCTACTATTTGTACAACCATTAGTATTCTGGGACTCAGTATGGAAAAGAGAAGAAACTGCTTTTACAAAAGAAAATATTTTAGATTGTCTTGAAATGCATGATGCACTTAATATATGAAAACCATAGTATTTTAAGTCCGCTCTGGAAAATGTGTATAAGGTAACAATATGGTCAGACATTTCTAAAACATTGATGTACACAAAGAAAGAGATTAAAAACACCTTTCTAGAACTTAGGCTGGACCTGAGATCTAAGTCGGAAAAGAACAAATCTATTGTTGCAGAGTATATATCAAATAGCATAGAGGCAAGCACAAAAAACTATCTGTTCTATGTGACCTACGCCCATCATCTGTTTGTGTTAATTAGATTAAGATGTGGCATTGCTCATTATCTTGTAGCTTTCCCTACTATGCAGATTCATCCGCCTGAAGATTGCTTACTCCTGTTGTCACATGGACATAGCATGAGGACAATGCATTAGTTGCTATTTTGTAATTTTAATAAGAATTTTAGATGTTTTTATCAGAAGCCTCTTTTTCTCACCCATCATATCAGGTCACATAAAGGAACGTTGAAATTCTTATTAACAAGTCAAGGGATCACCCAGTGTCACAGTGTTGCCCTGTTTATCCAGGAAGCTATTAAAATGAGAAAAACTATGAGTATCTAGCAGAAAGGAAATGACATGATTTATGCAATTTTAGAATATTAGTATTAGATTTTATATGTGTAATTTTTAAGGCCTGATTCTTTGGTGATATACTAATATGAACTTGGATGTTATGGTTTTAATATAAGAAAAGGATGTTATGGTTTTAATATAAGAAAAGGAAAGATTTTATCAATTTGAATGTACCCATTTGCATGATATACTTTTATGACTATCTTTTGATAGACGAATAAAGATTAAACTGACTGAATGACTTGTAGTGTCAAAGCCATGCCTGTCAGAGTCTCCTTCTGACATGGTAGACCCCTGCCAAGAACAAGCTTGCCACAGCTGACATTTCACTGTACGGAAATCCACTCATGGCAGTGTGTTCATCTGTGACATATCCTGAGCCCATGGTGTGTGTGAGCTGAGCACGAATCTCTGTCTCAAAACCACCTTACCTACAAAGACTTTAGTCCCTGCTGATGTTCATGTTTGAGAAGCTTTTGGTGGGCTGACTACTCCAGTGCTTTCTCAGCTTATTGGGAGTTGTGCCAGCCTGCTTTTGTCAGGCTACATCATGTTGATCAAGTGTTTTGACTGTGTGCGCTTGGACTTCATGTATTCACCCACACCCCTCATGTAATAGGGTGGGCATAAGTATCATGTGTGTGTTGTGATTTGTGCTTGACCTGTGATCTTGTCCTTTTGAGCTCTGCATGATGTTATACCTGGTCACACAAAGCTGGCATAGAGATGGCGGTATGTATGTGGTTTGTCCATGTGTGACATTTGTTGAGTAGAATGGGGTGCTGGTGCACAGGTATTTAGTGTGTCCATCTGTCATGCACACGCCACTGGATCCTGTGTCACTTCATGCTCTTCATTGGCACACAGGGGAGTGATAATATATTACTTTGTGCAGCCTAACTGCATTTGTGTTTAGCAAAGTTGATGCATGTGCTGATTTGACACACACAAGTGTAGAGTTGATGGAGACTGGTGTATCGTAGGCATGAATGGAGTGTAGACTCAAATAGTCCTGCTGCCATCACATATGAGATGGTGTCAGGAGGTTTGGTGTGTGACTTCAGTTCATTAGTTTTTGGTGTCTTGAGGACATGGAGTGAGCACATTATACCTCAGTTTTTGTTGTCTTGGAGGTCATGAAGTGTGCACATTATACCTGTGTGAGTGCTTGTCATGCGGGGGTGTGATTCAGACCATGTGATCTTGATTTAGTGCCTCCACAATGCAGAAATAGTTGTACAAATGTGTGGATGTGATGGGAGGTTATCCCACTGGTGAATATTGTATTGGGTAATATGATGAAAGATGTGGTATGTTGCAATAATGTGCAATTTGACTGTAACTGATTGTTGTTGTTTGTTGAAACTGTGCATGAGTCAATGTGGATATTGGTTATGGAAGTCATATGTAGATGTGACAGGGCTACATTGAGACTGATTATTCATATGTGTCGGAGTGGATTTGTGAATGTGAAGGCATGTACACCAGTGTTGTGCTCATTTGTGCTGGATGGTGAAATGTGAGGTGTTATCCCGTTGTAGTATGTTGAGTTTGAATGCGTGTATTCATATTTTCCATAGGTGACAATCCTTTTAACTTGTGCTGTTTTGGGGGATTATGCAGTAATGTGAAAATGACTGAGTACATAGACATTCCACTATCTATGTGTCTTGTTGTGAGAAGTGGTGATGTGTGGAGTGTGCTTTTCTGGGTGTTCTGTGAGGCTGCACAGTGGGAGATGAGTGAGTCCAAGGCATCACTGAGTGTTCAGCTGGTAATGAGAGTGACATGTAAAGTTTGTCATCCGCTGATGATGAAATGCGTACTCTACATTGTGTGCATAGCATGTATCTGAGAGATGTTGTATACATGGTGATGAAGAGTGGTGCTGCAAGTGTAGGTGTGGATGAGTTGACGGCCACACACGTGTTTGTACATCTTGGGTTGTAATGATATGTGTAATGTGATGGAGCTCTTAGGACAGACATGCTTCTCCATCTAGATGCACCAGAGGAGGCTTATAACGTGCTTGTGTCTTTGTCAGTTATAAGAGATGGACAAGTAGTGTCACATGTGTGTTGGTGTGATCATTCTTGCACAACTTGTGTTGAAATTGACATGTGCATATGTGTAGATCCTGTGCATGTGTGTGTGCAGTGATAATACCCAGAGTTAATCTGTGGCTGAGTCAGGTATCTGCTGAAGCTTGATGTCTGGCAAAGTATGTTCATATATGCTTTTTGTGATGATCACCGTCAATACACTGATGTGTGCATTACCTATTTGCATCACAAGAGGAGTAGCCTCCACCCAGACTTGTCTTGTGTGAGTCTTGTGTGGGGATAAGTGCTAAGTAGCACTTTGTAGTCTGTGTCGGACAATGAATATTCATCAATGCCCTGTGATGGTGCTCTTAGATGGAGGTGGTGTTTACTTCGGATGTTAAGTCATGATACGTGAACATTAACCAGCAGCACATTCAATCAATCAATCAATCAATCATTTGTAAAGCGCACTACATACCTGTGAGGGTCTCAAGGCGCTAGGGAGAAGAGGGGGGGCGCTACTGATTGAACAGCCAGGTCTAGAATATCCTCCTGAAGGTCAGCAAGTCTTGGGCCTCTCCTAGGCTCAGTGGGAGGGTGTTTCATATTCTGGGGGCGAGGTGGGAGAAGGATCTCCCACCAGTGGCTGTTCTTTGCATGATCGGGACAGTGGTGAGTGAGAGGTCGGTGGAGCGTAGCTGGCGGTTGGGGATGTAGAAGGAGAGCCTTCTGTTGAGGTAGGCTGGGCCAGTCTTGTGGAGTGCTTTATGTGCATGGATGAGGAGCTTGAAGGATATCCTCTTGTTAAGGGGGAGCCAGTGCAGGTTACTCAAGTATGGGGTGATGTGGCCGCGAGGTGTTACATCGAGGATCAGTCGTGCTGAGGCGTTTTGGATGCGTTGTAGTAGTTTGATGAGCTTGGTCGGGGCTCCTGCTTACAGGGCGTTTCCATAGTCGAGTCTGCTGCTGTCGAGGACCTGGGTGACTGTCTTTCTTGTATCTGTTGGGATCCATCTGTAGATCTTGCGAAGCATGTGGAGGGTGTTAAAGCAGGAGGAGGAGACAGCGTTGACTTGCTTGGTCATTGAGAGCATTGAGTCGAGGATTATTCCCAGGTTGCGAGCGTGATCGGTGGGTTTCGGGGCTGCCCCCAGTGCCATCGGCTACCAGAAGTCGTCCTAGGCTGAATGGTTGGAGCCGAGGATGAGGACCTCCGTCTTGTCCGGGTTCAGCTTCAGACGGCTGATCTTCATCCAGTCGGCGACGGCCTTCATTTCTTTGTGGAGGTTAGCTTTGGCGGGGATGGGGTCCTTGGTGAGGGAGAGGATCAGTAGAAGTGTCGTCGGCATAGCAGATTATGTTGAGGTCGTGTTGTCGGGCGACGTGTGCGAGCGGGGCCATGTAAATGTTAAACAGTGTCAGGCTGAGGGAGGATCCCTGGGGTACGCCGCAGAGGATCTCGGAAGCTTTGGAACGGAATGTGGGAGGCGGACGCTCTGGGTTTTGCCGAAGAGGAAGGAGGTGGTCCATTCCACAGCCTTGTCTCGGATCCCTGCGGCATGGAGGCGTGCGCGTAGAGTGCGGTGGCAGGCGGTGTTGAAGGCGGCAGAGAGGTCTTGAAGGACGAGTGCTGCGGTCTCACAGGTGTGCAGCAGGGTCCTGATGTCGTCGGTGGCGGCGATGAGGCAGTCTCGGTGCTGTGGTTGCAGCGGAACCCTGACTGTGAAGGGTCCAGGATTCTGTTTTCTTCAAGGTACCGAGTTAGCTGTCTGTTGCCAATTTTCTCGATGACTTTGGCCGGGAAGGGCAGCAGAGAGATGGGCTGGAAGTTCTTGAGGTCTCTTTAGTCTGCCTTAGGTTGTTTGAGTAGGGCGTTGATCTCAGCGTGTTTCCAGCTCACTGGGAAGGTCGCGGTCTTGAGGGACAGATTGATGACATTCTGCAGGTGGGGTGCGATGGAGCTGCTTTCTTTGTCAGACCCATTCCAGCACCACGTCTTCAACAGAGAGCCGGAGTGGATTGTGCTCATGGTTGTGATGGTGTCATCGACGCTCACGTAGGCCCAGGTTAGCAGGGGGTTGTGGTCGATGGTGTGCGGAGGGTCTGTTGTGTAATTGTCTATTTGGGTTGTCTGGGTGTTGAAGCTGTCGTGGATGTCTGCTATCTTGCGGTGGAAGAAGGTGGCGATGGAGTCGCACAGGGCTAGCGATGTCGATCGGGTTGGAGAGTTCGCCACGATGTTGAAGAGCTCCTTGCTATTGTGTGCGTTGTTGTTGAGGCGGACTTTGAAGGAGGTCCTCTTGCCCGCCCTGATGAGGTAGTGGTGGTTGCGGATGACGTCCTTGTGTGCTGCGTGGCTGTCAAGAGTTTTTTCACTGTTCCATTCCTTCTCTAGTTTCCAGCAGGCTTGCTTGGAGGCAAGGACTTCTGGGGTGAACCAGCTGGCCCGCTTGATGGTGTCTCTGTGAGGGGGTTTCTTCAGAAGGGCGAGGGTGTTGGCGCAGTCCTTGATCCAGCGTCTGAGGCTGTGGGCAGCGTGGTCGGTGTTGGAGGGTTCGGTGGGTGGGCTGAGAGCAATGTTTGCATGTGGTTGGTCTTCGGTGATTTTTCTCCAGCAGCGACGGGGGATCTGTTGGGTGCAATGGTGTGTGGTGGGTTTCTGGAAGGCAAAGTAGATGCAGCGGTGGTCGGTCCAGAGGAGTTTGGTTGTGTGGCTGCTGACGGAGACGTGAGGGCTTGAAGTGAAGACGGGGCGAGTGTGTGGCCAGCGAATAGGGTGAGCATTATGATGAGTTGCTTCAGTCCAAGGTTGGCGAGGTTATCAATCAGGGTTGTGCAGTTGTTTTTGTTGTTGTGCTCAAGGTGAACGTTAAGGTCTCCGAGGAGGATGTTGTCGGTGGAGGTCAGGGCGTGCTGATGAAGTCAGCAATGGAGTCACCGACTCCATCACCGGGGACGGGGTCCGGGGAGTCGATAGATGAGGGTGCCTCTGAGGGTGGCGTTAGGGTCTGTGTGGATCTGGAAGTGCATGTGTTTGGCAGTGCTGAGCGCGTCATTGGTGCTAGTCAAGACCCTAATGCTGTTCTTGTTGACAATGGCGATTCCTCCTCCAACTCCGTTGGTGCGGTCTCTTTGGGTGATCTTTAGCCGTTGGATGGCTATGGTGATGACGGGTGCAGAGGAGTCATTCAACCAGGTCTCTGTCAGGAAGGCGACGTCCGGGAATGTTGTGTTGAGCAGGTCCCAGAACTCGACAGCGTGTTTGCGTGCGGAGCGGGTATTCAGTAGTATGCATCAGAGGTGGTTGAGGTCTTTCTTGGTGGGTGATTTGTCGGCTCTGACGCTGGCGTTGCTGCAGCTCCGGGAGATGAAGGCACTGTGTGTCCCTTTCAGGCTGACCTTGAAGCAGGTGTGGGAATGTTCGGAGTTGAGAGCGTGCAGAGTGCTGGTGTCATAGTGGCGGAGATCATCGTGGCGGGTGCGGGGGCAAGGTATTCTGGCACTGAGTGCGGTCCAGGTGCAGACAGGCACAGACAGGCTTGCCTTAGGTGCACCTTTGGCGTGCCAGCTGCGCGGCTGCGCAGTGGCTGGCATATACGGGGAGCTGGGAGGGAGGAGCAGCTGGGAGGTGGGAATCGGAGGCAGCGAGTGGGCAGTCGGGGTGGGCAGTGCTGCACGGGACGCAGCGGCAGGGGCGGTGAGGGATGATGAAGGGAACAGAGGGCAAAAGGGCACAAAAAATGAGTGTCACAGAAGGCAAGATGGCACAGAAATACAGGGGAAAAAATGAGAGGCACAGAAGGCAAAAAGGGCACAGAAATACAGGAAAAGTGAGTGTCAGAGAAGGCAAGAGGGCACAGAAATACAGGGAAAAAAACGAGTGTCACAGAAGGCAAGAGGGCACAAGAATACAGGGACAGCTGAGAAACAGAATGCAAAAACGGGCAGAGAGGCACAGGGCAGTGAGAGGAACAGAAGGAAAAACCGGGCAGAGGGACACAGGGACTGCAAGGGGAACAGAAGGGAAAACCGGGCAGAGACAGAGGGGCAACGAGGGGTACAGAAGGAAAAACCGGGCTGAGAGATACGGGAGAGCGAGGGGAACAGAAGGAACAACTGGGCTGAGGGACACAGGGACAGCAAGGGGAGCAGAAGGGAAAACCGGGCAGAGACACAGGGGCAACGAGGGGTACGGAAGGAAAAACCGGGCTGAGAGATACGGGGACAGCGAGGGGAACATAGGGAGGAAAACAGGCACTGACTACGAACAGGCAGCGGGGGAAGACAGAACAACAGCTGTCACAGACACAACAATGAAATGCAGGCAATACAATAAAACAATAAAGCGGAAGATGAACAAACCTACGGCCTACCACTGATCACCAGGGATGAGGCGCAGGTGGTAGTCTGCGGGTGGTGGGGGTCCTCGAACTTCCTCAGCAGCAGCAGCTGGGGCAGGGACACACAGGTGTCGCTGTGCGGAGGGGAGCGACCTACCATAGTCAGGGGGTATAGTCCCCTCAAGTGTATATATACTTATGTGTGTTGATATGCCACCTGTGCTCCAAATAGTCCAGATTGGCATCTCTGCACTTCCTAGTTATCTACACACAGGTAGCTAATCATGGCTTTTGACTTAGACTCGCCACGGTGTGTGTGCACCAGTAGAGTGGATGCTCCACAGGACCTTCAAGTGGATCCCCTCTGACACGAGAAAAACCGTCACCCAGGCCCTCGTCATCAGCAGACTGGAGTACGGGAACGCCCTCTACGCAGGAATAACAATCAAACTACTGAGACTGCATTGGCTCCTTGGCTCCCCGTAAACAAGAGGATCACCTTCAAACTCCTCATCCACGCACACAAAGCCGGACCAGCATACCTCAACGATCGACTCAGCTTCTACACCCCCCCCCGCAGCCTCCGCTCAGCCAACCTCGCCCTCGCCACAGTTTCACGCATCAGGAAAACCACTGCCGGCGGCAGATCCTTCACCTACCTTGCCGCCAAGACCTGGAACACTCTCCCTACTGGCCTACGACAGACCCAGGACCTGCTGGCCTTCAGAAGACTTCTCAAGACCTGGCTTTTCAATCAGTAGCAGCCCCCTTTCCCCTCCCCCCAGCGCCTTGAGACCCTCACAGGTATGTAGCACGCTCTACAAATGATTGTTTGATTGATTGATTAATTCATTGATCATGATGAAATCCCTGGTTGTGGTGAGACAAGAGCCTGCACTGTGAGCAAACTCACATGTGACACATTGAATCTTCACCCAGTTCCATTTGTATTAGCATCATCAGCATGTTTTTAATCTGTCATTTGTTTTGGTAAGTGTGGGCCTTGTATGTGTCAAAGAGTGCTCCCAATCAGCACATTGTACCCTGCCCTATAGCCTGATGGCAACATATCTTATTTGTAGGTCTCTTAGACGGATTTCTGGATTCGGAGCCATGTTCAAGTGCCAAATGCATATTCCATTCTGCACATGTACTCCATCCTCAATGGATGTACACATTTCCCATGTGTTATGGCTAGTACGTGCATTGTGTTTGTGAGATACAGATTGCCCCTTCAGCGTTGTCTCCAGTGCAGGCAGATTAGCTTACACATTTGGCTGTGCATTGTAGCCTACTAACCCAGATGTTGTATCGTCTATCTGGTGAGCCATGTGTCTTCCAGGTCTTCTGCAGTACACACTCTGCATTGACAATTTGGCTAGGCCTGGGCAGTAAATTCCGTTCCACTTGGGTAATTTTGCATTCCACAGAGAAGGCGGAATTGCCAAAAATCCGCAATCCGCGGCTTTGCAGGATTTTTTGCTTGTTCGCTCTTTCATATTTCTCCCCAAGCACCCAAACAGCGCTAGCGAACAGGAAAAAAGCATTGCGAAAGGGCGGGACAAGCAATTCCGCGTGTTCACAGAACTTTTCCGTGCTTTGCGTTAAGCGACTATGCAAATTCTGCCCACCCCTAAATTTGGGTTTAGCGATGAGCTGTACATAATGCCGCTCAACTTTTGTAGCTAGATGCAGAGTTGTTGTGATAGACATGCAACCAAGTTGATGGTGTAAATAGTCTGATCTGGAGTTGTGTTCAATGCCCCAGGCCACACATGGTGACTGTCTCCTACATTGGTGTTGGTCAATGCTTTTCTACACAGCAAGTAGGAATGTGGTCTACATGTGTAGCGCTGACAG
The DNA here is from genome assembly GCF_964263255.1 of Lissotriton vulgaris. Taxonomy (NCBI): domain Eukaryota; kingdom Metazoa; phylum Chordata; class Amphibia; order Caudata; family Salamandridae; genus Lissotriton; species Lissotriton vulgaris. The sequence goes on along the minus strand of NW_028253417.1, from coordinate 491,542 downwards.
ATGTGAGACATCCACTTCTGGTTTGTTGCAGTGTGAGGCTCATAATTCTATTTTGTGTGTCCGTGGACTTGTGTGGTGTTGGGCCAGTCTCCTTTGTGATGAGTGGGTGTAAAATGAAGCACAATGTCATCCTTCTGTGAGTAGGTATCTCTTGTTGCCCTGTAGGGGTTGAGTATGTGTTATGTAGGTGACACAAAGTCACTGCATCTGTTATGTTAATATGTTATGTTAATAACATTTATTAGGCGCAACAGCTGCCCCAGCAAAGGGGCGTCCTGGCGCCTGATCATATGCAACAACACAACAGATCATAGCTGACAGAGGGGGATATTAGCCTACAGAGATGAACAAGTGGGTTTTGATGGCCCTTCTAAAAAGGGTCAAGCTGTTGAGGGCCCGAATGTGAACAGGAAGGGAATTCCATAAATCTGCCGCCAGCACGCGGAAGGAACGTCCTCCCATCCTGCTAAGCCTGAACCTAGGCTTGTTCGCCCGATACTGGGCTTCGGATCTAAGGGATCGCGAAGGGACATAAGAAGAAATAAGGCCTGTCAGGGCCGGAGGTGAAGACAGCTTTAAGATCTTAAATGCCAGACAGAGAACCTTAAATTTGATTCTCTGTCTGACCGGAAGCCAGTGCAGAGAGGCCAAAACAGGAGAGACAGAACATCGTCTCGGGAGACCTACAATGGCCCGTGCAGCAGCATTCTGCACCCTCTGAAGCCTCGTCGCCTCAGCCTGATTGACTCCAAGGAGCAAGGCACTCCCATAGTCTATCCGAGAGAGGATAGAGGCCTGGACCACCAGTTGACGTGTGGGAGGGTCGAAAAATTTGAGAACAGGTCTAAGTCCTCGCAGAATGCCATAACAGGTGGCTGCTGTCTTCTTTGTATGGCTGGCAAAAGAAAGGTTAGAATCCAGCCATACCCCCAGATTTTTAACTTCGTCCACTGGAATAGGCATCGCCCCCAGTTCAAGAGGCCACCACTGGTCTCCCCAGAGTTCCGCCTGCTTCCCTACAATCAGAACCTCGGTCTTTTTTGCATTAAGCTGTAAGCAGTTGTTACGCATCCAGCTAGCCACAGCTATCAGTCCTGCCCGGAATCTGGGCGCAGTCACCTCAGGGTCCCCACTAAGTGTCACCGCCAGCTGCGTGTCGTCGGCATACGATGTCATCGTAAGGCCATATTGCCTAACGACATCAGCCAGCGGTTTCACATACAAGTTGAATAATGTGGGGCTGAGAGCAGAGCCCTGAGGGACTCCCAGTTCCAGAGAATGGTACGAGGACTGGCCAGGTGGAATGGCTACTTTAAAAGACCGGTCCGAGAGGAATGAGCGGAACCACTTAAGAGCCTTCCCGACAATCCCCACTTCCTCCAAACGCCGCAGCAAAATGTCATGAGACACCGTGTCGAACGCGGCGCTCAGGTCTAACAATAGGAGCGCCGCGGTCTGCCCCGCGTCTAGCACTGATCGCAGGTGCTCAATCATGAAGAGCAGAGCCGTTTCAGTGCTATGTTGAGCACGAAACCCGTTTTGAGTCTCGTCAAGGATGTTATTATCTGTCCACCACAAGTGTGTCTGGCACCTCTAGTTTCACCGTCAAATGTGTATTTGTCCTAGTATGTTTTGTGCTGGGTGTACCTACCTGAAGCTGATATTCACCCATTGGTCATACACAACAGTACAAGGACCCATGGTTGTATTGTGATCACAATGATGTCAAGTCAATAATGGATTCATCATTATATATCCAGTGATCAATGCTGTCATGGTGGCCTGTGCAATGTCACTTGTCAAGGGAGGTTTTGATGAGGCACGATGCTGCTGATCAAGGTGGGTGTTGTTTAGACTGGCCAAATGTGACTTTGCTCCCAGTAAGGCACCTACCTAAAAATGTGCCCTTCAATCACTGGCCATGCCCTAGGAGTGATGTTTGGGTATGTGAGATTACAGTGGTTCTTGCAAGGCACGTGACACAGTGCCCATGAGTGAGTGTGCTCAAAAGTATGACCCACATCCTCATTTTGCATCATAGTGGCTCAGCAGACAGGATATTGGCAACACAGTGCTGTGGCCTTGAGTGTACTGTGGAAGTGAGTCAGTCTCTTGATGTGGTTTTTGGTGTTCCACCATGCTTGGCCCGCATTTGACTCTGGTGCATCCGCTCATTAACCGATGCCTGATTGCCCATATTAACAATCCAAACCCTATATGGTATACTTCCTGATTGTACTCAACACGCATATGTCTCAGTGGAGTTAAGCCTGCCATTGTGTGTATGGGTCCAGGCTAGAAAAAGTTCAACACTCACACATATGTTGTGTTTGTTCTGTGGTATGGGGCTGGTCGGTTGTCTTTATGCATCTTCCTCCATGTATTTCAACTGTCTTTGAAGGGCATTGAGTGGATGTTGTGCTTTGTTTCTTTCTCTGCTCTCCCTGGGCCTCCTACATCTTCACCTTGCACATACCTTGGGTTTTGCATTTAACGTTGCTGCAACAGTGTGGAATTGGATCTCATCAAAACTGGAATTTGTGATTGAATCTTTTGTATTTGCCGCTGCTTGCACAAAAATATGTGTTGACGCTTTTTTGATGGTCACATGTCACATTGTCCAATTAAACATTGCTGACAGAGTTAGCCCCATAAAGCACAGATCGGCTGCACATGGTTGAGGGTATGTAACACCCACACCAATGTTTGTTTCAACAGTTCTGTGGTTGTTTGGTCACCCCCTTTAAACCCACCAGCAATGTTGTGATAGCCACCCAACAGCATAGTTGCTTGACTATGCACGGGGGTTGAGTTCCACATTCACAGTTTTGTCACTACACTGATGGAGGGGGATAGCCACCCCCAAACCCCTAGTTGCTTGACCATGCAGAGTGGTTGTTCATCACTGTAGTGACAAAAAGGTTAATGTGGGGAAGGGTTTTCCCTCCAAACTCCTAATTGCTTAACCTTGCAGGAGGGGGTTGAGCCCCACATGTACAGTTGTATCACTACAGTGCTGATGGGGATGTCTCCCATACCACTTTATGATTCAAAATGTCTAGCAGTTTGCACACAAGACACCAATTTTGCATGACAACGCTGGGGAAATGTTAAGCATCCACCCCCTATGGGGAGGACAATGCTGGTAGTATTAGGCATCTACCCCTGTAATGGGTGGATAATGCTGGGAGTGATAGACATCAACCCCCCCATGGGGTGGACAGTGCTGGTAGTATCAGGCATCCATCCCCTATCTGGTGGACAACACTGGTAGTATTAGGCATCCCCCCCTATGAGGTGGACAATGCTGGTAGTATTATGCATCCACCCACCAATGGGGTGGACAATGGTGGGAGTGATAGGCATCCACCTCCCCTGTGGAGTGGACAATGCTGGTAGTATTAGGCATCCACCCCCCTATGGGTGGACAACACTGGGAGTGATAGACATCCACAACCCTATGGGGTGGACAATCCTGGTAGTATTAGGCATCCACCCCACTATGGGATGGACAATCCTAGTAGTATTAGGCATCCACCCCCCTATGGGGTGGAAAGTGGTGGGAGTGTTTGCCATCCACCACCCCCATTGACAATACAATGCTGAAAGAATTCCCTCCACTCCAATATTGACTGTGGTTTATCACAAGCTGTGTATTAAGTTACCTTTTGTGGGGTAGTGATGCGTTTGTGTGTGGTAGGTGTCTGACTTACTGTCCGTGATGGACGCGTTGGTTAGGGTTGTAGTATCGACCAAAGGCGTATATTATAGGGATGATACATGCGCGATCAGATACATGGCTGCTTCATCTCGTATGCAGGGATTGTGTTGTGGCGCGAAACAGAGCTGAAATAGCGCTCTTCCGGATGCTCTGATGTGCTAGAGGTGGCAACCTGTTTGGCGGGTAGGAAGTACGCATCGTACTTGGCCGGCCGAAAACTGACTGGGAAATCCCTCTGTACAACTTCATTCAGCGTTTACGGAGCTTGCTTATAAGGAAAATGGAGCTGGAATCGGAGCGTACGAGTCATTCCGAAATTGGAGACTTTTGTGCATCGTACTTCGTCATTTGGATGGACCGACTCCCGGAACGGGTCGGTCAGAAGGTAAGGCTACAGATGGCTCTGGGAGGGCCTTTTGGACAAAATCTAAATCTGGCCCTTACTAATTAACCTGCTCTGCCTTATGTGTCTTAATATGGCTTACTCTTTAGGACCATGTACGATTCTAGAAATAACCATAAACATTTTTACTAGGGTATGAAAACCACTGTTGCTCAAGAACAAAACAGGCAGAAAACTTCTGGGGACCACCTTCCCAGAGAAGTCCCTGAGCAACGGAGAATGGCGCAAGCTTAGCAAACCCTGCCTATGCATTTGCTGGCTTGATCTCCTGAGACATATCACTAACATTATATAGAATACCAAATTATAGACTTACGAATATATCGTTGAGAAAATATGCAATGCAAAAATATCGAATTCCTATTTACAAACAGGTAAGTACAAAAATATTGAATTTAAAATATTTTTGTAAAAAATATAGTTAGTAAAAATATCAATTATTTTAAAATGTTTTAAAAGTAATTTAAAATCAATGAAATAATAAATATAATTATCAAAAACATACTTAAATAACCTTAAAATGAATAAATAATTAATGTAAGTATTTTTAAGTTAATATATATATATATATATATGTATTCAAAAATTTAACGTAATATTAATAAAAAATATACAATATTTTTATCATAGGATAGCGGGAGGGTAACATTTACTTATACCACTCCAGTGAGTGCAACAGTAGGGAAAGCGTTGGATAGCGTAGGGGCAAAAGAACAAGTTACTTACCTTCGGTAACGCTTTTTCTGGTAGATACAGTATCTGCCTGTGGATTCCTAACCTTGTGAATATCCCCCTGCATCAGCAGCATCCGGAAATTCTTTTTGTAGCTTCGTGCCAAAGGGGACCGATGTCACAGAGGCACGGCATCGCGCGCGACTCCGCTGACGTTACCGACTCTATATTAGGCCCCCGCCGGCGTGATGACATCAGTTCCGCCCTTTTTTCTGTGCCTTTGAGGCCCACAGACGGACCAATGACAGTAGAAAAATACATAGTATACACAGTACACAAGGCTCAGATAACACACATAGTGCGAAAACAATGAGGGGAGGGAAAGCAAAATGTAATAAGCATTTCCTTTGACAATAAATATATATATATATATATATATATATATATATATATATACAACAAACATGGTATACATGAGTGGACAACGGGGAGGCGGGTGGGTCAGTGAGGAATCCACAGGCAGATACTGTATCTACCAGAAAAAGCATTACCGAAGGTAAGTAACTTGTTCTTCTGATAGATACATCTGCCAGTGGATTCCTCACCTTGTGAATAGATTCCCACAGCAGTCCCCACTCCTGGAGGAGGGTGTCCACTCTTCTATGCCAAGAAATCTTGGAGGACACAACGCGTAAAGTGGCCGTCCTTCCTCACCTCGGTATCCAAGCAGTAATGCTTCGCGAAAGTGTGGAGGGAGGCCCAAGTCGCAGGTCTGCAAATGTCCTCTACGGGCACACCTCTAGAAAGAGCAGATGTTGCAGACTTAGCTCCAGTGGAATGAGCCCTTATACCCTCTGGAGGTTCCTTACGCACCAGGGAGTAGCAGATCTTAATACATAAAATTATCCATCTTGAGAGCGTGCGCTTGAGCAGAGATCTTCCTTTCCTGCAGCCAGCAAATCCAACGAACAGCTGGTCATCCATTCTGAACTCCTTTGTCCTGTCCAGGTAGAAGCTCACCGCCCTCTTAGGGTCCAAGCGATGAAACTGCCCCTCCTCCTTGGAAGGTTGAGGGGGGAGGATAAAAGGTAGGGAGGGTAACCGATTGCCCCAGGTGGAAAGGAGTTACCATCTTCAGCAGAAAAGCAGCCCTGGTCCTAAGAACCATTCGATCAGCATGAATGGATAAAAATGGGGGCTTTGAACTAAGAGCTTGAAGCTCACTTACCCTCCTTGCTGAGGTAATTGCTACAAGGAAGACATGTCCCTTGAGACTGTGGTCTTTCAAGACAGAGTGTAAGGGTTCAAAAGGTGAACCCATCAAGAATGTAAGAACAAGGTTCAAGTCCCATTGAGGTAAAATGAAAGGAGTAGAAGGAAATTTATTGGTAAAGCCCCCGATGAATCGTAAAACAATAGGTGACTTAAACAAAGAGGGCTGGTCAGGCAAACAAAGGAAAGTCGATAAGGCCGACAAATAACCCTTAATAGTTGCTACCGCAAAACCCTGCTGGGCCAAGGAAAGAGCAAATTGAAGAATAAACGAGCCCTTAAAGGGTCAATAGACTGTTCCCCACACCAAGCAACGAACTTTGACCATCTATAGGAATAAATGGACTTAGTGATCACGCCTGGCTGACAAAATGACATCCACCACATCGTGTGGGAGAGAAAAGGAACTCACATTGCCCCATTCAATCTCCAGGCATGAAGGTGTAAGGTCTGGAGGTGGGGGTGTAGAACCTGCCCCTCCATCTGGGAGAGGAGATCTGCCCTGTGAGGGAGACGGAGCGGCGGGTGAGAGGAGAGGTGGAGAAGGTCTGTGTACCACACCCTTCTTGGCCATTCCGGGGCGATCAATATAACTTGGGCCGGTCTTGGTGAATTTTCCTCAGAACCCGAGGAATCAAGGGTATGGGAGGAAACGCGTAAAGGAGTTGCGAGTCCCAACTCAACTGAAACGCATCCCCCAAGGCTCCCTGCATCTGAAACTGGAGGCTGCAGAATGTCCAGCAGTGAGCATTCTCGCGAGTGGCGAATAGGTCCACCTGAGGAGTTCCTCACGTCCGAAAGACGTGACGAACTACCTCTGGATGAAGCCTCCACTCGTGGTCGGCTGAGTACTGCCGACTGAGACTGTCTGCATGAACGTTCAGAACTCCGGCCAGATTATTTGCCATTAGACAATCTGATGGTCCCGAACCCAGTACCAGAGACGCAGAGCCTCTCTGCAGAGACACTGCGACCCCACTCCTCCCTGCTTGTTGACATACCACATCACGGTCGTGTTGTCCGTCAGGACCTGAACTGACCGCCCGCGAAGGGAAGGGAGGAAGGCCTTGAGCACCAGATGTATCGCCCGTAATTCCAGTAGGTTGATGTGAAGCAACCTTTCCTCTGGAGATCAAAGACCCTTGACCTCCAAGTCCCCCAGATGAGCACCCCACCCTACAGTGGATGCATCCCATATCACCGTGGCCACCGATGGAGGAAGTTGAAAAGGCTTTCCTTGTGACAGATTGCCTTTCACGCTCCATCAAGACAAATCCGCTGCAGTCTCTCTGGAGATCCTCACTGACTCCCTGAGATCTCCGTTGTGCGGATACCACTGTCTGTGGACGCACCACTGGAGTGCCTTCATGTGCCAGCGTGCATGGTTGACCAACAGAATGCAAGAAGCCATCAGACCGAGCAGACGTAAGACCTTCAGGACTGGAACAACCTCTCCATTGTAGAATAAAGGAATCATTTCCTGTATGTCGTGAATCCTTTGAGGAGGAGGGAATGCACAGCATACAGAAGTGTCCAGTACCGCACCTAAGAACAGGGCACCAGGTGAGATTTGGGTACATTTATCAAAAAACCCAATCTGTGCAACAACTGAGTTGTCTCCTGCAGGGGATTGGCTGATCAAAGCAGAGTCGCCGGGGAAGGTGCTGAGTCATACAGATACGGTAATACAGGTATCCCCGACCTCCTGAGATGTGCTGCTACCACCGCCATCACCTTGGTGAAGACTCGAGGCGCAGTAGTAAGACCAAATGGAAGGACCGCAAACTGGTAGTGTTGCGACCCAACTGTAAAACCGCGATACTTTCCGTGCGACTTCAGGATGGGAATATGAACATACGCATCCTGCAAATCGATCAACACCATCCAGTCTTCTTCCAGCAGCGCTTGAAGAACCTGTGCAAGAGTGAGCATCTTGAACTTTTCTTGTTTCAGGTAAAGGTTCAAGATTCTGAGATCCAGGATTGGCCGAAGCCTGCCATCCTTCTTGGGGATCAGAAAATACCGGGAGTAGCATCCCTGACCCCTTTCCTGCTCCGGAACCACCTCTATCGCACCTTTTCTGAACGGTGCCAGGACTTCTTCCTGCAAGAGAAGCAGGTGGTCCTCCGAACAATAACCCTGGCAAAGAGGGTAATTTGGGGGAAACTCCTGAAAGGGAAGAGCATACCCATTCCCCATGAGATTGAGAACCCAAAGATCCGATGTAATCAATTCCCAATCTCGTAGGAAATGGGTAAGCCGACCCCCCACTGAATCCACATGATCCGGAATGGCGGATCTAGGGCTGCTTTGCTGCGTTGGCAGGGGGCTGGGACGGGGAAGAGGAGGAAGCTTGGCGGCCTCGAGAACGGGCTCTTTGCTTGCCCCTAGAAAACCTGTACAGCGTGTTTCTCTGCTGCTGCGGCTGCTGCTGCTGCGTTGTCTTGTAGGATCGAAAAGAAGATCTGCTAAATACTCTAGAACGTTTCCCAAAAGTGCCCCTGGTCTGAAGGCCCAACGACTTAGCCGTCGCCCTGCTGTCTTTAAAGCGTTCTAAAGCAGCGTCTGCCTACTTGCCAAATAAACCAGACCCGTCGAATGGGAGATCCATCAATGTAGACTGGACATCTGTCGAAAACTTACTCGATTTCAGCCACACAGCGCTCCTCGTTGCTACAGAAGAGCCTATGACCCTAGCCACAGAGTCTGCCGTGTCTAATCCACTCTGAATCATTTGCCTTGCTGCAGCCTGAGTGTCAGAGATTACTTCCTGGAAGTCTTTTCTATCCTCCTCCGGGATCTTGGGCACCAACTGTTTTTTACAGTGTCCATCAGGGGGTGGATATAACACCCCATCAGGCAGGTCACATTCGTGGACTTCAGCGCCATACTGGCGGAGGAGAAAACCTTTTCAGCAGCCTGATCCTGTTTTCTTGACTCCTTTTCTGCTGGAACCTGTGGAAAAGCTGCTGTTGATCTTTTGGAACAGGCCGCCTGCACCACCAAACTCTCAGGCAGAGGGTGAATGGATAAAAATTCTGGGTCATCAGGAGCAGCTCTGTACCTCCTGGCAACAGCCCTAGAAACAGCAGGAGCTGATACAGGTTTCTTCCAAACCTCTAAAATCGGTTCTTTAAGGGCATCATTAAAAAGCAGCAATGGTTCAGTTACTGAAGATGGAGAGTGAAGGACCTCTGTGAGAAGATTTGACTTAAACTCAGCAGTAGGTAGAGCAATGTTCAATAAACTTGCAGCCTTCTTTATTACGACATGGCAAGGAGCCACATCTGAAACCAAATCCCAATCATGGGACAGTTCAAGGCCACTAGCCACTGAAAGGTCCTCAAATGGGTCCTCAGGCTCCTGCAGCTCACCCTCCTCCAAATTCTCCTCACGATACCTCTCTTCCTCCATCAGCCTCTGGGCTTCACGCCTCGACCTGTGCTTCATATTCAAAGCCGTCGGATCCACTGTCGGCTCCGTCGAAGCCGGTGCCGGATCCCGACGTCGGACGAGGAAGAATCCCACGACGTTGCTCAGGGTTTGGCATCAGGGTTGATAGAATCGGCGTCGAAGGATTCAGCGTTTACGACTTTGGCGTCGATGGCTTCGGAGTGGAAGGCCTCGCCGGCGTCGGAAAATGCCAATGCGGTGCCAGAGCCGGCATAAAGGCCGCAGGTGCATAGGTTTGGGGAACACCCAGACCAAACGCCATCGGACTCGTGGGACCAACAGGAGCCCCAGAGGGGTACATAGCCCTGGAATATATACCAAACATTACATTAAGGAAATGCGTTGGATCCTGAGCTGGAGCCAGGAAGGCTGGGTACGAACCCCCAGGCTGCTCTTGAGGGCGTGGAGTCGATACGACATCGACTTCCTCTTCGGGCTGGTGCACCGGAGTCGACAGACCCTCGGGCAACTGAGCCTCTCCCTCTCCAACCATCTCCCCCTCACCTTCATCCACCCGATCTGGAGGATGGAATGGAACCGGAGATGGATTCGCCGTCTGCCTCAAGGAACCTGGCGAATTTGCATGCAACGCCTCACCCCCGGCGTCCTGATCTTCCGAAGCCGAAGATACCACCACCTTCTCAATCAGCTTCACCTGCGACTTCGGCTTAGAACCCGAGTCCTTCCTCGAGCGATGTCGGGATTCATGGGACCTCTTCTTATGCTTCTTTTTAGATGATCTCAAAGCATGGGCCGAGGACGAGTCCGATCGCGACCTCGAATGAGATCTTGACCTCGAGCGTCGAGTCCACAACCTCGATTTTTTCTTCTCCTTACTTCCTTTAAGCTTTAACACAAGAAGCTTAGCCACTCTTTCCCGGAGGGCCTTAGTTGTCATCTTCCTACAAAACTGGTAGTCTTCGACGTCGTGGTCGGAGCTTAAACACCACAAGCAGCATTCATGTGGATCCGTAATGGAAATGGTTTTGCCGCATTCCCCATAGGCTTTAAATCCGGTCTTCTTCAAAGACATGTAGAAAGAGAAGACAATGAAACACGAACAATACAAGGTAACAAAGTTACTGCAAAAGCTACGGACGATCCCTAAAAAACCGTTAGCATCGACGACGCGGAAAAAAGGGAACTGATGTCATCACGCCGGCGTGGGCCTAATATGGGGTCGGTGGCGTCAGCGGAGTCGCGCGCGATGCTGTGCCTCTGTGACGTCGGTCCACGTTGGCGCGAAGCTACAAAAAGAGTTTCCAGATGCTGCTGACGCAGGGGGATATTGCCAGTGGATTCCTCACCTTGTGAGATGTATCTATCAGAAATTACTATTTCCACTCCAGAGAGTGCAACAGTAGGGAAAGCGTTGGATAGCGTAGGGGTAAAAATTACTATTCCCACTCCAGTGAGTTTAACAGTAGGGAAAGTAATGATTTATTATAATAATACGAATAAATTAAATATCAATACCAATAAAACATTATTTAAAAATAATTACCAATTTAATATGTAATAATTAATTAATTAGAAATACAAATAAATATTGGTTATTAACAATCAATTACCTATTCATATTTAACAAATAATTAATTTTCAATAATAACAATTAATAATGAATAGTAAATTAATTATCAATACACAAAAATGATTTTTAATATGTAATTTATTGCAATTACATTACTTCCCACCCTTTTCCCTATAAACCCACAACCCGCTACAGAAAATACATTTATAAAATTATCATATTTATCAAAAAATTAATTAATAAAAAGTAATTACAGATTAATTCAAATTAATTACCAATTAAAAATTAATAAACAATAAATTAGAAATCAATACCAATAAGTGAAAAAAAAGAATTTACTTAATTTATTTTCCGTAGCGGGTTGTGGGTTCATAGGGAAATAGTGTGGGAAGTAATTTAATTTTAATTAAGAAAGTTAACATAATTATAAATTAATAAAAATTACCAATTAATTAAAAGTAATTACCAATTAAAAATGTATTAACAATAAATTCAAAATGAATGCCAATAAATAAAAATATTTAATTGCAATTAAAATACTTCCCACCCTATTCCCCTATAAACCCACAACCCGCTACAGAATTAAAATATACAAAAATTAAATAACAAAATTCATTACTTAAAATAAATTTAACATACATTACAAAAATAATATACACTTTTCACACATATACTAACATACAAAACACTTTAAAATATATAGAATTTTGAATAATAATCAATTTTTTAATGCCTATATTTTATACTTCGATTATTTTGACTTCTATATTTTGACAATCAATATAGGTATTAATTAACTTCAATTCGATATTTTCAACCACTATATTGTGTCCATTCGAGATTTTGTCCATTCTATATTTTAACTTCATTATTATGGCCATTCTATATTTTGTTTTCGACATTGGTGTCTCAGGGGTAACTAGACAAAGAACTTTTACAGAAGTTCAAGGAGTAGCGCTAATCCTCTGAAATCAACTTCTGAAGACAATGGACATGAATCCATGCCTCCACCTCTTACTATGATCCTCATCCCATCAAGTATTTGTCTTGTCTCCTTTTTTCAGGTTGCAGTTGATGGGGCAAGAGTAGCAAAGGCAGATGCAATGGTCAAATGAATTCTCTGAAAGCTCTGACCAACAGTAACAAACAATGTAGTAGATGCCGGCACTATGTGGATAGGGCATACAACTCAAAGAGCCTACGCAAGAGGCTGAAGGAAAAAGAAGCATCAAACCCTGGAATTATTTAGAGTCTTCCAACATTTTGTACAGTGCTAGGCACTGCTTCACAAGTCCTATGATTTCTCTTGCTAGCGTTCCATCACACAAACAATTGTTTGTTTGATATTTCTGGGTTATTAGGTCACTTATCACAATGTCTACCTGGAAAGGCAAACCAGATCTCATTCTGGCTCATCCATTGCTAACCTCTATCTATTGTGTCTCTTTCCTCAAACATGTATTTCCCGGACATCCTAACCTTGGAACAGACCAGGTTGGTGAAGTAAACCACTGAAGCAAAATTTGTTGATGGTTTGAACTCACCTGTTGAGAATGGGTGTGGTCTTTGGAGTACCACCCCCTCCCTAGAGATTACATGTTGATAAATAGGGTTCAAAAGAGCAGTTTACAGGATTATATTTCAATTACTTGTGACATTTTTTCCTTGTTGTGAGAAGGGATTCAGGAATGCTTGTGATTTCAGCATGGTACTCAGGGTCTAAATGTTTCATCAGCAGCATTCATTTTATGTGCAAATCAAAATAAAATGTTCTCCCAAAGGAACCAGTATCTGAATGCTCCCAACATTCCACCTAGTTTAAAAATTAAGAAGAAGCTCGAGAATGTGTAAGTGGGAAGGAATATATAAAACATGCATCATACATCATGACGATTGCATGCACACTGAACTCGGACACTTTAGGGCAGATGGTCTCTTGTCCTTGTTTTCCACTGTCACCACCTGTTAGAAATAGGGCATTTGGTAGGCTAGGGCATGTGCCAAAGCCAGGCAAAACCAGCACTCTAGTCAGGATAAGGGAGTTATACTCTTAAAATAACCCCTGCTCACCCCCTTGGCAGCTTGGCACGAGCAGTCAGGCTTATCTTAGAGGCAGTGTGTAAAGCATTTGCACATAACCAACGGTAATACAGTGTAAGCACTACAAAATGACACCACACCAGTTTAGAAAATTATCCAATATTTCTATATGCATAACACAAGACCAAAAACGATAAGATTTTTAAATACTGTTTTGAATACTGTTTTGTGGATTTTTAAGTTATCAAGGAACTGTTTTTCAAGCATATTTTGATGTCAATAGCTCCGTGCGGGGCTATCACGGCGTTGTGAACAAACAAATCCAAACTGTAGCTTGACCGCAAGACGCGGTCAGCCAGAACTGAGTCATGAAGACCCGCAAACTGTACCTTTTAGAAATGCAGGGCGTCTGCGATCTCTTGTCGAGCTTTCAAAAGCACAGTGTCTGCAGGCGTCGGTTCCGGAGGTCGGTGCAGGAGTCGTCAGGGCCCTTGAAGTCACACACATTGCAGAACGCACTCCTCTCCATTGAAGTCAGGACCGCTGGTGTCGGTAAGCGTTGGGTGCTGCGGTACGAAGTGCAGCGGTGGGGCGTGTGGTGCCCTCAAGTCGCAGTGCAAGAAGCTGCTCGGTGGCAGCATCAGATGGCGTCGTTGGTGAAACCAGGGTCGCATGCGAAGTGAATGCTGTGCTTGTTGCGATGCTGGCAGGTCACAGTGAAAGCAGCGGCCTCATCGTTGCTGAAGTGCTGTCATCGGCTGACGAACGGGAGTCGATGGTGCCAGCGTTGATAGGCCAAGGCTGCGGTGCGGGATGAGGGTGGTGCGTCGTGTAACTTACAGAGCGGTGCCCTCGAACCATGGTGCAAGCAGTGGCGTAGATTTTGGCGAGGAGCGGCGTCATCAGGGATACCAAGGAGTCATTGTGAAGCGAGGCGGTGCGGAGTGTGCTGAATACAGGTTGCGGTGCATCGTCGTCTAAGGCATCGTGTTGCTTCTTCTTCTGTTGCAGCACAAAACACACAGTCCCCAGTGCAGAAGGCAGAAGAGCTTCAAGTCTTTTCCCCTGTTCAAGAAGTCTCAGGAACAGCAAAGCTCTACCTCAAGCCCTTGGAGAAACTCACAAAAGTATATTGCAGAAAATTCAGTCCAGACCTTTTACTGCCCAAGACAGAAGCAGCGACTGCATGCCAACACAGCACACAGCAAAGCACACAGCAATGTGGTAGTTCCTCCTCAGCTGCTCCAGCTTGTCTTCTTGGTCCAAAAGAGTTCTAAAAGTCAGGGGTCTGGGCCCCAATATTTATATCCCAAAATCCTTTAATCTCTTAGGCATATAGTGTCTGTGCCCAGCCAGAACCAGTTCTGCCTTCTCTAGTGTGACTTCCTGGCTGGAGTTGGAGATGGCATGGTCAGAGGCAGACCAGGCCCTTTGAGGTGCAAGTAAATCTCATCCCCCTCTGCCAATTGCAGCTCAGGTATATTCAGCCCTTTCATGACCCACCTAGACTATCTGGAGCCACTCCTGCTCCCCCAGCCCTTTCATGACCCACCTAGACTATCTGGAGCCACTCCTGCTCCCCAGCCTTCTGTCATCCAAAACCCAGACAGGTAATCACGAGAGGCACACAAGATGACTGAAAATATCACTTCTAGAAAGCAGGTATTTTCTTGCTCAATCACAGAAACTAATTACATTCTGAGTTCAGGCATTCTAAACGTTATCTTCCTACGAAATTCCCGGGCCAGTTATGTATATAAGATGTTATAAACAAACTCCCCATTCTGTCTTATGGGGGACAGGTAGCCTTGCAATACCAACCCCGGTGGTGGGTCTGTGAACCAATAATCACACCAGAAAGTCCTGGAGGACGGAACGGCCAAAGAAGTCATCCCTCGGGACTTGACGGTCCAGGCAATAGTGTTTTCCAAATGTGTGCAGCGAGGCCCACGTAGCTGCCTGGCAAATATCCTGCAAGGGCACTCCCTGGCCCAGGGCAGTTGTAGCCCGGCCCAGGGCAGTTGTAGTCGCCATGGCCCGAGTGGAATGAGCCCGCAATCCAACAGGGGGCTCCTTTTTAGCCAAGGAGTAACATGCCTGGATACACAAGATGATCCACCGAGAGATGGTCTGCTTGTGCACCGCCTTACCCTTCTTAGCGCCCACGTAACCAACAAAGAGTAGGTCATCCACCCGGAACTGGCGTGTGCGATCCAGATAGAACGAGAGAGCACGTTTTGGGTCCAGACGGTGGAGCCGCTCTTCCTATTTAGAGGGATGCGGTGGCGGAAAGAAGGTGGGCAAGGTGATAGACTGCCCGATGTGGAAGGCCGTGACAACCTTGAGCAGGAAAGAAGGCCTAGTCCGCAACACAACCTTGTCCGGATGGACAGCAAGGAAAGGGGGTTTAGATGAAAGGCCTGGAGCTCACTCACTCTCCTGGCAGAGGTGATGGCAACCAGGAAAGCAGTCTTCAGAGTAAGAAGGCGGAGAGGACAGTTGTGAAGTGACTCAAAGGGAGCGCACATCAGAAACGTAAGAACAAGGTTCAAGTCCCAATGAGGCATCACAAACGGAACAGGAGGGAACATGTGTGTGATGCCCTTCAGAAAACGATTTACAATAGGGGACTTGAACAAAGAAGGTTGATCAGGCAGCCTTAGGAAGGCTGAAAGGGCAGAAAGGTAGCCCTTGGTAGTGCCCAGAGCAGAGCCCTGCTGGGCAAGAGAAAGAAGGAAGAGGAGAACCTCATAAAGAGGGGCATTGAAAGGATCCAGAGCCTTTGCTGTGCACCATGCCACAAATCTGTTCCACCTGCAGGCGTATACCGACTTTGTAATGTCATTCTGGCAGCCAGGCATCCCTCCACAGACTTGAGGAGGCAAGTCAAATGGCCTCAACTGTCGCCGCTCAATCTCCAAGCATGGAGGTGGAGACTGGACAGGTTCGGGTGGAGGACCGTCCCCTGCTGCTGCAACAGACAGTCCTCCTGAAGAGGCAGATGAACCGGGGGATCGACTGACATACTGAGTAGCTCGGGATACCAGTACCTTCGCGCCCAGTCCGGAGTCACAAGGATGACTTGGGCCCGTTCGCGTTTGATCTGCTTCAGCACTCTGGGCAGAAGTGGTATAAGCGGAAAAGTGTACAACAGACCGCAACTCCACTCGCGACAAAAAGCGTCTCCGAGCGAGTGCCGCCTTGGAAATTCCATGTGCAGAACTGATGACATTGCGCGTTCTCTTCTGTGGTGAATAGATCTAACCAAGGCTCTCCCCACTGCTGAAAGAGGCCTTGTGCCACGTAGAAGTTCAGACGCCATTCAAGATTCATCATGCACCGGCGGCTGAGTTCGTCCGCCCTGGCGTTCAGAGAACCTGCCAGGTGTTGAACCACCAGGGTCACACCCTGATGTTCCAGCCACTGCCAGAGGCGCAGAGCCTCTTGGCATAGGGTCCACAACCCCACCCGCCCTGTTTGTTGCAGTACCACATGGCGGTGGTGTTGTCCGTGAACACCTACACCAGAGGCCTCTGATCTCTGCCTTTCCGATGTGGCCTCCCCAGCCCTGGAGGGACACATCCATCACAACCACGTGCTCCGGTTGGGGAAGGGAGAGGGATCTTCCGCTGACCCAATCGCGCTCCGTGATCCACCACTGCAGCTGTCTTGGAGTGCCCCCCGAGATCAGGACATGGTCGGACAGGTTGCCCTGTTGCTGGGCCCACTGAAACTTCAGGTCCCACTGCAGAGCCCACATCCACCACCGGGCGTGATGCACCAGAAGGATGCAGAAGGCCATCAGCCCCAGAAGCTGCAGCGTCAACCTGACCGAGACCCGGGATAAAGGCTGAAAGAGTGGAATCAGAGCCTGAATATCCCGGACCCCCTGTTCGGGTGGATAAACCCGAAACTGCGCCGAGTTTAGAACCGCTCCGATGAAGAGGAACTTGTGAGAGGGGCACAGCTGTGACTTTGGCACATTGATGGAAAACCCCAGCTGGTGCAGGAGATCTGCCGCAGTCTGGAGGTGGCTGATGACTGTGTGGGGCGAGCCCGCCTTCAACAACCAGTCGTCGAGGTAGGGGAAGACTGAAACCCCTAACCTGCGCAGATGAGCTGGGACCACCGCCATCACCTTCGTGAACACCCGTGGGGCATTGGTAAGGCTGAAGGGGAGCACGGTAAACTCAAAGTGCTTGTGGCCTACCGTAATCTGCAGGTAACGCCGGTGGGCCGGCAGGACAGGGATGTGAAAATAAGCATCCTGCAAGTCCAACGCTACCATCCAGTCTCCTGGGTCCAGGGCAGCTAGGACCTGAGCTAGTGTCAGCATTTTGAACTTCTCCTTCCGGAGGAAGCCATTGACGTTCCGTAGATCCAAGATAGGGCATAGGCCTCCTTTGCCCTTCATGGGTACCAGAAAGTAGTGGGAGTAGCAACCACATCCTATTTCTGGCCCAGGAACGCGCTTGATGGCCCCCTTGGCCAAGAGGGCCATAACGTCCTCCTGCAGAAGTCGCAAATGAGCCCCCGATACGCGGTGGTATTGCGGTGGTATGGCTTGAGGGGTCGCCTGTCAGGGGAGGGAGTAGCCCCTTTGGACGATTTGCAGCACCCACCTGTCCAATGTGACAGTGCGTCAGTGGTGGAGGTGATGGCGAACCCAGCCCCCCACTGGCGTCACATGGGTCTGAAAGCACGGACTAGGAGGGTTTTGAGGTGGATGCTGCGGGGGAAGGTGTGGACTGGCCTCGCCGTTGTCCCCATCCGCTGCCACGGCGGTTGCCACGGCCGCCACTGCGTTGGATGTTAGTCTGCGGTGCGTGGCTGGCAGCACGTGTGGGGGCGCCCCTTCCTTGGCCACGAAAGGAGTCAAAGGCACCCGTTTGCTGGCGCGGGGCCGAGAGGCCCAAGGACCTGGCTGTAGCCCTGGAGTCCTTAAAGCGCACAAGCGCGTGGTCTGTCTTGTCGCCAAAAAGGCGACGGCCATCAAACGGCATGTCCATGAGTGTGTTCTGGACATCGGCCGAAAAGTTGGCGGACCTCAACCAGGTGTGGCGATGAATCGCCACCGTCGTTGCCATCGCTCTGCCCAGTGAGTCGGTGGTATCCAGCCCACACCGGATAGAATACTTTGCTGCATCTCGGCCTCCCACAAGGGCTTGGCCGAGTTTGGCCCGTACCTCCAACAGACACTCGGGCCGCTACACCCACTCTCTGTGGGATACGGTCGCGGAATTGCTGCCAAAGAGGCAAGCGGTGTTGGATGACCGCAGTCCCAGACTCAGGGAGGACAATACCTTTTTGCTGTACTGCTCATACCTCTTGGATTCCCTGTCCGGCGGAGCCGACGGGAATGCGGTCTGGGAATTCGAAGCCTGGATGACCAGGCTCTCGGGGGTGGGATGGGTGGACAGGAAACATGGGTTGCCTGGGGCCAGGCGGTGGCATCTGGCCACGTTCCTATCTACGGGCGAACCCGTAGCAGGCCTGGACCAAGTGCCCAAAAGAACGTCAGTCAAGGCCTCATTAAACGGCAGCAGAGGCTCAGTAAAGAATGACTGCGGTTTAAGGACCTCATTGAGGAGGTTAGTCCTCACGGCCGCGACGGGGAGCTCAAGGCCCAAGGCCTTGGCTGCCCGCCTCAACACCACACTGTAAGTTGCCCCCGCCTTCGTAGCCACGAAAGGAGGAGAGACAAAGCCAGCGTCTGGCGAGGTGTTCAGACCACTGGCATCCCCAAGTCCACCTGTCCAGTCCTCCTGGGACTGACACTCCTGTGCCAGAGGATCCTCAGACCCCTCCCAATACTCCTCATCACCCACCTCCTGATAATCAGGGTTGTCAAAGGATGGGGCCAGCTCATAGAAGTGAAACTTCCCAAGAGACGTCGAAAGCGGCGCCCAACAGCGCTGTCCCCGATGTCTCCCTCGATCCGCCTCCGGCGTCGGAACGGCGCCGTGGGGCACAGCTTTCGCCCGAGGATGGTGCCGGAGGTGACACCTGAGGGACCAGCCCCGGTGAGGTCGTCAGGTCTGGCAATGACCCGGATCCCAAAGCGGATCCAGTGGGGCCCTGCGGCGCCGGGCTCGAAGGCGCCATCAGAGCCGATGCATCCGACGGCATCAGGACCGAAGCTCCCGACCCGCTCGGGCCCCCAGACGGGTCCGCTGGGCCCGAAAGCGCCGCGGAGCCCATCAGAGGAGGTAGGACCTCATGGCCATGAGGAAGCGCTCGACCTCCTCCTGCGTCGCGTGCTGCCCAGGGACCAGAAGGTGTGGAGCAGGCCGCAACGCCTGCGACTCTGACGGAGCCGCGTTGGCGGTGTCACCCGAACCCCTGGCCGCGTCGCGCGAGCGTCGGGGGAAGTCGGAAGAGCGATGATGTCTCTTCGACTTCCTGTGCTTACCTGACGACTTGAACCCGGAGGAGTGATGTCGACTCCCGGAGCTCTGATGGCTCTGTCCCTGCGACCAGTCTCTCAACCTCCGTCCGGACCTGGACCTCTCGCAGCGCGTGGCCGACTGCCGGAGTTCGAGCCACTTGCGGGACCGCTCCCCTAGCTTTTGAAGTCAGGGCCCAGCAGTCGGAGCAGGTCTTGTCGTTGTGGTCGACGCCGAGACAGTGGAGCACTTGCACTTAACCACTGATCAGCAGTGAGAAAAGTGCACAGAAACACTACGCCAGCAAAAACAGGGTCAAAACCGGGAGGTCAGAAATCAAAAGTCCCACACTTGTCCCCTCCAGCTGAAAGTAGGGAGAACTACCCACCCTCCTGGGAGTGGTCTTCATTATGGCGGAAGAACCTGGACAAACCATCTATGTTGGCGTGTTCTGTGCCAGGACGGTGTTCACCTTAAAGTCCATTCCTTGTAGGGAGATGGACCACCACAGTAATTTTGGATTCTCACCCCTCATTTGCATCAACCATCTGAGGGGCCTGTGGTCTGTCTGAACCCGGAAGTGAGTCCCAAACAGGTATGGTCTCAGCTTCTTCAGTGCTCAGACCACAGTGAAAGCTTCTCTTTCTATGGCACTCCACCTCTGTTCCCTAGGGAGTAGTCTCCGGCTTCATTCAGTTGTGAGAGCACCGCTCCCACTCCATGCTCTGAAGCATCAGTCTGCACGACAAATTCCTTGGAGAAGTCGGGGGCTTGAGCACCGGTGCCGTGCACAAGGTGGCCTTCAGGGCATCAAAAGCCTTCTGGCAGGACTCAGTCCCAATCACCTTCTTAGCTGACTTCCAGGAAGCAGCCTATGTTAAGGGGGCAACAATGGTGCCATACTCCTTAAACCTCCTGTACTAACCGGGGACTCTTAAGAAGACTCTCAACCCCAGTCTGGGTCTGGGGGAACTCCCAAGCTAGAATTGTGTCAATCTTGGGTTGTAGGGGCACCACCTGGCTGCTCAGTACCTGGTGTACTAAAAACACCACTGAACCCTGCCCGATCTGGCCCTTACTGGCCTTGATCATGAGGCCTGCCCTCTGCAGCGCCTTCAACACTTTACCGAGATGCTGCAAGTGTTCTTCCCAGCGGGAACTGAACACTGCAATGTCATCCAGGTAGGCGGCACTGAATTCCTCCAGCCGAGCCAACACCTGGTTGACCAACGTCTGAAAGGTGGCTGTCATGATCGCACTCGGTAGCTGAAACTCCCTTCCCATTTGCGCATACATCCGGTGTTTCACGTGTCGTTGTTAAAACCTTCACACTCAAAGGGCCAGCATCGGCCCCCTCCCTCCTCTGTTGGTGCAAGGAGAACTGGAGTATGAGGTCAAACGAATATTGGATTCTAAGTATTGGAGACATAGATTGTGGTATCTGGTGTCTTGGAAGGGGTATGGGCCAGAAGAAAACTCGTGGGAACCAGCGTTGGGGATACATGCCCCGGCTTTCATTTCTGCCTTCCATAAGAGATGCCCTTCTAAGCCTGGCCCGTGAGCTCCTCTGTTGAAAGGGGGGATGTACTGTCATGATCGCACTCGGTACGAACTACGTTTCCCGGCATGCCTGGGGGTAAAACTACTGTTCCTGTGATCCTTTGCGGTTCCGCGAGTACACGGAAGTCATTAAAGGAAGCTGGCGGCGGGGGCAAGTGTCGGGAATTCCTCCAGAGTTGTGGACCTTACTGCTGCATTATTTCCTCGTGTCTGGTGGGATAAGGGTGCCTAGCACCATTGTGTTTGCACAGCGTGATCGCTGTATTGTGGGAGACCTTGTGTCATGTGGATAGATCGGTAACGGCTGTTACCGTGAGTTTGTGTTCTACATTAGCCTGTGGATTGACTCGTTTGGTGTTTTCGGCCAACGGAGTGGTTTTGGGGATACGTTACTATTGTGACAGGGATCACAGGATCCCGTTTGATTTCTTTTGCTGGATTGGCTCTATCAAATAAGGAACTTTAACCAGATAAGAAGCATTATCTGAGTGAACATTATCCCTACGAATAGCAGTGTTGGGTTTTCTTTTGGAACATATGCAATATACAGAGGTGGCAGTGTGCATACAAACATTGTGATTACGGTGTCTATAATTGTATTTACCTCCTTATTAACAGGGATTCTGAAGGTGTATGGTTACACTCGTTCCCTGTGATGTATATATAGAGGGATACATAGGTAGGTTCACAGGTCTCTGTGTCATGATCTATGGGGTCTCAGGAAGGATAAAACTGCTTACATTATACATGTTATATGCTTTTGTATTTGCTACGGTTACACCTCAACAATTCTAAGCTGCCAGATACCTCTACTCTTCTCCAAGCATTATATTTTCCCTCCCAGGTATATATCCCATACGGTGGAAGTAAGGGGATCTTGGTTCTTGTGAAAACAGTATTTTATACATATGCTCGGTTTGTGTCTTACAGATCTCCCTCCCTGCTGTCCCCTTCCTTTCCTTCCCTGATTTGTTCCTTCTTTTACCCCTCGTTTGATCCTCTCAATGCTCTGTGCCATAACGGCTAGTCAGGAGTTGATTCGATCTAGAGGTGGGCATACTATTCAACAAACCGATCCTGAGGACATCAACATAACAGTGGCATGGACATTCTTCAACCTAAAGGGAATCACTCGGAACTCGTAATTTCCTTCTGGGGTTCAAAATGCTGACCTCTCCTTGGCCCCATCGGTGAAGGCAATCTGCAAGTACCCAGGTGTTAATTAAACATGCTGAGGAACTTGGCAGCTCCCAAACAATCAATGAGCTCATCAGCCCTGGAGCTGGGGTGTGTGTCAGTCCTGGTGATGGCATTGAGCCCACAATAGTCCACTCAAAACCGCAGTTCTAGAGAGGCACTGGGTGCAGCAGCCTTTGGGACCAAGACCACTGGGCTGGTGTTAGGGGTGATCGAGCCTTCCAACATCTTTGAGACCTCCTCTTTAAAGCTGGCCTTGACCCGGTCAGTCAACCTGTAAATCATGTGCTTCACAGGAGGGCTGTTATCGGTGTCCACGTCATGGGTACACCAATGAGTAACACCTGGGGTCAGGGAGAACAGTGGGGCAAAATGTCCCAACAAATGATGACAGTCGCTCTGCTGCTGTGGAGTCAGTGTGGGGGAGAGGATCACACCTTCCACTGACCCATCATTACATCTGGGCATACCTGTCCCACTTAGGGTAAAAAGTGTGAGTCCCTTGCTCACTGTGCCACTGGATTCAAGCTAGCCTGGCTGATGAAGAGTGACATATCCCAATACAGGTCCCAGGATGCTTTTTTCCGGTCCAGGGAGGACCTGGCTTGACAGTTCGGTCTGGACTGTTCCCATGAGGCGCAGGGTCAAGACTGATTTGCATATGGCTGGGTCCAAACTGGGGTGGCGTAGTGGGCAAAAGAAGAATGGATTTAACCCAGATCTCTTAAATGGGGGAGAGTGTTTGAATCATTCAGCATTCCGTACATCATTTGTTGCAGTAACACTTTTCGCGCTAAGTTGGACGGGTATGCCTAGACGTGGGTCCCTTGCTCACTGTGCCACTGGATTCAAGCTAGCCTGGCTGATGAGGGGTGACATACCCTGAAACCGTTCCAAGGATGCTTGCTTCCGGTCCAGAGAGGTCCTGGCTTGGCAGTTCGGTCTGGACCGGTGCCATGAGGCACAGGGTCAAGACTGATTTGCATATGACTGGGTCCAAACTGAGGTGGCGTAGTGGGCAAGAGAACAATGGATTTAACCCAGGTCGCTTGACTGGGGTAGAATGTTTGAATAAGTCAGCATTCCATCTATCATTTGTTGCATTTACACATCAGTCCTGGTGACGGCATTGAGCCCACGGTAGTCCACACAAAACCGCAGATCTGGAGTGGCACTGGGTGTAGCAGCCTGTGGTACCAAGATCACGGGGCTTGCCCAAGGACTGTTGGAAGGTTTGATCACCCCTAATGCCAACATCTTAGAGACCTCCTCTTTAATGCTGGCCTTGACCCGGTCAATCAACCTGTAAATCTTGTGCTTCACAAGATGTCTATCACCGGTGTCCACGATATGGGTACACCAGTGAGTAACATCTGGGGTCAGGGAGAACAGTGGGGAAAACTGTCCCAACAACTGGTGACTTTCGCTTTGTTGCTCTGGAGTCGGTTTAGGGGGGAGGATCACTCCTTCCACTGACCCCTCCCGCTCCTTGGTAGACGGGGTGGAAGAGGATGGTGAACCTCTCCTGACCTCCTATCATCTGTGGCTAAGAGCCTGCTCACTTGAACCACCTCAAGCCCCATTTTGAGAGGTTCCAAGTGCAGTGCCCTCAAAGGGTTTCTTGGAGCCCACAAACCCACCAGGTAGGGGACATCGCTTTTGCGCTCCACCACCTCAAATGACCCGGCCCACTTGTCCTGCAAGGCACAAGGTTCCACTGGGGCCATGACCCACACTTTTTGCCCAGGTTGAAATGCGACCAGAGTGGCATTCTGGTCATACCACTTCCTCATTTCTTTCTGTCTGGCTTCTAGGTTTGTCTGCGCAAGTTTCTTGAAGCGGGTAGTTTGGTTTCTGAAGGCCAGTATGTAACTAACAGCTCCCAGGCAAGATCACCAGGATGTGTCTCCCTGCCTTCCTTCACCATACTCAGAGGTTCTCTCACAGGGTGACCATACAGAAGTTCAAAGGGACTGAACCCACGAGACTGCATACAGGGAGGTACCACAGAAAAGAGAAGGCATGGCAAGAGGACATCCCACTTACACCACATAGGTTCTGTTAGACCCTTAATAACGCCCTTCAAGGTCTGGTTGAATCTCTCTCCCAGACCCTTCCCTTGTGGGTGGCAAGGGGTGATGAACTTTTAGGTTACACCACACTCCTTTCTCAGGGATGTCATATACTTGGATATGAAATTATCCCCCTGTCAGAAACCACCTCACTGGGGAACCTCACTCGGGAAAAGATCCCCATTAACCCCCGGCCCACCACTGGCGCCATTGTTGTTCTGAGAGGGATTGCGTCTGTGTACCGGGTGGCATAGTCCACCAAGACAAGGATAGCCATGGGTCAACAGGTACATCTTGGGATCCAGTGGCCCCACAATATCCATCCCTACCCTTTCGAAAGGGTGTTCTAACCACTGGAAAAGGTGGGAGAGGAGCTTTGACCTTCTGCCCACTCCTACCACTTGCCTGGCAATTTAGGTAAGACCTTCAATGTCCATCTGACTGCCTTCACATTTGGGGTCAGAAGAAGTGGGTGACGAGCCTTTCAAAGGTCTTGTCCTGCCCCAAATGTCCTGCCAAAGGCACGTCAAGAGCCTGACCCAGTAGGAAGGTCCTGAACCGCTGGGGTACCACCAGCACTCAAGCTGACCCAGGCTCAGTGACCTTATTTATTTATTTATGAGTTTATATAGCGCTGGAATCGACTCCAACTGGTGTATCTCTGCGCTTTTGGGCCAGTTAACATACACAGTGGAGAGAGTACAGATGTGGATTAGATCTCATTTTTAAATAGACTCTGTACCTCTCATTTAAAATTCAGAAAACTCCTTAAAACTGTAATAAGAGTCAGAGGAAGCCGGTTCCATAATGTGGGTCCTGTTACAGATAGCGCTCTGCCTCCGTGTCTGGCTTTTTTGGCACGAGGTACTACCAATAGATGGCTTGTACTAGATCTAAGTGATCTGGAGGGGATGTAAGGGGTAAATTTCTGTTTCAGGTAGGTAGGGCCTTGTCCATTTATGCTTTTATGAATGATAAAGAGTAAAATTTAAAATATGCTGTGTCGTATAGAGAGCCAGTGAAGCTGATGTAGAAGAGGTTTGGATGCTGTTCTTGGAGGGGTATTCAGGACTAGGCGCGCCGCTGTATTCTGGACTACCTGGAG
The DNA here is from genome assembly GCF_964263255.1 of Lissotriton vulgaris. Classification (NCBI taxonomy): domain Eukaryota; kingdom Metazoa; phylum Chordata; class Amphibia; order Caudata; family Salamandridae; genus Lissotriton; species Lissotriton vulgaris. The sequence continues at coordinate 466,130 of NW_028253417.1, read as the reverse complement.
TCTAGCCAACACTCCCTCGTTGGCAGATAGAAGCAGGCCATTGTAGTAGTCAATATGGCTCAGAACAAGGGCTTGCACTAAGGTCTTCCTGAACGTGTCTGGCAATAGAGGGAAATATTTTCGCAACATGCTAATGACATGAAAGCATGAGCCTGCAACAAGGTTGCTGTGTTGCTTTAGTGACAGATCCTGATCGAGGCGGATCCCCAGGTTTTTCACGACCTGTTTGGGTTCTGGGACCATACCAAGATCAGAAGGACACCAATCCGGGGGCCATAGAAGCTTGGCCTCACCGAATAGCATAACTTCTGTTTTGCTAACGTTGCAAAGTGGATGTCCACCAACTATCTACAGTGCAACGGCTTTCATGCCAGAAGAGAAGGAGTTTTTTAACTCAGCAGTGAGAGTTTCAAAGGGGAAGAGGAGCTGCGTGTCATCTGCGTATGACACGGGGATGAAACCAAATTTTCGCATCACTCTTGCCAGGGGTGCCACATAGATGTTAAAGAGTGTTGGGCTGAAACAGGAGCCCAGTGGCACCCCTTTAGAAATCTCTACCTCCGCTGACCGATATGCACCCATGGTGACAGTCTGGGTGCGATCAGTTAGGAAACTCCTTATCCAGTCAAGGGCTTTGTTCTTAACTCCTACGTTCGCCAACCAGTCAATAAGGATGTTGTGTGACACGGTGTCGAACGCTGCCGACAGATCTAATAACACTAGGATCACAGAGTAACCTTTGTCCTGAAACATATGTAAATCATCAGTAACAGACAAAAGGGTAGACTCTGTGCTGTGTTGCGGCCTAAAACCAGATTGGGAATAGTCTAGGCCGCCAGTAATTTCAACATAGTTGGAAAGATGTTGATTTACATATTTTTCTGTAAGCTTATCCAAAAAAGGAAGCAGGGAGATGGGCCTGAGATTTGTTAATTCGTTCCACGGAATGGCGGTGTTTTTTCTAATAGGCCTGATTAGCGCCTGTTTCCATTGTCTTGGGACAGAGCCTGTACTAAGTGACATATTGATGAGTTTTTCCATCGTGGGACACAGGACCTCCAGCAAGGAAGGCATAAGTAGGGCTGGAATCATGTCGTCGGGGCTGCCACTTTTAATTTGCATGGTGAGTGCTGACAACTCCTTTGGGGTAATAGGGGGGAAGATATCTAGAGTGAAGGCATTTTGATTACATTCTATTACATATGAACTGAGACCTGCAGCGCTGGTCATGGTGTTATTGGAGTAAATTATTTTCTTATAGATCAAGTCTATTTTATTTGAAAAGAATTGAGATATCTCATCACAAAGCTTTTGGGATGAAGTGTCAGGACTTACAATCTTTTGTCAAACTGACAGCAATTGAAATATTTGGTACAGAACCCTAGGGGAATTATCTGCCTCAGTAATAAGAGATGTTATGTGGGTTTTCCTTGCAGTGCGAATAGCTTTGTGATAGATAGTTAGTGATTCCCAGTAGATGCTTCTGTCGGTTTCTAGCTTAGATATCCTCCATTTTTTCTCTAACTTCCTGGCTGTTTGTTTTAATGTTCTAAGGTTGTCAGAGAACCATACTTCCTGTTTATTAGCTGGCCGGGGTCTGAATTTTTTCATAGGGGCTATAGCGTCTATGACAGTCTTTGAGGCTTTTTCAAATTTATTAAGAGCATTTTCTATATGATCCGACGTGGTAAAAGAAGGTTCAATAAATGTATCTGAAAATGCAGTTATATTGACTTTATGCCATTGTCTCCGTTCGCTGGGAAGAGAAATCGGCCCATGAGGAGTAGGTTTTGGGCAGGGGGTGTAAAACTCAATAATAAAGTGGTCAGTCCAGCTGACTTGAATAGGAGGGGAGCAGGTGACTGTGGGGAAATTAGCTAAAATTAGGTCTAGGGTGTGCCCAGCCTGGTGTGTTGGGCCCACATTACATTGTATTAGTCCTAGTAGGAAAAGATCATTAAGGGTGGATTGTGCTTCTTTGCATTCTTTCAGTTCGCTATGTATGTTGAAATCTCCAACTAATAGAAAGTCTCTGTCATTACATAGGGTGCAAGATTCTCAAGTAAAATATTTGAGAAATTAGTACTGGGTCCAGGAGGACGGTATACTAAAGCACCCATCCTTGTATGTTTAGGAGATAGGGCAATTTTAAAAATAAGTAGTTCAATGTCAGGCGTGCTTAGTTCTGCTACTGTGGTACAGATAATTTCCTGTTTATGAATGATCGCAATCCCCCCTCCAGTTTTCGTGAGGCGATCTAGTTGAATTATTTTATATCCAATAGGAATTGCCAAAGCGATAGCGGGGGTCGAGTGGGGTTTGAGCCAATTTTCAGTGCAGAAGCATGAATCTGGCTCAGTGGAGGAAATGAGGTCCCAAACTTCGGATGTATGTTTGGGTAGAGATCTTATGTTACAAAGAATATTTTTCCTTCCGGTAAGACTAGGGCTGTTGGTATTTTTTTTCCTGACTCTAGGGAAGGAAGTATATACTGAAGTGTTTCCATCAACACCGGCTATCTGGCATGGAGTGGAAAACTGGGCTCTGCAATGAATACAAGCGAAAGGGCCCTCCAACAAATAATTTTTATCTTTACCACAAGCTTGTATTGGGCTTACATGTAAATCCCGAAGCGTCTTAGAAGAGTAGGTTATCCTGGAGGAGAGAGGATTATGTACCTTATGCCTGGTTTCCCCCATGGCCCCTGGTCCCATCCTGTCGCGGACGGGTGCAGACGGGCTGGTCTTTGGCTCGTCTTAGGCGCTGGCTTAGGCGCCCCCCTGCGTGCAACCGCTGCGCGCTAGAGCCGACGAGTGGCTAAATAGCCCTGTGTGCTAGAAGGCTAGAGCGCTAACCGCTCGACTCGAGCTCTCAGGAAGTGCCTGGGCGTGTCTCTCTGGCTCTTACCTGTCCCGCCCTCCGCTCAACGATATTGGATACCGAGTCGGACCGGGGCGGGCAGGCTGCAAAACTGAGCAGAGACTCAGAAAACAAGCCTTAATGCCCCAGGCAGCTCCAAAGATCGTAAGTGCGCAGTAAATGCTTGCTTTTAAAATTATTTAGTCCATTTTAACACAAAAGTGAGACACAAGTGAAGTTTTAAAAATTCGTAATCAATTTACCTTAGGCTCACTGTACCGGAGATCATGCTCCCAGTATATCCAATGTGATCCAGACTGATCACCAGCTGCCTGGTCTGCAGCCTCTGCAGCCTGCTACCACAGACACTCCAGAGAGGGGCACTCTTTCTCCTCCTTGCATAATTTTGCCCTGGTGGGACCCCCTTCTTGCTGCTAAGGGGCCAGCTCAGAGATGTCCCCCAGTTCAGCTACCTGCTCCTCTGTCGGCACTGGAGCGTCCCCCTCAAGGTCCGTCTCCTGCTGGTCCATGTGAACTTCTGGAGCCGCTTTCATACGCCCCTTGCCCTTTCTCTTGGCAGAGACTTGGGCCACTGTTTCAGGCCTCTTGATCACCCTCTCTGGTCACCATTGAACGAGTGAACATGCATGCCCACTCTGGCAACCCAAGCATCTCCAAGTGAGACCTGAGGTCGACATCCTTCCATACGGACTGCTCCGGGTCATTACCTAGAAGACAATCTACAGGCATGGAAGGGCTCATAACCACCCACAAGGGACCTGAAACTCCCCCCACTCGAAGGGAACCTGCGCCACCAGACACTGTCACTCTGAATTGTCCACCGCAATGACTTGGTGGAATGCCCATGGTACTACCTGCTTCTCAGAGACCAGGTGACACCAGACTGAGGTCCGACTGGCTCCAGTATCTGAGGGCCTCTAACCTTTTCCCTTTGATGGTCACACAGGTGCTGTATTTCTTTGTGTTAGGCGGCACTGGGTTACCTGGGACCATCTCACTATCCCCTAGTGAGACGAGGGTCATTTCTGTGGGGTCCCCACCTTCCTGTGGGTACTCCTTCTACCCAAGTGCTACACTAGCCAACACCTTGAACTGCACACCAGTGGGTGGCTGTGCCCCCTCAGAGCACTTGGAGTACCCCTTCATGTGACCCACCTGGTCACATGCAAAACACTTGTGGGGACCGGTCTCAGCAGGCTTTCCTGATGAGACCCTTTGTTTCTTATCTCCTGGGGGATGGGAACCTTTACCCTGGCTATTAGTTTGGGGCCCTTTAGAGAAGTCCTGTGTTTTACCCTTGTCCCTCCCACTTTTCTGCTGGGGATCCTGCCCACCTTTGGCTGAGTCACCTCCATACGCTTTCCTGGGTGTGGTACTCGCCCAGCGGTCCTCCTCCATAGTAAGCTGACTGACCCCAGGAAGCTTGCCATCAACTAGTGTAGTGTAGTTCCTATATTCCCAATAGGCCCTGCACATTGGAATAGTATATCCTATAGTTTAGTATATTCGATAGAGACCTAGTCAACCTATGTCCTACGTCTAAACTTAATAGTGAGTGCAACCTAGCTCAGAGGTCACTAGAAACCTTCTCGAATACACAAGAAGGGATTAGTTTCTGACAACCGCATAAACATCACAACTTTGATTCCCCAAGAAAAAACATATCTTCAGAGTTGTGGAAACAATAGATAAATATTTTACTCAATCAATCGTGCATGCTTCGTTTCAACGGAGGTGCAGAGAAATAGAGAGACGGGCGTGTTCAATAAAAGGATTTATTGAACAGTCTTCTTTCTCATGCAAGTAAAGTGAACTGCTACAATCATAATGCAGGCTGCAAAGTATAACGCGTACAGCGAGAAAAGAATTAGAAACCATACAATGCTTTTACAGTATTATTTTATAAGCCATATACAAGTACATACATAAATACGCAGACTAAAATCCTCAACTAGTGCTATCTAAAATACGCCTACCTCAATGTACCTAACCGCCTACCTCAATGTACCTAACCGAAGTCTAGTACGCAGGAGGGAGTAAGTATTTGTGTAGCCTAGGTTTGGTTTTCTTTGCCAAGAATCTATCCAAGATTTCTCTTAGGGTCTAATCAGCTCCATACCTTAGACATACCAGACCTCATTCATTCTAACCTGTCTCAGGACTCGATTTCCCAACGCCACGCGAGGGGAGCTTGGAAACACTGGAGCTGGATTCTCGCCGAGAGAAATGCAGCCTCTCGACTGCTTAAGCCGATTTTCCAAGAAATTGTTGTGACGTTTTGGTACGAGTGAAAGTAGCCATGCCTGAATTTGGACTGCAAAGGCTATGTCTAAATATGGGTGTGATTTCTATGCCTTTATTAGGGCAATGTGAATTGTACCTTGTTACGGGGCTGCTGGACAGGAGCCGGACTTTAACACTTCTTCATTTCCGCCCCGTGGACAGGATTCCTGCGGCCCCTTTAACATGGCCTGGGCTTTGCCGGAGGAGGACTCATCGGCTGTGACGTCACCGGCTTTTTTCCAATCAGAGAGTGAGGCAGAGTTAACAGCCTGCCTCCAGGAAGAGGACGCTGCGAAAGCCGGGCGGGGATCAAGGGAGGAGACGCCGAGCAGTTTGGAGAAGTTTCAGAGCCAAGAAGGGAAAGCAGAAGACGGACAACCCAGCGGAAAAGAAATGCCAGGAGGCCAACGTTACCACGAGCCGCCCCGCCGCACTTCTGGAGAAGTGTGGCTAGACAAGGTACGGGGCCGGCTAAAGGGGCTATTTGCTTCACTGGCGGATACGGGGTTGGGGAGGACTGAGGGAGGTCACGGAGCTGACTTTCGAACTGTGTATGTTCTTTCACCTCCCGAGCACATGCAGCCTTTTCACGCAAAGCTCCAACAGTTGCACGTTGTAGAAAGTCACATCTGGTGATAGTCCCTGGTGATTCCCTCACTCCCCGCTCCCCTCTCTCCCTGGTGATTCCCCCACTCCCCGCTCCCCTCTCTCCCTGGTAATTCCCTCACTCCCCGCTCCCCTCTCTCATGTTAAGTTCCCCAGAACCTCCAGTAATCTCGGGACTTTGTTTCTCTTTTCTTTACATGCCGGGAATAACTCCTGCTGTGCCCTGGCATCGTTCCCTGGAACCTCCCCGCCTGCAACGAGGACCTCACGCTCCTGTGTAAAGACAGTCTCTCCTTGAGGGGAAGCTTTTCCAAGAGATCATTTCTGTTATATTCCCTTTTGTTCCTCTAGAAACGAGGACTATCTTTCGTTTTTGAATGGCATGCTTGGTGGCTACCAATTAATGCTACTATTGAACTCCGTAAAAGTGGTGTTGTTGATTCCTTCATAAGCTAGCCCTTACCTGCATGCCTGACATACCTACATAAGGACATGAATCGAGAAATTTCACTCGGATCCTAAAACGCCATACAACACCCACTCCACTTTATTATGTTCGACATTACTGAATTCTAAGCACATAAAACATTTCTAAAGCATGATGTGTTAAAAAAACTACTTAAATACAGAGAAATGCATTCGAAATGGGTTGTACATTTAAAGAGCATTTGCGCTGTACTCATTTTAAAAGCAATGTTTTTAATCAAAGCATATAGTCTGGTATTGGAAATGCTATCTGAATGAATCATGAAAAATACATTGATGAAATGACTCTTAAATACAGGGAAAAAAAATGAGACCATTCCATGGCAGATTATGTAAACTGTTGGTATTAGGACAAGGCCAAATATTGTCTCTTGGAAGTATTCAAATAATTCTTGTTCTCTAGGAATAGTTCTACTTTAAGCAGAGTACGTTGGAACTCTATTTTTCTATCATTATACTTTTTTTTCCAAAATTTAATTTTTTGGGGCACGAAGTTAGAAGCTCGTTTTGAAAAGTGAAGGTCGAATACAGAGTCCCATAGAACACTGAGACTGTGTGCTAACTTCAAAAGTCATTGTTTGGAGAAAATATCAAATCTTCTAAGCTTGTAAAGAATTTGTCTACTACAGTAGGTGAAAGTTGGACTACCTCGTTAAATAGATCGATTGCACAAAAATTAGAAGCATCGCTGTCAGCATCAGCCGCATTAGCAATGTTCGAAGGAGATGGTACCTGTGTACCTGTCACTCCAAGTATCTCACCGTCAGAAGTTTGCGTCTGTGAGACCTCAATGAATGCCGTCATCAGGATTGGTAGCCGCTGGGGACAACAAAATGCATGGGAAACAGCCATCACAACGCAACTTTTTCAACGCACTACCATAACAACGCAACTTTTACAACGCAGGATCCATTACAACGCATGCCTTTACAACGCATGACATTACTTAGCAGGTGCTATTACAACGCATGCCATTACAACGTAAGTGTGGGTAAGTATATCATTTTATTTTTTCTTTTATTTAATTCATAACAATATTTAATTAATTTAATACATATTAAAAATAATTAAAAATATTAATTTATGTATTTTAATAAAATATATTAAATATACATATTTTTTTAAATTTCTTAAATTAATATGAGTATAGGCGTATATGTTTTGGGGTACTGAGGTATATGTTTTGGGGTGTTTGGGTATTTTTAGGGTTCAGGCCTAGGTTTGGGTTATTGGGTACAAGGGAATTTTTAGGATTATGGGATACAAGGGTATTTTTAGGGTTTAGAGCTAGGTTTGGGTTTTGGGGTACAGGGGTATTTTAAGGGTTTAGTTTATTAAAATTATATAAAGTACTATTTTATAAATGACTAAGTTATTTTAATATTAATTAAAAAAAGTTCACTAAAAAATTAATTAAAAAATAAAAATAAAAATATTTATTAATTACATAAAAAAATATATATGATTACCTATACTTACGTTGTAATGACTTGTGTTGTATTAGCATCTGCTATGTAATGTCATGTCATGCGTTGTAAAGGCATGCGTTGTAATGGATCCTGCGTCGTAAAAGTTGCGTTGTAATGGTATGCGTTGTGAAAGTATGCGTTGTAACGTCATACATCCAAATGCATGAACCGTTACCGATCCAAGCAAAGTATCAAAATCCGTTGGCAGGACTGATGGGAGTGTCAGACAGATGTCTAACACATTCTCCTCCACAGGCATCGTAGAACAGGTAAGATGCAATCTTGCCAGATTAGTCGGAATGATAGAAACCATGTCGTATTCAGATCTCGTAATCGCGCCAAGTCCAGAATCTGTATCATGCGCTCACGACACTTCATTGCCAGTAGAGTGTTCTCTAAGGTAATCTGGGTGTCGCTGGTGGCTTGACTTGCCGTATCGGAGCAGAAGGAACAAAAGTAGTATTCCTGCTACGAGTCCCAAAATGAGAGGCAGGCCGCCAAACACAGAGTGTACGAAGTTTGGAAATATGCTGAGGACTGCTTCAAATGGTGCTAACAGTCCCGAAAAAACTGTCTTAAACATGTCTGATACCAGTGGTATTGTACATGTATTTAAGATACCTCCTAACATTTCTACGAAATGTATAGGGCAGTTTGTTGATCATAGGGCATGTATCTTGCAACTTTTAGTTCATACACCTCTTTGGATGAGGTCAGTGGCACAGTTTTTTGTAAAAGAATGGCTTTCATTCTGCTTAAAGTATCAATTCGTATAGAAGAGATGTTCAGTGAAGGCCATAACGGCGACTCCCCGTCTGTCTTTGTGTCAGCCAGGGTCAGTTGTTGTATGCAAGTGTTGTTTCCTAAAACTGTTACGAGATGGGCTATTCCTGGCAACATTCCACAGCAGCTGTGATCATTCAACATAATATAGCTTCTATTAGAAAGCTGCCTAAAACTTGGATCTATTACTGCAGCTGGAGTACCTTGTAGATGGCAGGATAAGTTGGTCGAAGAACCATCGCAGGCATCAAGTTAATACCCTGACATAAAAGTGTACCACTTAGTGCACTTTTGCAATTTGTACCACTAAGAAATACTTATTTTCCCCCACTCCAATATCTGTCTGTATATGGTAATTCCCAGGTTGACGATGTATTTTTACCCAACTTTTAATATACGCCAGCTGGTATATGTTTCAAACAATACTGAAAATGGAAAATTGTGACAGGCAGAGTGATTGTCCCATGTATTTACCATTAACTATTTCAGAAAAACCTGCAACAGAATGGCTATCTTTCCAGTTTCTCAATACTAAGCACCGTATGGTCTGCTCCTCTTTGTGCCAAAGTGATTAGTGTATCTGTAAGGTTAAATACAGAAAACATTGACATAGTGTTGATTAGACACCATGGCACATATCCAGAACGAAGATTTTGTAACGTCCAGCCTAAAAGCATTATGGAACGCAATTGTGACTGTCCATGCTTTAGCATGAGCAAGTCCTGTTGCATTATGTCTATGGCAGAGGATACTATGTCATCCAGAATTTATTCTTTGGACAGCAGAGTCGTTAACCCATTGTCAACTACAGAGCGAGATTTCGCTAAATTAATACGATCAATTTCTCGTATTCGTTCTGCATTCTCTGCTTGTGTCACTTTCCAAGCTTGATTTATATACGCTGGTATAAACGTTTATAATCGGCATATATGACACCATTTCGCAGGACCTTGTAAGAAGTCCCTTAAATCAACGCCATCTTTAAGTAAAGATAAGTGTTGTTTTACCTCTGTTGGTGTGGATTTTTGTATCCAATCAAAGCACAGTTTCCCACATTGTATGTTGTCACTAACCCTGGATGTTGTCTCTGGATATATTTTGGATCTGGCCTAATGAATATAAACCCTTGTGTCTTATTTAGGAATCTATCTTGATATTTATTTGTGTCTGTGGGCCATATTAACCATTTTTTTCACGCTGGGGCGTGGCTTGGGCGCCGATGGCGATGGTCGCCTGAGAGCTCGGCTCCGGGACTAAGCCCGAGATTATCCTGAACATCGGAGGCTGAGGGGCACCCCAGACCCCGCATTCGGTTGAGCGAGGCGACGACACCCTACCGGGGGCCTTGGTGGAGTTTGGACGGGGGTGGCTCCGAAGAAACGCCGAAGTTTGCGGAGTTGCGGAGTGCGACCCAACATGGCGCCCGGACTCCTTTGTCCCCTTGATCGAAACTACTGAGTTGAAGAGGTCTCGCGGGTGTCGACTGGCACCCGGCTTCACCATCCTCGGTTGTTTTAGACATTGGACATTGGCAGGCTCGGACCTTCTGCAACGGGTTCATACTCGATTAGACGACCGGGCGGGTGCCCACGCACTAGAGGGCACCGGGTGCGGGTGCCCTCTGATCCAGGCGGTGGTCCGCATCGCGACTCCGCAACTAGCTACGATTTCCTGGCCAGTCCAACTATATGGGAGGCGCGACACTCTGGCGCCACAGATCAACCGAGGGAGTTGGTGGCCCTCACCCCGGAGCTATAGTGGGTGAACGGGCCTGCCCGACCCGGCGACGGTTGTCTCCGCCCCCTCATCGGTGCCCTCGGACGCCGTGGCGGTGGCGTGAGCCGAAGCGGCGGAGTCTCCACAGGCTCTGGAGAAGGAGATCGCCCATACCCGACGTGAGAACGAACTCCCGGGAAGGTCGTGCTCGACACCTGTACACGGAGACGCCTACTCCGGGACCCTCACGGAGAGCCCCTGGCAGCATGGGGAAACCTAAAGGAGCCAAGGGATCCAACCAGACCACCTCGGACTCTGAAGCCCAGGACAAGGAAGAGCATGGAGACCCAAAAAGACCTGGTGGCGCACCACTGCAGCAACAGTTCGACCGTGTACTGGAGGCGATAGAGGCAACTCGGTCGGCCCTCCAACAGGACATTGCTCAGGTGGCGACGGGCCTGGGCCTCCTTAGGGCAGACCATGGTAAACTCTCAGACCGGGTCAAGGAGGTGGAGGGCACGGTGAAAACTTTAGAACCGGCGCAGAGAACCCTGGCTGCGACGATAAAGGATGCCTTATCCCGAATTGAGACCCTCGAACGGAGGGCGGAGGATGCGGAAGGCCGCAACAGGAGGAATAACATTCGAGTGGTGGGCCTGCCGGAAAAAATCGAGGATGGCGATATGGTGCGATATTTGGAGACCTGGCTCCGAGACACGGTGGTCCCGGAGGGTCTGTCCTCCTTTTACACTCTAGAACGGGCCCACAGAGTCCCAGCACGGCCCCCACAGCAGGGACGTACCCCAAGGCCAGTGGTGGCGCGGTTGCTACATTTTCGGGACAGAGACCTGATCCTAAATGCCGCCAGGCACAATGGCCCGTTCCAGGTTGCGAACAGTCAGGTGAACATCTTCCCTGACTACACCTACGAGACGCAGCGCAAGCGGTTCTCCTTCCTGGCGGTTAAGCGTGAACTCAGGTGTGAGGGCATCCAATATTCACTCCTATTTCCCGCAAGACTCCGCGTCATTGTCGACGACAAAACCCAGTTCTTCGACGCCCCGGAGGAGGTCTGTGACTGGCTCGAATTGTATCGGACAGGGAAAGATGGTTTTGGCGCCTCGACCCATCAGGCGGATGAGCCGGAACAAAGGAGGCGATCCAAGAGGGTCAGGAATCGCCGCACGGGAGGGCCCTCGACTGCGGAGACATCATCGGAGCGGAGGGGAGTGTTGGAAGTTCTGTCGGAACTGTCGGGAGCAAGAGGCGAAGCCATCGAGGAGGAGGAAGAAAACCCGGGTGCTCAGGGGGCACCATCGGACTCGGAGGATTCAGTGGCAGACAGTACCCATACACCGGTGATCACACCGAAATCGGTGGAGGACCTTCTGGACGGACAAGGGTAACGGGGTATGCTGCCTTGTTTTGGGTGGGGGCCCGGCAGGGGGGAGGCGGTTGCCGTTCTTTATTGCTGACAACGAAGGAGAGAGGGTTGGGGGGCTTCTGCTCTTGCCCCGGAAGGTTTTGACACCGGGGGGGGGCTTGCTATAGTCCTGGTAGCCTGGGCGACGAGGGCCCACTGCCTCCGCCCAGCCCGCACCTGGCCCATAAGGCCTTCCTACGGTGGCGACCGTAGGACTAGTGGGGGTTTTGGGGTTGATATACGTCGAGGTTTGGATGGGATCTAGATGGTGCAGTTTGGGTCCTGTTCTGGGGTGGTTGGGGGGGGGCCTTGTTGGTTCTTGGGTGGTTTGGTTCTGGTTGGGGAAAATGGCCGCCATCAGCGCTGGGAGGATTGCTGCTTTTTCTTTGTGGGGACCCGAACGGGGAGACTGTGCAAGAACACTCTGGGACAATGGCTGATGTTGCTAACTTGAAATGTGTTACTTGGAACGTGAGGGGGCTTCACACGATGTCCAGGCGTCACAAGGTCCATTCTTATTTAGTGCGTAGGGGAGTGCAAATGGCGCTGCTGCAGGAAACGCATCTGAACAAGGCGGAAGGGGCGGCGCTTCAGCGTAGGTGGCGAGGGCAGGTCTTTTCCACGGCGTACTCTGCTTATGCCAGGGGGGCGCTAATATGGATTAGGGCAGGAGTCCCCTTCCAGGTCACGAGGACAGTGTTGGACCCAGAGGGGCGTTTCGTGGCCATCTCAGGCACTCTAGGAGGGAGGGACCTGAACGTTTGCTGTGTGTATGCTCCTAATGTAGACCAGACTGCCTTCCTTTCCAGGTTATCGGGCTCGCTGGCCCACTTTTTCGCCGGGCCCCTCCTGCTGGGGGGAGACTTTAACTCCGTAGTGGATGTGGACATAGACCGCTCGCATCCCCCGCTCCCCGATTCCCCGGTCCGGCGGACGGCTAAGGGTCGTCAAGATTGGCAGACCCGCTGGGGTTTGACGGACATTTGGAGGGCGCATCACCCCGCGTCTAGAGATTATTCATACTTCTCGAGCCTTCATGAGCTGCATGTCAGGCTAGATGGCTTTCTTGGTTCGCCCGAACTAGTTTCGGCAGCGGTCCGATCAGAGTACTTATCGCGGACCATCTCGGACCATAACCCCCTCCTGCTGGACATTCGCTGGTTCCCCGGGACGCCGGCAGTACCCACCTGGAAGATGCGCCCCGAGATCCTCGAGGACAGTGTCTTCAAGGCGGACCTAGGGGAGAGAATCACGGATTATTTTGCGTCCAACGGCGGCTCCGCGAGTACTAGAGCGTTCGAATGGGACGCTTTTAAGGTGGTGGTGAGGGGCTACTGTATCTCTAAGAAGGTGGGCATGCGGCGTGTTATCCTGGCTGATTTAGACACAGCGGACCGGGCACTCCGCGAGCTTGAAGTTAGCCGCCCCGGACACCCGGAATTGCAAACACAAACGGTAGAGGCGAGGGAGAAGGTAGCGGTGGAGGTCGAACGGCTCCGCTGTTTCGATTATAAGGCCTATACGGTCCGGTCTATTGCGGAGGGAGACAGGTCGAGTGCGTTGCTGGCGTGGTTGGCCAACCCTACGCGCCAGTCCCAAACGACGACAAATATGCGTAGGGCAGATGGGACCGAGGTGTGCACCCGACCGGAGATTCTTAGTTGCTTCCGGCATTATTACGAAAGTTTATACCGCAGTCGCTCCGCACGTGACCCAGACCGGCTTGATAACTATCTTAGCCCACTGGAACTCCGCACAGTAGGACAGGAAGTGGCGGAAACCCTGGGTTCTGATATCGACTTGGGGGAGATCCGCGGGGCCATCAAACGGATGGCGAGGAACAAGACCCCGGGCCTAGATGGCCTTCCGGTGGAGTTCTATGCAGCTTACGCTGACCTCTTGGCCCCTCGGTTACTGGTGGTCTACAGGGAGGCGAAGAGGTTGGGTCGTCTCCCTGGCTCGATGTGTGAGGCGTTGGTGGTTCCTCTCCTCAAACCAGGCCGAGACTCATCTGACCCGGGGTCCTACCGTCCCCTTTCAATGTTGACGGTGGACTACAAAATATTGAGCAGCATCTTGGCCTCGAGGCTGCTGGGACATATGAGTTCCCTAGTGCATGAGGACCAAGCCGGTTTCATCCCACGGCGGAATACGACTATGAACATCCGAAGGTTGTTCCGCTTGCTTGGGGAACCATTCGTGGATGCCCCGTCCCCGGTAGTCTTGTCGGTGGACCTGGAGAAGGCTTTTGATAGCCTAGAGTGGGACTACCTATGCACGATATTACGGAGATTCGGCCTAGGGGAGGGATTTGTCAAATGGACTGCAGTCCTCTACGCTTCCGCTTCGGCCAGGGTTAGATCGGGCCCTTTGATTTCATCGCGATATCCGGTGGAACGTGGCACGCGGCAGGGGTGCTCCTTATCCCCGCTTCTTTTTGCACTAGCGGTGGAGCCACTGGCGATGCATCTTCGCTCGGGAGCCCACTATACGGGCTTATGGACGGCGGCGGGCCCGCATTATGTCTCGCTCTATGCGGACGACCTGTTGCTCTTCCTGGAGGATCCGGTCGACGCTTTGCGGGGAGCGGAATTAGCGCTAACTGAGTTCGGAGCGGTCTCAGGCCTCCAAGTGAATTGGTCTAAGACCTGCCTCTTCCCGATGCGTAGGGGTACCCCCACTCCTGCGCTAAGTAAGGAGATCAGATGGGAGCCCGACTGCTTTAAATACCTTGGGGTATTTGTGTACCACGACCAACCCGACCTCCTAGATGGGAACATTGCCCGTTGCATACGAGCACTCCGAGGTTGCATGGACTTTTGGGCCACGCTGCCGCTCTCAGTGGCGGGACGCATCGCCCTGCTCAAAATGGTGGCGCTCCCCCGGCTATTGTATTACTTCCGAACTTTGCCGATCTGGGTCCCACCGGCCACGTTTCGTCGCCTGCGTTCTATGGTGGTCGGGTTCCTCTGGGGAACGGGCCGGCGGCGGGTGGCCCTCAATACCCTGATGAGGCCGAAGGACGAGGGGGGGCTCGCTGTGCCGGACTTCGAGAAGTACTATCTGGCGGCGCAGCTCCAGACCTACACCCAGGAGATAGCCAGGGAATTCAGAGGCCCGGAAGACGGCAGAGGGACGGGTATGGCCAGGCACGTCCTCTCCTTTATCGCGCTGCGACAACGCTTGGTCCTACGGGACTTGTCGATGGAGGAGCGGACTATCCGACTATGTTGGAATCGGGCTCACACCAGAGGCCACCTACGGACGCCATATGCGCCTGAAATACCGTTGGGGATGCTGACGGCCCTCCCCCACAGAGGGGATTGGTCACGATTGGCGGACTGGGAGGATTCCGGTTTACAGCTCGTCGGGGACCTGTACGAGGACGGAGCGCTCCTGTCCTTTCAGGATCTCATTGACCGCTTTGGGATCCCCCGGGGCGACTTTCTGCTGCACTCGGCCATTGTGCGAGCGATCCAGGCGCACTGGCAGAACGGGCTAGAGGAACCCCAATTGTCTCAGGTGTGCCAGTATGTAATGATGTCGGCGGGCACGGTGAAGGCGGTCACTTGCCTCTACGGCAGGTTGATTACCGAGGGGTTGGTTCCTCTCACCACATTGAAGTCCCGCTGAGAAGAGGACATTGGTAGGGAGATCCCGGAGACGACCTGGTCCCAGTTGGTGAGGCGCGCCTGGAAGGGTACACGTAGCGCCCGTTTCCAACTGGTCCACTATTATGTTCTCCATAGAGCGTACCTGACCCCGGTAAAGATCAGGCGTTATTTTGCCACGGCTTCAGCGGAATGCCCTAGGTGCCCGGCTCAGGAGGCGGACCTCCTACACATGCTATGGGCCTGTCCAGGACTGACGTCCTACTGGCAGGAGGTAGCGACGACTTTGGAGGAGGTGACGGGGAGGCACTTATCATTCGATGTGGCGGTAGGGCTCTTGCACTGGTTCCCCCATACCCCCCGGAATAAAATCTCCAGTAAATTTATCGACCTGGGGCTCCTACTTGCTAAGCGAGAGGTGACCAGGAACTGGAAGGCACGAGCTGGTCCTGCAAGCAGCAGATGGCACAGTGAGCTTTTGAAATGGGCGGCGGGTGAGAGCGCGCTAAGATACCAACTGGCTTGGAGGCAGGGTAATGAGAAGGCGCAGGAGGCCGCGTTAGAGTGGGAAACGCTGGTGCAGGCCCTCAGGGATTATTGTACCCCCAGCGACTCCGAAAGTGAAGAAGCAACTCGCCCCGAGTCCCGTTAAACGTTAGCATTGACAGCACGATTACCTTCCCCGTGGGTCAAGCAGTGGATCCTCTGTTGATGAGCTCCCTGGCGCTGATGGTGGGGGGGGGGGGGGGGGGGGGGGGGGGGGGGAGGGGGGGTTTCACAGTTAATGGGAATTTCGAGGGGGGGGTTTATTTTGGGGGTTTTGGGTTTGTTTAGAAAAGCAGATGACGGACAGTGTGTTATCCGGACCAGCTCCAGCATCCTACTGACCCCAGCTGCATTTGCCGCCCAACCCCAGGGATATGGGCTAATTGGCTGTATACAAACGTTATGGAGGGGGGGTCGGTGGGCTTTATTTTATATATGTTGTTCATAATACAATGCTGGTCGCTACTGTATTGTTTTACTGATTCCTGCAATAAAAATATATTTAAAAAAAAAAAAAAAAAAAAATTAACCATTTTTTTCACTCAGGATCAGTTCTGTTGTTAAGTAAAATTGTTTTTACCTTGACCACCTCCTCTGTAGTGTAGTGTTTTTACTATCAGTTGTAGGTGTAGGTATGGACGGTTTGTTCGAATCTTTTATCTTAGCTAGGCCAATGTTGGACAGTGTCATTCAAAAACATTATTTGTTCAGGGATAATGAAGGCGCAAAATAAAGCTTCTATTCCCTGCACCTGCTAGTCTTTTGTGCCCCAGACATTTTTTGGAACAATGTTGTCCATCCAAAAGTCAAAACCTAACGAGGACAGCTGGGCACAAAAGGCCGCAGAATACATTTGCTTAGTATTAGAAAACATACTGTTCATTCCCGTCTTATTAACAACATTTTTAAAGTAAAATGTTTATGGATTTGAGACATTCTATGAAAAATGTCCATACTTCTCAGGTTTTAATGTTTTTGAGCTACCCTTTGGTGGTATTGGACAATGTTCCCATTGATTATAATTATGAACATTTCTAGGGTTTGCAGATTTGTGCAAAAAATGATGACCATAGTGATTATAACAGAAGGTTATTGGATTATGAACAAATATACTAAGTATTCATGTTTTGTAAATTTTGCATCTCAAAATCTGACATCATATTATTAACAGTCTCAAAGTCCCAATCATCAGAAAATGTGCGGGGTGAAACAAAGTCACTCAAGGAGACCTTGAATTGTTGTGGAATCTTCAACAGCTCTGCAGAACCAAAGATGTCATAATCAGTTCTGTCCCAGGCTATACCACTAGGTATAGGAACGGCTGTGATGTTCACTGATGTCAAGTCTCTTAGTTCATGATGAGATGATTTGTGTGGCTTGTGTTGCTTGAGGATTAAATTGATGTTCTTACTTGCTGTGTCCATTTTACTATATCTTCCACTTATCAGCATATCCAAACTTAATACAAGAATTAGACAAAGTAGGAGAAAAAGTACACCTAGCACAATCCACAGTTCAATCCATGGTAAAACCAGATAGGTTTTTTAAAGTTGATGAAAAAGTTCTGTGGCTTGTTCTTTAAAAGTTTTATTTGCTGGCATCGTTTCAGGTTCACTGCGATCCTCAGAAAACGTATCAAAGTTAATGAAATAGCCAGATGCAGTTCTGTCAATTGTAGGTATTGCATCACGATTACATTGTAGGTATTGGATCGCGATTACTAATATGACAAGGGATCCAGTAGCTCCAGTGATTTCAAGTATAGTCAGATGCTATATCATTGTAGACAGATGTGCCTCTTGAGATCCAAATAACTGTTCATCAAAAAACAAGTTCCATGGCTTTGTTGCTTAGTCCTTTTTTTCGTACTGCAGATTCCTCAAAGGTGATGAGTCTTTCAGTTTGAACCTCTTGGATAGCAGCCGGATTTTGAACCTCTTTGATAGCAGCCGGATTTGGTCCTCTGCTACATCTTTGGAGGCCACTTGGCCTACTACTTATGATTGGCCACATGATGTGATTTTATCAGGTCAACAGATACAAACCTGTTCTCCTTTCTTCCAGCAAGGGGCGGCAGTAACACTGTTCTTGATCCATAGATGGCTAGCACAGGTACTGGTTGTCTGTAAAAAGGCCCAAATTCCTTCTTATCTGCGATCTTTTCTCTGACTAGATCCCCAATCTTTGGAATCCAGGCAGGCCTTGCTGGGACGGGTGGTTTCCCTTCAGTGGTTGTTGTGTTGTGTTTTATCTAGGACCCCAATCAAAATTGTGACCTCATGCCCCTATATGGCAATAATCAATACATATCCCTATAATGGCATAACGATCAGAGCCATATTTCAGTAACTCGTTCCTGCAGCTCATGACAGTCCATGACACAGCAGAAGCCACTTCCTTGAATTCCTAGATAGCACACCGAGTTCTTTTGACATTTCAAACCCCCCAGCAACCTGGGAAAGCCCCCCTTGCTTTGTTTTGATTAGTAATAGAACTCCTGCAAGCACTGTAAGAACGACCAGTTCTTAGTGACATCTTTATTGACGCCTATGTCCAAAAACTTACGTCAAACTCGGCACCTTTCGGGTATAAATATACCAACGTTGCCTTAAGCAAGCACACAGTGGTGGTGAATACTGGAGCAGAACATCTGTCCCTTGCAGAGCCCAGCAGATGCGAGAAGCCCACGGACGCTGCCCCTCCTCCTTGACGCGCTGAGAAAGACGCTGTCTTTTCTCCTGCCGAGAAAATCCAGCTCCGGAGTTTCCAGCCTACCCTTGTGGGTAACTGGGATATCGGGTCCTGAGAGGAGATACCAGACCTCCTGCATTCTATTCTAGAGGTACAGTGCTGACTAAACCCTTGGAGAGAATTCTTGAAACAAACTCTTGGCAAAACCAACTTAACTTAAACTGTTACTTACTCCCTCCCTTGTATTAGGCTTAGGTCAGGTACACTGGGGTAGGCGTAGTTAGAAACACCAGTTGAGGTCGTTAGCCAATGTATATATGAATGTATATATTTTATTCATTTTAACCATCCTATGGCTAAGAAACCATATCAATGCTTTTACAGTATTATTTCATAATACTCCTTTTACTGTATGCACTGTACGCACTTTTCATAATAACAAGTCTTGCAATTGTGGCAATTCATTTCTCTTGCATGAGAAGGAAGACTGCTCAATAAATAATATCTTTTATTGAAAACGCCTGTCTCTCTATTCTCTGCATCCTGGTGAAAATAAATCTGCACAACTGACTGAGTGAAATAGCGGTCTATTGTTTCACACGACTCTTGAGATTGACTCTTATTCTGAGGAGCAAAGTTGTCATGTTTATGCGGTTGTCGGAAGCTGAATTCCTTCTTGTCTGAGCCAGGGAAGCTGATCACTTCCTATTCAGTCAAGAAAGTTTCCAGTAACCTCTGAGCTAGCTGGCGCAAACCTAAATTAAGTCTAACATAGTCAGTAGAGACCTAGAAGACCACAGTCCTACGTCTACACTGCTGTTTATGTTATTCCAATGCGCAGGGCCTATAGGGAAAATAGGAACTACACTACAGTTGGCTTCTGCAATGTGTTGCTTTTGCAGGACTTTGACTTCTCCTTGTTTCATTAAACAGCTAAATGGTCTTTGATATCAAAAGGTTTTTGTTCTACCACTGAAGTGTGACGATCAAGGTCCTGGACAATCACTCCATATGAAATCCTTTTTGGAGCTATAATGATTCCACCCAGAGAACTTCTTGGCAGATTGTTTAGACTATGTTGGACACTTATTGGATGTTTGACCCACCCGTCACCCGAGCCTAATACCCTCGCTGTTACAGATTGCTTTATGTCCCAATTCTTTCTCTCCACTACAGAATTTCCCCCAGGATGGAATGGACTAGAATACCGCAATGCAACGCCCATATTGGCCATGGCCTCCTTGTAAGCTTTTGGGCTAAACGCAGAATGTAGCGTGCCGACTGCGTATGTGCCGATAAAGTCTCGCAAATCTTTTATAACAGTCCGGGCGTCAGCCGAGCGCTGAGGCCACATCCAAATGAATCTGTCCTAAAAGTTGTGAGACCGCATTTGTCCATAGGGACGTCTGCATCTGCATCTAATGCTGTCTAACAACGGTGTCTGTACTGGGCTGGCTACCCTGTAGTCCGGTATCTGGCGGTGTTCATTGCTGCGATCTCTCTGTTGCAGTCATGGCAATTAATTGCAAATTCATGAATGTGGGCATTCATCCCTGGCCACCAGTATGTCTCCTTTATTTCTAATATAGATTTAGAGATCCCTTGATATATCAAACCCTCTCCCAAATGTGCTTCGTGTATCAAAGCTACTCTACCTCTCCTGTTTGGAATTACTCTGTCCCCCATTCCAGGGATACCAGCAAAAGGAACAGAGTTGGCATTAATTATTGATGAATATTCGAGTGGATAATGTCGAGGTAGCGATGCATCACTGCCTTTGCTTGTGGCATTGACAGCTAGCATTATTTCGCCATCTATTTTCATTTTTGAGCGAGTGATTGCAGCTACGGAAGCCGTTTCCAGAGCTGCCTTCGCGGCCTCATCAGCCAATGAATTCCCTGCAACGTGAACGCCATCACGTTGATGACTCAGTTCAATTACAGAAAGAACTACAAAAGACTCACGTGATCCATGCACTACTTGTTCCCAAAGCAACTTATGCTTGATTGTGCCACCATTTGTGTCTTTGACAATGAAACCGTTTTGAATCCAGTTCTGCAAGTATTCAGATTGATTCGTATTACTGCATTCACACACTATGAGTGTGGGGAATTCACGATCGGTATTTTTGTGATCATAGGACAGAATTTACCATTGTGCCAGCAACCTTTAATGATCGCGCACGCAGCACTATAAGCTTGTTTACCCCCAATTGCGGGGACATTCTTGTTCGAATTGTAGAAATTCTTGTAGAAATTCTTGTGTTTTCAAATAGGGGTCAAAAACGTATTCAACGTCTGTTGCAGCAAGAGAATTAACCCATTGTATCCATCTTGGATGTAAAGCCTTTGCATGCAGGATGCTCGCTTTTGTCACTGCCTCTAAGGCAGGTACAGGAGTAATGACCATTGTGCATTTTTCCTGTGCGAGGGGTCTCTTTTGCTACTGCAGTTTGTACTGCTGTCTGAATTTTTTCTTTTTTCTTTAGAAGTGAATTTTATTTCAGCTTGTGTGTAAAAGTGTAATTTATAAGCAATTGACACTTTTTTCCCTTCATTAAAGGTTAAGTACGTAAATCTGCATTTTCCTGGAATGATTCGGTTTACAAGGTTGCGTACATTTACGCGTGTCTGTAAATGTGTTGTTGCTAACATGTAGGTTTGCACTGAACGCCAAAATTTCTGTATGTTTTTGAGTCCAATTAGTTGTTTTGAAATCAGGTTTGATTCATTCGAAGAGAGGTTTAACCCTTTCTGCATAGTTTAGAATGTATGTTCTTCCGAAATTTAGGAAGCCTAAAATTGACTACGTTTTTCAGCATTTTTGAAGGTTGGAACAGCGCACATTTTTCTAAAAAGTTGGCTGCCAGGCTTTTTCTATCACTTGATAACTCGTATCCTAGAAAAAGGACGTTGAGGTGGGCAATTCTTGATTTTTTTAAAATTGAATTCATACCCTTCAGAGGCGAATCCAAGTATAATGCCTTTCCAAGTTATCGTCTGTTAGATAGATGAGGCGGATTCCGGAGGTGTTTTTTCACTCGCGTCTATTTTTAAAATTGTATCATTGTGTTCAACATTGCTTTTAACTTGTTGCACCTTCCTGAGCTAACTGCTGCTATTCCCGCCAAGCAGGCTCCCCTAGAAACAGCGGATTTCAGCGCTGTAAAAAGGGAAACAACCCACGGCCACCATCGCAGCTAACGCGAGGCCACGCCCACCCGTTTAGGCCATGCCCACCCCCTCTCTCCATAAATGTGCTTCCTACGCAAGCGCAGCGGACGAGCGCAGCGGACGAGCGCAGCGGGAGCGCCTAAGGCAAGCCCGTCTGCGCCCGTCCGCGACCATTCGGGACCAGGGGCCACAATCCCTGGTTCCCACATAACCCAGGGCAGGACGTACAGCTCGGCAGCCATTCACAACATAGGAACTGCAGCTGCTGTGCACTGCACACATATTTACTCACCAGCTGAACCTCCCCTCTCGCTGCCTTGGTTGTAAACACCCCTTTCGCGACACCATATCGCCAGCCGCGAACCAGGAATACTGTATGTATGTACTAAACTGCCGGTCATTACCGAGGCACAGCACACAAATTGCCCTGCTGCTAGAGGAGCGCAAGCCAGACGCTATTTTCTTAACAGAAACATGGCTTACATCTCAATCCGAGCCAGACATAGTCTTAGACTTACCCTCTGGGTCTCAAATCTATAGGTTAGACCGGACTGAGGGGAGAGGAGGAGGCCTGGCTATCATACTAAAAGACCAGTATCGCTGTCGCACCACAGCTGAAACTATCCCTGAGTGCGAGAGCTTAGCATTCAGCATAGATTTTACTGCAAACAGCTCCTTCTCCGGCACCCTGATATACCGCCCCCCAGAAGCGGCGAAGTTGTTCCATAGGTCTCTTCCAGACATCATAGCCAAACGAATTATGACCTCCGCTAATTACACGGTCCTAGGAGACCTTAATTTCCATTTCAACTCCCCTACAGATCATACCGCCACGGAACTAACAGATGATCTAGCAGCCTTACATTTAATTCTGCTTGGCACAGCCCCCACTCATGAAAAGGGTAACCTACTTGACCCAATTTTTAGCAACTGCACTGAGCTGGTGGTGGGCCAGCCCACTCGCCTTCCCTGGTCGGATCATTTATCTAGTCCCGCTTACCTGGCTCACCTACAAAACCTCCCAGCCTACCCCCCAAGTCGTAACGAAGAGGAATTGGGCTAAACTACCTACGGAGTCTTGGATAACCAACTTAAATTCCACCCGCCCATTTCCCCACAAAGACCCCAACTTGGCAAATAAGAACTATGAGGGCTGGATCACGAACTCACTAGATACGATTCTCCCTTTTCGGAGATCTATATCAAAGAGGCTGCATAAATCAGCACCCTGGTTCTCAGACTCCTTAAGAGAAAAAAAACGCCTATGTAGGAAACGAGAGAGAGCGTGGCGTCTAGATTTCCTACCTGAAAAAAAGTCCCAATATAGATAGGCTATCAAGGCCTACAGAGATGGGGTTAGGGCGGCCCAGGCCACCTACTTCGCGGACAAAATTATGGAAGCCAAATCCAAACCCAAGGAAATCTTTCACTTGGTACAAAAATGCACCAAAGTGAACACAGCTCCCCCCTTGGCAAAAACGCAAGAACAATGTAATGAGCTAGCGGAATTCTTCCATAACAAAGTTACACAAATCTACTCCTCCTTCCCGATAGCAGCCACAAACCCAGTAACAGCCGACCAAACATCTTCGAGACACCCCACTCCCCCAGACCAGCCAAATCTAGATCACTTCCCCCCATTAGACCTGGGCACCCTTAATCAATTGGCACGCCAAGTCAAATCTGGCTCTCCTCGTGACCCAGCTCCCCCGGAGATCTTGCTCCAGGCAAGCCAAGCCACCCTTCCCGTAATCCTGGATCTATTAAACTCTTCCATTTCCTCCTGTACAGTGCCCACTGTATGGAAGAAAGCCATGGTACGGGCACTATTAAAAAAAATACATCTTGATCCAGAAGATCACTCCAGCTACCGTCCTATTTCACTTCTCCCTTGGGTAAGCAAGGTTCTGGAGAAGTATATAAACACCCAGTTAGTCCAATTTCTTGAGAACAACTTGCTATTGGACACGACCCAGACAGGCTTCAGACCTAAGCACGGTACTGAAACCGCCTTGTTAGCGGTAACCGAAGAATCACGCAGGATACTAGATCAAGGAGGATCAGTGGCAGTGATCCTCTTTGACCTAAGTGCAGCCTTTGATACGGTCAGCTATGCCACCTTGCTGAACCGTATACGTAACATCGGAGTAACAGGCGATGCACTGAGGTGGCTCGACTCTTTCCTGACCAACAGATCTTTTCAGATCTTCGACCGGGAAACAGTGTCAGCCAGCAAATCACTGAGCTGTGGGGTGCCGCAGGGCTCTTCTTTAAGTCCTGCGTTGTTCAACATATACATGAAACCACTGGCTGGGGTCGTTAAACCGCACGGTATTAAAATCATATTGTATGCCGACGATACCCAGCTAGTGGTTTCTCTGGCCCAAGAGGGCAACAGGCAAACCCCGGAAGGCCTGATGAAATGTCTAGAGGATGTCAAGGAGTGGATGACATCCTCCTCTCTAAAACTCAATGGAGATAAAACTGAGCTTATGCTCCTGGGCCCAGTATCACCAGTGCCACTCATCTCCCTATGGCCTTCCTGTCTGGGCATCCCTCCTACCCCTAAGGAGAGTGTAAAAAGCCTAGGAGTATGGCTGGACAAAAGTCTCTCTTTCACCACTCAGGCCACTAAGCTATCTGCCACATGTTTCGGCCTACTCAGAACACTGAGGAAGGTTTTACCCCTTCTGCCAATGGAACCCAAAAAATTGGCAGTACAAGGCCTGATTCAATCCCGGCTAGATTCAAACAACGCCCTATACGTGGGAGCCCCCGAGATGACCTTATGAAAGTTGCAGGTGGTACAGAACTGTGCAGCACGTACCCTGCTACAGATCCCACGCACTCAGTCAGTCAGATCCGGATTAAAAAGCTTGCACTGGCTGCCAGTGAGGCAGAGAGTGGCATTCAAGGCACTCTGCATTGCCCACCGGGCCTTCTGGAAGACAGGCCCAGCAATCAATGACAATCTAGTCACCCACTACCACCCAAGTAGAAATCTCCGCTCTGGGGAGGCTTTCTTGGCTGTGGTACCCATAGTTAGGAGAGCTAGGACCGGAGGCAGGATGTTCTCTCTGAACGCCTCGAAGTTGTGGAACTCACTTCCTTTACAACTCCAGTCCAACCCGAATCTGCTCTCCTTCCGCAAACAACTGAAGACCCTTCTGTTTACAAGGTCCACCGAGTTCTAACCTCTTCGGCACTGCCCAGCTCTGTCTACACCCCCAGCGCTTGGACGCCCACTGGGCAGCAATCGCGCTATATAAATCAATATTCAATTCAATTCAATGTCATCGACATAAGATAATGCCTCATCATCATACGCTTGTAGTAACTCTGGGGTTATTCTCAGCTAGAGTAACAGACTATTCTTGAATCCCTGGGGGAGACGACAGAAGTGACCTTGTGTCCCCATAATTGAGAAAGCGGTCAAGTACCTGCTTTCAGGTGCAATGTTTTGACAGAAGAAACCGTTAGAAATATCTTATGTGGTTTTATATTCTTTACACACAATGTTATTTATTAGTACTTCACTGTGTGCTTTTTGTACTGCAAAGGTTTTGCAACAAGAGTTTAGATGTCTGTAATCCAAAACTAGACGATATGTATTGTCTGCTTTGGAGACATGAAACAAAGGATAGTTCATTGACGAGGTGCATGTTTCAATCACCCCTTAGTATTCAAGTTCATCTAATATCTCCCTGACCTGTTTCTTAACTTCTTGCTTAACTGGATACTGCCTTACTGCAGTTGGTGGAGTTTTTAACTGGATTTTATGGTGAGGGGACTCCTCATCCCATCCTACATGATTTTTATATAACGCAGGAACCTGGGCTATAGCCTATTTTCTGGCATAGGTGTATTTTAAATGAATTGGAATATGATTGGAGAATGCTGGCATACTGATGTCCTTGCCATGTGGGCACTCCCTGACAAATTTAGGTGGCCAGTCTTTCAGCTAGAAGAATGTCATAACCCTGAGAGAGCTTCTCCCAAAAGAGTGCTCTTATTTTCCTAGTTATGTCCCCCTCCATCTAGAGTGTTACTTCATATAACCTATGGGGTACACTAACCCTGGTATCAGCTGTTTCAACTTGGATTTTCTCATTCAAGTTCACTGTCTCCAGATGATCCTTCAAGATCTTGTGAGCTATGGTTACTTCTGCTGCGCTGTCCAGCATTGTCTGAGCCCACTCCCTGTTCTTGAGTTGTGTCCTCAAGATCCTCGGCATGGCTGATTTTTAGACCTGCTACCTTCTTTTTGGTGAATTGGGTTTTCTTATTCTTTGGAACGTGTTGATCGTCTTTGGACTTCACACGTTCTTCCTTGTTTTCTGAGAGTCCTCTTCTTTCCAATTTCTGTGAGGAAGTCTGAAAGGTGCGAGAGGAACATGTTTCAGAATCACGATATCTATCAGGTTTTTTCAAATGATCCCTGTTCCTGAGGTTATACCTCTTTTCAGAGGGCTCCTTTTGAGGAGACCTACCTCGAGATTGAGAAAGCTTCTCTTTAGAAGTTTGGTTTGTGTTCTCCCAGTTCTTTTTAGGAACAATGAGATTGTTTTTAATAAAGACCTTTTCAGGACTTTGTTAGTTGGGGTTTAACTGGTTTCCCGCCCAACCTATCTCTACCTAGTTCTTCATTTGATTTTTCAATTATTCTGGGCAGTTCATATGGTTGCTCAGTTACATCAAATTGTCTTAAAGGTGAGGCAGCATCTGTGGCTATCCGCCAACATTTAATATTAGCTAATATTAATGTTGAGACCTGTTTGAAATCTTTCAGTAGTTTTATACCAAGATTTAAAGCAGACTCTGCCCCCTATTCCTTTTGAATCTGTTTCAGGACATCTGGTATTACCGCCATAGACGAAACACCATGTGTTTTTGTGCAGATTGCAGCAAAGACTGTACCCCCCCACCCCCCCCCCTCAAGTGTCACAGTCCTCCAGGTGTGGTGCGATCCCCATTGGTAAACAGATTGTTAAAATCCTGTGTTTCTCATGAGGGGTAGTATTGAGAAATACTGCCTCTATTTGAGTACATTTTTGAGCTATCCGGAATGGAATTTGCTCCCTTTTTGCAGGCAGTTTACCAATGACTGATTGTATAGTCTGTGGTGTGATTTTATTTGTGTTCCTCTGGTAAGGGGTTTGTTGTGGAATCCTTATAGGAAGTTGGACTGCTAGAGTCCGCATGAAATATTGAACCAATTGTCTATGGATTTTGATTAGTTGTTTTAGTTGAACTAATAGTTCCGCACCTGTCATTTCTTTAATGTCAGGATGTGGTGTATAGCTGGCTAGTACCAGCCATGTTGCTCCTGGTCTACCTAGTGGCCCCAGTCTGGTAATGTGATTTTGATGTTGTAGGGCGCTTTTAAACCAGAGCGCATGCTCTTGGTATGTTAGTGGAATTTCAACATCCTTGAAAGGAGTGTATTCCATTGGATGTTCCTCTACTTTGCAGAAGTGAAACACATGCGATACTGGATTTGCATCAGGGAAGAAAATCCATGAATATAATAGCTCTGTCTGCCGATATTCATGTGCCTCTATGACAAAAATTACCCTACCACCTCTTGGTGATAGGCCATTTGTTTTAAGCTTTATAGTGATGGTTTTCCTTAAGTTTTCTGGGATGATTATAGCATTCGGGTCGTCTTGTTGGAAACCTGTAACGTCTAAGCCCAGTAGGGCTGCAGTTGCTGCAGCTCCACCGTTCTCGGTGTTGTTGCCCTTATTCGCCATTGTTTAATGAAAGTTGCAGAGCAAGTTTCAAGGAAACAAAGATAAGGTGCACAATAATTTGGAACACTGTATCCTTCGACGTTGAACAAACCAAAAACTAATTAATAGGATTTTCGTCCAACTCCGTTATGGCGGATATTTTAAGCTTTTACCCACTCCAGACGTCTATTGGAGTATTTTATGGGGGAAAAGGGGTCTCTGTGAAAAGCATGACTGAGTTACTCTAGTATCTAGCGTTAAATTAGTGCCTTACCAAACGTTGGGCGCCATGTAGTGTAGTTCCTATATCCCCATTAGGCTCTGCGCATTGGAATAGTATATCCTATAGTTTAGATGTAGGACTGAGGTCGACTGGGTCTCTATCGAATATACTAAACTTAATAGTGAGTGCCAGCTAGAAACTTTCTCGAATACACAAGAATGGATTAGTTTCTGACAACCGCATAAACATGACAACTTTGTTTCCCCAAGAAAAATTGCATCTTTTGAGTCGTTGAAACAATAGATAAATATTTTACTCAGTCAATCGTGCATGCTTCGTTTCAACAGAGGTGCAGAGAAATAGAGAGACGGGCGTTTGTTCAATAAATCCTTTTCTTGAAGTCTTCTTTCTCATGCAAGTAAAGTGAACTGCTACAATCGTAATGCAGGCTGCAAAATGTAATGCTTGTATAACGCGTACAGCGAGAACAGAATTAGAAACCATACAATGCTTTTACAGTATTATTTTATAAGCCATATAAAAGTACATACAGAAATACACAGACTAAACTCCTAAACTAGTGCTTTCTAAAATACACCTACCCCAATGTACCTAACCTAAGTGTAGTATGCGGGAGGGAGTAAGTATTTGTGTAGCATAGGTTTTATTTTCTTTGCCAAGAATCTAGCCAAAATTTAATTTCTCTTAGGTTCTAATAAGCTCCATACCATAGTTTAGAATGAAGGAGGTCTAGTACCTAGCTCCATACCATAGTTTAGAATGAAGGAGGTCTAGTACCTCTGTCTCTGGACTATTTCCCAACAACCCGTGAGGGGAGCTTCTAAACACTGGAGCTGGATTCTCACAGAGAGAAATGCAGCCTCTCAATCAGTGCGTCAGCTGGAGGGTCGGCTTCCTTTGGCACTTCCTGTAGCGAGCTAAGTCGGGCAAGTAGATAGTCAAGCTGCTCCGAACCACTGTGTCTTGCTAGAGCAAGTGAAGGCATATTTATACCTTGAAGGTGCCTAGTTTGACAAAGTCGGGCATGATAACATCAGGAAAGAACCCCAAGGAAATAGTAATTCTTTGTAAAGTCCATGAGTTCTTGGACAAATCAATATTTAAGCAAGGGGAGGTCCCTGACTGCTTAAGCCGATTTTCCAAGAAATCGTTGACACATTTGGTACGGGTGTAAGTAGCCATGCCTGTATTTGGACTGCATGGGCTATGTCAGAACTAATACTTTAATGCTCAGGCCCCTCTTGGAAGTTCAAGTTCACTCATTGTAAATTTGTATTTGTTTTCCTGTACATTCCTCTCTCCTGCGTGCTTTGTTGGATTTTGTGTTCATGTAACCTTCATTTTTAGTTTGTAAATCTGTGTTTCCACTGTTTTCTTGTATCATAACTACCCGAATGTTTCAGAGCGCTAAACAATAGAGCCAATGTCTGCGCTTTATAAAAATGCAATAAATAAAATAAATAAATAAACCAAGGACTGGAATGCACAGTAATCGCACAGAACACACACAGGGGCTACCCACCCCAAAAGAAGAACAACTCCCAAAATTCAGATCAACTCACAGGCGAGGGGGAGAAGGAGGAGGAGGAGGGGGAGGCTGAAGCCCTGCCAGGAACCTCTAAATGGCTGAGTCCACAGGGGCATGGAATAAAAGAGTGTCATCGAAAGGAAGGTCCACCAGCCGCTCTCGAATGTTCTCTCAGAAAACACTGTTCCAAAGCAAGGCATGTCGAAGTGCGACCGAAGAAGCCATGGCACGACCAGGAACCTCCGAGATGTCCAGAGCGGAGCAAAGAATAAACACCGCAGGCTCCCGGCCTTCTAACACATGGTGCCACTGATCAACACAGGCACCCTCCTGAGAAGCGACAGACATAAGAGACTCCATCGAGTCCCACAAGGCAGAAGTGGCCCTAGCCAAACACACACAGTGTTAAGGGCTCTCAGAGTCGCACTGGTGGAGGCGAACATATTGCGCCCCCAGGCCTCCCACGACGGGGGAGACAACAGCAGTGGCAGAGAGGGGAAGGCATTCTGCAAAAGAGGGTCCCTGGTAGAAGGGTGGAGGGAAAGTCCCTCAGCATCATCCGGCGCCGGATGGTGGTGGTGCAGAAGGTGTTGGGGCACCAGATCCTCCATGGCGGGCGGCCCCAAGCCCCCAGAAGAGAAGATTGGAGTGAACCCTTGAAGGGAAGCAGTAGCTCCCTACCACCAGAACATTGTTGGAGGACTTCCAGAAGATGATCTGAGGAGAACTGGTCAGCAGGATCACCCATGAGCAAAATTCCCACAGCTGTGGAAACAGTGCAAGCAAAGGCTGCACCCACCTCTGTAGGGCCCCGCGGTGGCAGCACCCACCTCTGTAGGGCCCCATGGTGGAGAAAGCAGCTCCTCAGTAGGTGACGGCTGCAAGCTAAGGCGGCTGTCCCAAAAGCCAACCGGAGGAAGGAAGGGCCAGGTCCGGAAAGGAGGAAGAGGGACCGAGCAGTGGGAGACCTGCGGCGCCTCCGGCGAAGACCGCGGCGATGGCGAGGAGCCGTTCTTAGACGACGTCGGGGAAAAAGCCACAACGCGGCGGCCCGTCTCCAGCGAGGATGTCACCGGCAAGCGCCAAGCATCTGGAGAAAAGGAGGCGTCCGAGGACGAGTCAATAGCCCGATATCGGCATGGCGCCATAGAGTCCGCACTCTAAGGCAGGACATGTTTGTCCGACGCCAGGGGAGACGCCGGAGCGACCTACGCCACAGCGCTCGGCGCAGGAGACCGGGGCTGGGCAGCGAAGAAACAGCGCCCAAAAGGCATTGTCTCAACCTCAGATGAGGCAACTGCCTGCGTAGAGGGGCGAGAGGGACCTGGGGTGGGACGAGGGGTCCCCTGCCAGGCTCAGCCTGTGACGGGATGAGAAGGGCCCTCCGCCAGCCTGTGTGGTGCAGCCGGGGCCAGCAGCCGCTAGCGCCTAAGAGGTGTCACCTCGGACGAGGCCACAACCTGTCCCGAGGGCTGAGGGGGACTCGGGGATGCGACCCGAACCCTGGCGACACCACAGGGACTCCTGCAGGAGTTTGCATGAAGTAGAGGCGCCGTGGTCCGAAGGAGGGACCCCCGAAGGGCCGTACACCAACTGCACCACATCCTCCGAGCCAGTCGGCACCGGGGCCGGAGTCACCGGCGATGCAGCAGAGGACCCCCGCACACTGCAAGGGATCCGCAGACATCCCAGGAGGGGAAGGAGGAGGAGGAGGAGAAGCAAGAGAGGCATGCAAAGCCACCACATATGTCTACATCTGGGCTCTAGACGCCTGCTCACTGGGAAATGGCAGATAGGGGGAAGACACACAGGGCCACACCACCCATGGAGAGCCCACGCTCCCAACAGGCCTGGAACCAACCCTCGGGGACAAGCTGAAACACTTACCGACGGGTCAGCGACGCTCTTGCGGCCTGGGAGAAGGCTGATGTGGCCTGGGAGAAGGCTGAAGTCAAAGATGGAGGCGCCGCTTCCTGAAACCCTCCGCAAAGGCCGGGTGTTTTTTAAATACCCCTCACACACCAAATGGGCTCTTGGTGTCATGCTTCATCATAGGGGTCTTCGCGTCCCTCTACAGAGCGCGGTCTGCTGCTAACTAACAAATACGAGGGAACACTGATGTAATCACTATGTGTGATGTAATCACTGTGTGTGGTGTATGAGGTTGGTGAGTGGAAGGGTCAGATGTGAATGGCTTCCCATTTCCTAGACGAAATGCACAGAGTGAAAGATCTACATTGGACGATCATCAAACAACTGCCATCAGGGACTGGTTTAGTGGAGAAAGAACAGCGTTGGGTATTCCGCCTGGGGATGAACGTTACAGGGCTCAAGGAAATATCCCCTGGAATCAATTCACTTGAAATGATCTATGATATCGAGAGCTTTAAAATCCCTTAGGGCATATAACCAGAACACCAACAATGATTGGTAGTGGCGTCTGTTTTAACCATTGGGTTCACCCCACAGACACAATTTTTTCCTGACCCCCCAGTTTTTGAACTGCCTTCCACGGGGTTTTATCTTTCCTTTCTTCCCCTTTTTTGGTAATTTAAAAACAAGTATTTGTAATCATATTGAACCTTTTCATTTGGAATTTGGCA
Organism: Lissotriton vulgaris; assembly: GCF_964263255.1. Classification (NCBI taxonomy): domain Eukaryota; kingdom Metazoa; phylum Chordata; class Amphibia; order Caudata; family Salamandridae; genus Lissotriton; species Lissotriton vulgaris. The sequence goes on along the minus strand of NW_028253417.1, from coordinate 434,356 downwards.
CCCTCCTTTACCAACTTTGTGATCGAGCCCCAGTGACTCCAAAGGTGTTTACAACCACCTTCCATAATAACATTGCCAAGTATTTAGGAGCCTATTTAGGAGTGTGTTATCTGCACCTTCCTATTATCTGAACTCTCCAAATCAGTCTTGTTTTTTGTTTCTGTGCATTTGCTAGAAATACATAGTTTGTATATTGAAACACGCTGTCATAGCTATTTTCCCCTGTAAATATAGACTGAAGATGACTCTGCGTCTGCGCAATGAGCGGAGAGTACTTTAAGTTAGAGGTGCAGTTTTCATGTTACCGCGTGACCGCTTTCACAATGCGCATGATCAGGAAGCAGTCAGCATTCTCTAACGCAGCCGCATTGAACATAGCCCAGCCCTGCCCAGATACGGACGCAGTGTTTGATTGGCACGTCCTCCTTGTAAGGCGGGAGTTCCTTTCAGTGGCAGGATAAAAAGCAACTATTACAGACTTCATTTACATCACAGAGCCGCAATAGGATCGTTGGTAGCAGGGAGTACCTCTACGCTTGTAAGTACGGCATAGCCGATGTTAGGGCCACAGGACCATCACCACGACGATTGAGTGAGTACCACCTTGATGCTAAAAGTTGTGCTTACTAGCACTCTGCAAGGGTAAAAAGGGTACAACGTCCTCGCAGGCTCATGATGCCTTTGACTTCATCCTAGCAAGTATGCATCCCCCTTCCTCTCCCTTTCACATGTTTTTTTCATTGCTGATCTAAATAGGGGATGACTACGGCAAAACATATGTGTCTTTTTACAGAGCACCACACGGATACTGATAGGTCGACTATCACATTGTGACACTGTGTGACTTTCACAGGTTTTAATACCCTTTACACCCCTGTTTTCTTTTTCAGATTGACACAGAAATGGCCTGAAACAAGGTAATGCCTTCAACCATACCAGGCACATTCGGCTATTTCCCACACATAGATGAATTCTGTCTCAACATAAATAATATTGTCACATGTGAGTAAGGTAGGGATCTGTGTACCCGTCCTTAAGAAGAAGCTTTACGCTTCGAAACATGTTGACGCACACACATGAGGTCCTGTGAGTGTAGTTGCCTGTGATCCTGTGCGCCTTCCGCACCCCGGCCCGCTGGACCATGAACACGTCAGGCCCGCCCCTGCACTGCCAGGTCACACTGATCACCTGCCGGCACTGGAGTGTGTCAATGAGGGCCCACCAAGTGCCTGTGTAAGCTGCAAGCCAGAGGCCCCAACCCTGCCAGCCTCTCAGACCATCGCTGGCCCCTCCCAACGCTGGCCCAAATTACTCATTCACATAACAAACCGGCATCCTCTGCAGCCCAGTATAGGCATCTTGCGACACGTGGTTCACCAAACCCTGTTCAACGCCAGCCAGCAACACGTGGTGCCACAAACCCTGTTCAACACCAGCCGGCGACACGTGGATGAGGGACCAGGACTACCTTGTGGGCCAGTAGGTCTCACATCCAGCACCTAGTCGCGAATCAGGAATGGCAGAGTTCACACCAGTAGTCGCACGGAGAGGGGTATGAAGAAGATGTGGTTCAGTCTGGATGAAAGCCAGGTCCCAGTCACGGAGGTGACCAAACATGTGGTGCCACTGAACCTGAACTAAACAGGCTGGTGGGCCAGCAACCTATGCCGGCGAAACTCGGTGAATGGCCCATGCTGGCTGCTGCCTCCGGCCTACACTGCAGTCCAGTAGGTCACAGAGTCGTGATTTAGCAATGGCAGAGTTCATATCAGTGTACCAGCATCATCGCAGACTGCAGATCCTTTCAGCCCCGGAGCCACTAAGTCTATTCCCCGACATTCATAGACACTCACTGGTCATACATTGGTATCTGCTACATGAGGATGAAAACTAGGCCCTAGTCCATAGGCTCAGACGCCACCAAATTGGTGGTGAAAACGAGGCTTGCGCTTTCCACCCCACAATTTGCTGCTGCCAGGTAAAATCAAACCTTTCGGCATCATGCCCTGGAATACACCTTCCACTGTCCCACGCAACCCTCCGCAACATACACCTCGGATATTGATGAGGACCCGCTCAGGTCGCATGGCCAATCTGACTGCACCGCAAGTCACCGTCCCGTGGCTGGGTGCCTGTGCCGGCCGCAGTGCATCCGGGGCCACTAACTCAGAATAAGGGGTCCTGACCCGGACCAGCACAGAGTTATTGGATGGCCCCTGAAGCATTGGCCTTGGGGGTCATCAACGCCATTTCTTTGTGGCTTTGCGCTGTATGCAGTCTCCGGGCCCAAATGCGTCCCACCAGGGCTCACACATTAAAGCGAGTCCAGACCGGCCCGGACGTCGCATCACCACAGGAGGCACACGCCACTACCTCAAGGACCACCTCCAACTGCCATCTGCCAGAGCTGAAATAATGGTCCTGACAGGCTTACGGAGTTGCTCAGACCTGTTGTGGATGCCATCATTGGCCTGATACTCTGCTCAGCACTGCAGGTGCCAGTGACTCAGTGCACCGCAGGTCATTGTCCATTGCTGATTGAGGTGATATAGCTGTGCAACTGCTGTAAAGCACAAAACAGAAACAGTGTGGGGGCCCTGAGACTTTGATGGTGCAGATGATGCAGGTCTAACATACCCCACTGCATCTGCATCAGGAATATATCGAACGGACACAATCAGAAACTTTTTCTTCACATGAGCGCTGGTCTCTAGTGTCCCAAGCCCAGTGCACTGCAACTCACGGACACTAGTTTGCATGTTGATTGTCCTATGGACTTTCTCCGGCTCACTCCATGTTGCTCAGCAGTTGACTCTGTATTGCATGTGTCTTCTGTTTCCGTTGCACTGGTGTCCAATGTTCAAGTGGTTGCCAGCACCAGACAGTCCGTGCAGAATGGTGCACTCACCTCACACACATCCAGCACAGACGTCACTGTACATGTGGCCCTGCCAATAAAGGGGCCGGGAGAATGTGTCTGTAGCTAGTTCAACGTGATATGCATTCAACAAGACCACAGACACGCATATGAGGGCCCTGGGCACTACGACATTACAATGTGCTGTGTAAAACGGATGCAGACATGTCACCGCAGGCAGCGGGTTGGAGCTTGGACATGTAGCTTTGACATAACCCACTCATTTCATAAGGGAAGTGGCCAGGGCTGTTGTACCCAAAGCCAGCATGGGTGTTTGACTGCTATATGAGTGCCCCTGGGAGTGGTTCTGTACTGTGAATGTGCATCTGCATGTGTCTCTATGGCAGTGTGGGTCTCCTTAGTGGGGTGTGGGTGGGCCCTGAAGAGTGATAGACACCTACGTATGTGTCCTAGTTCGGATTCCATGGGTTCGGCCCCACCAACACCTGTTGGGACACCTCCTTTTGGCGTGCTGAGACATGGCATTGGGATGCCATATGTGGGTGGGTGAGGTGTCGTGAGCCAGCTGTGCTTGCGGGTGCTTCCTGTTGTGTGGTCTGTTGCAGGCTCGGTAATCTCCTCTGAGTAGCTTGGCTGGCCGGGTCCTGGTGGGGGATTGCGTGGGATATCCATGGGTTTTTGTAGGGTGTCTGTGTTGACGGTGTGGTGGCCCTCTCCAGCATCACAGATGTGTTGTATTCTGCGCTCTGCTGAAGGTGTTGTGTGTCCCTCTGCAATGGGAAAGGGGGATGCATATTGACATTGTGTTGACGTATGTTTGCATGCAAACAAGCACAATGAGCAGACTGTATGGCAATGTACATTGTGACTGTATGGAGGGTGCTGGATTCTTTTGCGGGACAGTGTACATTTGGACTACATGACTGATTTGAGGTTGTACGCATTCATTTCCATTTCACAGTTTACGGTTCTGTCCGATGTAATAGGCATGTTTCTGTGCATGTGCGGAACCAGTTGTGTCCTCTGTTCTGCAGTGCCTGCTATGCGCATTGTACCACGTTGTTGTCAATGTAGGCGTGCTGTTCTTGCTATATGTGTGTGCTGCAGTGTGCCAAGGGGATCTGGGACATGATCCTGGGTAATTGTGGGTGTGCAGTGTGCTACACCTCGTTGTGCATGCATGCCATAGTGCCCATCTCCCCCCGTCCCCCAGTTCTTGTTCGTTTCACTCCCTGTTGATGTTATGCCAGGTCCTCTCAAGCTGTGTCAGTGCAAGGAGTAGGGAGTACAGTCTCCACATTATGACTGTAGCCTGGGTTTCCTCCATCTCCTCCTGTGGGGCTGGACTGCCATGCCATTGCTGCCTTCCTGTTGGCAGCAGTTTTGTGGTACAAAAGGGGGTGGTGATGATCGGAGCATCTGATTCAATCAAACACTCACACCCAGTCAAAAGATCTGGGTTTAATCCATCACCGTTCTTTAGCCCACTCTGCCACCCCAGTTCAGACATGGCTATATGCAAATCAGTCTGACCCTGTGCCTCATGGGAACAGTCCAGCCCGAACTGCAAAGCCATGTCGTCCCTGGACCGAAAACAAGCTTCCGGTTTGTGCCTGGTTTAGGTTGTCACGTCATGCTGGTGCCTATTGGCCTCCTCGGCACTCCGACTGCATTCCAGGTGGTCTGCTAGTGGGTCAGTTGATGGTAGTGTTCTGTCACCTCTGTGACGCTGGTCTTGTTTTCCTGCGGCCTGCACCCAGTCTTCCACTCCCTCTTCTCCTTGGCTTTCCCCGACCCCGTTGTTCCTTGCTGGTAGACTGTGGGTGTTGTGGGGTTCGAGTTGGCCTCTGCGCTGGATCAGGTTGCAACCATGTTGCTACTTGCTTTGGCGGGACAATGCACCATAAAAACACACCAGAAACAAGCCAGACGTGTGGGATTTGCAGGCATGTGGCTGGTTTTTACTACTTTTTGTACTGCGGTTAGCCTCATCGCATGTTTTTTTAACATTTGCGTATAGCATTTTTGTGGTTGGCGTTGATTTTCAAGCAGACATTTGATGTGTTATCTGGTGTCTATCACATGCTAACGTTGCATTGTGTGTATGTTCCCACAATATGTTGCGATGTTGAGAGTTGAGTTAAGCTACTCTTGCGGTAGTTATCACACGTTCTTGTGAATATACCCCTAAGTGTATTAGGGGCAAACTAGTTCTTTGAGGATCTTTGTAATAGAGCCTTCAGAATTTATTTAACACATTAAAAAAAGGTACGTAGGAGGAGGAGCTTCGCGGGCAACCAAGATGGCCGCGTAAGCTCGGAGCTCCGCGGACCTTCCGATCCTCCGCAACTATCCTGCCCATAATCCTGATCCACGAGGGTGGATACTCGTTGCTGATGGCTACCTGAGGCGAGCACCGTTTTCAGAACTCAAATCGGTGTCTCCTACGCGGAGCTACGTCGAGTGGGACTCCGTGCCAGTCCGGTGCCATTGTCTCTGCGGACTCCGCTATTACGTCTTGCTGAACTGCGGAGTGCCAGCCTGTTTTCGTCACCGGAGAAGTGTGTTGGACAGCGGTACTAGTTGAACGGCGAAGCGCACCTGGAACTGTCTTCCGCTGACGTCCCGGACACCATTCCGGGTTTCTGGGCTTGGACTCGCCTGGCATAGCCCTTTGTTCCTTGAGACCTAACATGGCGGGCAAGGGGGACCTCGACAAGCCGTCTAATAGAGGAGGGCGCACTAAACCGCAACAACAACAGCAGAATCGGATTGAGCGCTACACTCAGCTGAAAACACCGCCTGCTACAGGTCCCTCTGCCAAGGGTATCCCGCACTCGGGCTCGCCGGACGGCTCTGAGCCCACTTTGACCGACATTTTGGGAGCCATCACTAGTTTCCGGGAAGACATGCAGCAACAGCATGAAGTCCTCACACACAAGGTGGATGGCATGGCCGTTGATTTGTCCCTCATCAGAGCTGACCTGGGCAAGACTAACGACAGGGTTAAGAACCTGGACATTAAGACGGCCAGTCTCACAGAAGACGTTTCGGATATGCAAACGGAGGTCCGGAACCTACAGAGGACGGCGGAGCACTTCGCGAAGCGGCTGGACGATTTCGAAAGCCGGGCCAGGCGGCAGAACGTCCGCATCGTCGGCGTACCGGAGGGTTCGGAGGAGGCGGCGACGGACCTCCTCGTTGAAGATCTGATCAGAACACATCTTGCCCCGCCTGGCCTTAGCAACTTTTTCTCGGTGGAGCGTGCCCACCGGGTGCCGGGTGGCCCGCCGAAGACTGGCGTGGCGCCTAGACCCATCGTGGCCCGGCTGCTTAACTTTCGCGACAGGGATGCCATCCTGCAGGCCTCCAGGCGCCATGGCCCTCTCAAATTTCAGAACGCTGATGTTCATTTCTACCCGGATTTCACCAGGACAGTGCAGCGACAGCGCCAAAGCTATTCTGGGGTGAAGCGCCGGCTACGGGACCTGGGCCTTAAGTATTCTATGATGTTCCCTGCTAAGCTCCGGATCGAATACGAGGGCCATGCCCTGTTCTTCGACTTCGCCGAAAACGTCAGTGACTGGCTGGACACTCTACCACCGCGCCGAGAAGCACAGGAGGACCACGAGGGTGGCGCGGCTGGCGGCCCGGGCCCATGAGCCTTGGTTCTGTAATGGGTGACTAAATGACTTTCTTGCTTGCCTCTGGGGCTATCCAATGTCGCTCTAAGTTGCCGAATTATCTTTTCTGTCAGTACATGGAGGGTGGCGGGAGGAGTTCGCGGAGTCCTTACTCCCCCGGGTGTCTTTTTGTAGAGTAGTTATGGGGCGACAGGCACACTGCTGGTTGGGGGGGCTTTTTAGTCACATGCAGGGGTGCAGGGTGGGGGGTGCAATTTCGTGGGGTTTGTTCTGTGTTTGTTTTGTTTCTTTTTCTTCTTTAAGGCAATGGACAGTGTGTTTTGTTGAACAATGTATGATCGGGTCGAACGGAGTCGGGTGGGGCGGGTTGCTTGGGGATGGGGGGTAGGAAACTAAAAGTGCTTAGCTGGAATGTCAATGGATTAGGTGATAGGGTCAAGAGAGGGGTGGTGCTCCAGCTGATAAAAAGGAACATGCCTGATGTGGTTTTACTGCAGGAAACGCATTTAGTGGGCAACTCTTGTAGGGCCCTGAATCGCAAGGGTTACAAAATGGTCGCCCACTCTGGGTTCTCTTCGGGCTCCCGGGGGGCGGGCGTCCTTGTACGTGCGTCCCTTCCGCTTGAGATAGACGTCACCCTGCTAGATGATAGGGGGCGTTACGCTGCTGTGGCGGGGAGGTGGGAGGGGCGTTCCCTGGCCCTGGTGTCGGTTTATGTTCCCCCTGGTCTCCAGTCTAGCACCTTCCGCGACCTTGGTGGCGCCATTTTGTCTTTGCCCTCGGGCCTGCTGATTCTAGGGGGGGACTTTAACTCAGTCTGCTCTGGTACCCTGGATCGTCAGCCACCGAGAGACCTCCCGGGTTCCCAAACGTGGCTGCCGACCTTCCTTGACTCTATGGGTCTGGTGGACTGTTGGCGACTTTTACATCCGGCGCTTCGCCAGTTCTCGTTCCTCTCCGGTGCTCATGGAAGTCTGTCCCGCTTGGACTATGTCCTCACCCTTGCGGCGCAATCGCCTGCCATTTCTGAAGCGCGTTTTTTGGCAAGGGGAATTTCCGACCACTCGCCGTTGTGGATCTCCTTTGACTTTGGTGTCCTTTTGTCCAACCGCCCGGCAGCCGTAAATCCCTGGTACTTCCGCAACCACAACATGCGAGAGCTGCTGGCCAAGGCCATAGCCTTATACTTCACGGAAAATGCTGGCTCAGTGGGCTCTGCGGTCACCCTTTGGGAGGCCTTTAAAACGGTGTTGCGGGGTGAGGCCTTGGCTCTCATCGCGGCGGCCAAAAGAACTCGTGATGCTGATCTCCTGCAGGTTGAGGAGGAGGTCTTGGACCTCGAGTCCCGTCTGGGGCCCGAGCCCGAACCCGCCCTCCTGCATGAACTCGCCCTGAAGCAATCAGAGTATCACGATCTTGCCACGGATGCAGCTCTGCTCTTAGCGAAGGAGCAGCAAGGCCGCATCTATGACGTCGGAGACAAGGCTGGTAAATTGCTGGCCTGGCTGGACAGGCGGGAGATGGCGAGCCGAGTGGTTCCGGAGATCCTGTGCGATGACGGAGTGGTGGTCACTGATCCGAGTGCCATCGCCGAGTCCTTTGCTGACTATTTCCGGGGGGTCTACACCTCCGGGTCAGATCGTTCCGAGGCCGCCTCGGCTGAACTTCTCTCGGCGATAGACCTCCCCTGCCTCTCTGTGGAGGACAGGGTGGACATTGACCGGGACATCACGGCGGACGAGATCGCCTTGGCGATCCGCGCTTTGCGTACGGGTAAAGCTACCGGACCCAATGGCATACCGGTCGAACTATATAAGATCCGGCCGGACGTGATCTCTCCTCACTTGAAAGACATGTTCCTCCGTGCCCGTGAGGATGGCGTCTTCCCCATGGACCAGCGACTGGCCACCATTGTGGTTATTCACAAGGATGGAAAGCCGCGGGATGTTTGTAGGTCCTACCGCCCTATTTCTCTCCTCAACGCCGAACCCAAGATCCTGGCCAAACTGTTGGCTAACCGATTGGTCGGGGTTATTAGCGACCTGGTGCACCCGGATCAGTCCGGTTTTATACCCCGCCGCAATACTGCCCTCAACCTGAGACGCTTACATGGCGTTATGGCCAGAGTTCACGCCCTCACTGAACCGGCGGTGCTGGCCTCCCTTGATGCCACAATGGCTTTTGATTCCTTGGAATGGAATTATCTGTGGGCAGTCTTGAAGAAGCTCGGTTTTGGGCCGGGCTTCCTGGGCTGGGTGCAACTTCTTTATTCTAGCCCCCTGGCTGCTGTTACGGTGAACGGTCGTATGTCTGCTCCCTTCGCACTTCAGCGAGGCACCAGACAAGGCTGTCCCTTGTCTCCGCTCCTGTTTGCGCTGGCTCTGGAGCCCCTCGCGGCGATGTTGCGCTCGCACCCCGACTTGCATGGAATCTCCTGGTCCCCGGGCTTTGAGGACAGGGTCTCCCTGTACGCGGACGACATCCTGCTGTATCTCACCTCCCCTTGCAAGTCGCTTATTGTGGCGTGCGATGTGCTCCGGCTGTTTGGGCGTTACTCCGGCCTGATTATTAACTGGGCCAAATCCTCCCTTTACATCCTAAAGGGCGACACGCCGCGCCTTCCCAGAGGCTGTAATATCCAACTGGCGAGACAAGGCTTTAAGTACTTGGGAATTTATATTTCACATAACCCTAAGGCAAGGTATGACCACAACTTGCTCCCCCCGCTCCACCGTTTGCGGCGGGACGTGGAGAGTTGGCGTAAGCTCCCTCTCTCGTTGCTGGGCCGGGCGGCGTTATTTAAAATGATGTCCCTGCCCAGATTCCTGTATGCCTTGCAAAATACTCAGGACCTTGTCCCGGCCCGCTACTTCAGGGAGGTCGAGAGTCTGCAGCGTGCCCTTCTTTGGGACGGACGACCCCGTGTCGCTGTTCGGAAGCTCACCATACCATGGTATGATGGGGGCATTGCGCTACCAGATGTGCGGAGATACTACTGGGCCTCTCAACTTACCGCCATCAATCATGGTTTTTACGGTCCCGTGGACAACCCTGGTTATGCCATGGACCGCTGGCTTTTGCACGGCGGCAATTACTATCGCGCCCTATACTCTAGATCCTTTGATCGTAACCTCACTGGCCCGACCAAGGCGGCGGTCCACACGTGGCGGACGATCACTAAGATACTTGGCTGGCAGGGCAGGCTGACGAGATTTACCCCACTCTTTGATTCCGATATTTTGGGTAAGCTTTGGCACACCAAGGGCTTCGAGAAGTGGGATCTCATAGGCATCTCGAGGGTTGAGGACATGCTCTCCAGGGGGGTGGTCAAGACCTTCCCACAGCTGCAGGCGGAGTATAAATTGAGTGCTACGGAGTTTTTCCGCTATGCCCAGCTACAACACGCAATAACTGCCGCCAGGCCGGAGGAGGGTGACATCCCCGAAAGTTCCCCTTTGGAGGACAGGGTGTTGGACGGGCATATGCCTGATAGCGCCATCTCTCTGTCCTACAAGAAACTGATCAACGTCCAGGTGGACCTCCTCCAGCGCTTGCGGGAACAGTGGGTGGCCGATGGGCTTGAACTGGACGATGAGGACTGGCAGAGTGCTGTGTCCTCCCCTAAGGAAGTAGCCATTTCCTCGCGTCTGAGATTGGTCCAGTTTAAAATCCTCCACCGAGTGTATGTCACCGGCCCTAGGCTGGTGCACATGGGCTTCTCGCCGGATGGCCTCTGCCGCCGTGGCTGCGGGGCCCTTGCCACCTTTCTTCATATACTGTGGGAGTGCCCCGTTATTGCCCCTTATTGGGAGAGGGTTCATAGAGTGATGCGGGAGGTGACTGGAGTGGAGTTGGCGGCGGAGGCGCGTAGGTGCCTCCTGAATGTTTGGGAGCCTAATGACTATGATACGGCGCAGACCCGATGGGCCACACTGGGCAATATGGTCGCTAAACGGGACATAGCGCAGAGGTGGGGTTCTAATGTGGCCCCCCTGGTGGTACAATGGAAGGCCAACATGGACTGGTGTATGTTGCGTGAAAAGACTGTGTATACTGCCAGGGGGCGGCCTCAGACGTGGAACAAGGTGTGGGGTGCCTGGAATGCCTATAGAGGGGACTTGTGTTTACCACCTGCACCGTTGCCACGAGATGAACGCTTGTCACCATAGACGTTGACGACAGCTGTGCTACTCTTGTATTGATTCTCCTGTTCTTCCTCCCCCCCCCCCCTCGCTTTTGCTACATTCTGTCTCAGTTCTTTCTATAACTTCTCCAGCTCCTTCCGCCTCCTACCGACTAGTGGTCTTCTTCATTTCCATTGCCTTCTTCGCGCCCTCGGGCGCTTTGTTTCAGTTTTTGTTTTAAAAAATAAAAAACAACCTGCATTGTCCTGAAATGAATCGTTTGGCACTATGACCGTTCTATACTATGCTGCCTTGCCTCCGGGATGTTAGGCTGAATAGCTGTGTGCTTTTTACAATAAAGGTTTTAAAAAATTTAAAAAAAAATAAATAAAAAAAAAAAAAAAAAAGGTACGTATACAGGTGGAGATATCCACGTGTGGAGATCCCTACCCACTTCTAGAAGATCACACTGAAATGGTGAATTCAATCCATGGGGAGGAGATATCCTTTTAGGTTTATGCTTATGAGCCTCTACCTCGAAAATGGTCATAAGCCTCCACTCCATCAAATGAAGTTACTATGAGTAACTTTTCAGCTGTTTGTGAAAATCTCTGCCACAAGGTCAGAAATACCAGGGGCCTATTTACAAGAAGGTTTACTTTATATTGTGTTTGCAATGCGCATGTATCACCTTACGTGGTGCAAACCTTAAGTAAGATTTATGATGCCACGCAAAGTCACTTTGCATGGCTCCAAGTGGCTTCATAAATCTGGAGTAACGCAATTCAGCACAAATCGCTGGGTTGCATCACTCTGTCCTGTGAAGGCGTTCCACAGGCATTCCGTGGGAGATCTTACACAACTCCCATGGTTTTTTATGCATTCTCATATTTACCAAAACTGGTAGACCTGGTAATTCACCAAATGATTATGCATTCCCAGGGGAAGAGTAACAGTTACTTCCTCTTTTTATTTTCCCCTAAGAGAAATAGAGATACATGTGTACTGCCTCCTGCAGCACACATTGAAAGAGCAGCCTCCCAGGATGTTTTTTGTGCAGGATGGTGTCCCTTTCTGCGCAAAAAACAACCTGCATTCAACACAGGCACCCTGAGCGGCAAAAGACAGGAAAAGGACAGAAATGCTCCACATTTAAGTTAATACAGCGCATTCCTGTCATGCAGTATAGCTTGGCAAGGTGAATTGCTGCACTACACTGCTTGACTTTTTCGGAAATAGAATATTGAGGGGCCTATTAGGGAAAAATAATAAAATAAAAATGAAAACATGTCATAAAAATATCCTTCACTATTTAATTATTATATGTTCTAACTCACATCTCCCCAACTCAGATATCTCCATTGGCTGCCTATCCAGGAAAGATGCCAGTTCAAGATCCTCACACAGACACACACCTACAAAGCCCTCCATGGCCTAGGACCTACCTACCTCAACCAGTGACTGATCTTCCACTAACCCACCAGACACCTATTCTCCTCTTCACTCACCATTGCACAGACCCTAAGCATCAGCCGAACCCACATCGGCAGCCACTCCTTCTATATTGCAGCCAAGACCATGAATGAATGTCCCTTCCAACTCTGTACGTTTCCTCACTGGCAGACTTCAGAAAGAGACTGTCGAAAGTCTAGATCTTGAGAGACAGCACCCAGATACCCCTAGCGGTGACAGAATGTGCCTTACAAATGCCTATTAAATGGTTCCCAGACCCATCATCAATCAGTCAATCATGGCACCTTGGTTCCAGAATCAGTTTAGACCCAAGCTCTCTAATGACTAGTATACTTTTGCACACACAAATATTTTGTTACATGTTGTGTCAAACACATCAGCGCTGACTTGATGAGGGCGTGGCTTGGAGGCCGGAGGGAATGGCGGCGTGAGCTCGGATCTCTGCGCCCGATCCCCCTAATAATCCTGTAAAACGGTGCGGAGACGCCAGCGACCACCCTCATCTGTACGCCGGAGGCAAGGGGAATCGTAGTGGCACCCCTGGGAACAGACACAGAGCCAACAGAGATGGCGGTAGGCGAGCAAGAAGGACGAGGAGCTGGCGCACGGAGAAACCTAAAATGGCGGACCCCTCCGATGCCAGGGAGAACTGACGGGCGATCTCGGAAGCGAGACACATCCCCAGAGGCGGTGCACTCTGAGGTGCACAGGGAACCACCTGGTGACCACGGACATAGGCGCGGTGAGCCCCGGGACACCAGATCGTGATAGCAACCGACTGCTGAGACAAACCGGGCTGGAGAACGCTCAGTAAGATGGTGGCGGGATCTGATGCGGTGGGTCTGCGGTGCCTCTGCCGAAACCGTCCCCCTGAGGAGATCCTACTCATCTGAGGGGCGAATGGACACTCGGGACACCGCCTGTTGTAGCGAGCGGTGGTCTGAAAGGTCTGTTTATGCAGGCGGGGAACTGGCAGAACACGGTGCAACCAGACCAGCGCAGTAGCGGAGGGGGGACAAGCTCCTTGCCCCCACGGAGCGCACTGCAACTGCCACGCGAGGGCCTGGAGAGTGAAGTGCCTGACCGCTGTCGCGAGCCGACTCAGGGACGCTCGTCGAAGGCCTAAAATAACGAGACGGCCGACAGGCTCCCTGGCGGGGAAGGCAGAAGGACACAGCGTGACGAGGCCGGCACAGCGGAAGCCTCAAGAAGGACGACGGCGAGGAGAGAAGCAGTGGAGTTGGAGCACATGTGGCTGGTCTGTACGGCTTGGGCTGAACCAGCAACGTGGGAAGAGCTGCCGGGCACTGGTGTGTAACGCGGAGTCCACCCGTGGTAGGAGCCCCAATCTGCCCACAAGGTGAGGAGCGGTCTGCGGGACTTGGAGGGAGAGCAGCCCTGACGGGACCTCTGCCACTATCAGAGAAACATGCGGCACCTCATCGGCCTCCCCCTAAGAATGGAAGAGTCCGGACACGGTCAAAAGCACTGCGGTGTGCGGCGAGACCAAGAGCGAGTGGAGGGAGTGTGGTTAATTAATCAGAGGAAGGACATAAAGATTGGACAGGGGCCGGACCCCCAGACAGCACCTAGGCCTTTGAGCGGCCTCAGATCACGCTAGGCGCTGCAGAGCGGCACGGAGGCAGAAGAGGATAAGGCCATTGAGCGGGCGCCAATGAGATTTCCCCCTGCCAGGCTCCGCCTGTCTGGCAAAGTCCTAACTTCGTGCGGGACCTGAGGAAGGTGTTAAACCCCATGACCCATCACTATCGCTGATAAGCACTGCGGGAACGTCCCGAATTTATGAACAAGAGCTCTGAGCTGAGAAAGATTGCCCAAGAATTGGGGATGCCCAGGGGGATGCCCTGCGGCTGAGGTGCCGCAAAAACGCGTGGAGGAAGGAGACAAGCTGGTGGCTGATGGCACGAATACCCACCTGTTGGAAGAACCGAGATTGCTTCTGCCCTTGAGCAAACAGTTGGGGAGCTGCAGAACCAACGGAGATAGCCACCATGGGCTTGTACTCGGAGGGAGACCACGGGGGCATCCCTGAAACTGCAAAGTAAGCTGTGAGCATCTGCACGAAGGGCGACTAGCGATCATGGTAAAAAACAAGGGGAAGACGGAGGGAGCCACGGCCTCTGAAACACCAGAGGGGGCTCCTGCGGGGCCTTCAGACCTGCAACAACTTTAAGACCGCATACTGGAGGCTATTGCGGCGACAAGAGACACTTTACAACAGGATATTGCGCAAGTGGCATCAGGTTTGGGTCTCCTTCGAGCTAACCACGACCAACTTAAAGACAGGGTCAAGGACACTGAAGATACCCTGCTTGAGTTGGCCCCAGCCCACAAAACTATGGAGGGGAAGCTAGCGGACGCCCTAGACCAAATACAAACATTGGAGAGGAGGGCTGAGGATGCGTCGGATGGCCTCTCCCCATTCTTTACACTAGAACCCGCCCATCGCGTCCCGACTAGACCGCCTAGACGGGGTCAGCCCCCAAGACCGGTTATAGTCAAACTGCTGCACTCAAGGACAGGGACCTGCTGCTCCAGAGAGCCCGAGATGTGGGACCATTCCAGATAGAAAATAGCAAAGTGACACTATTCCCTGACTATACCTTTGAGACACAGCGGATGCGAGCCTCCTTCATGACCATCAAACGGGAACTAAGAAGTGAAGGAATTCCGTACTCTCTGCTCTTCCCGGCTAAGCTCTGGGGGGTGCTGGACGACAAGGCACTCTTCTTCCTCACGTCAGTGGATGCATGGACATGGTGGGAGACGTACAAGGAGGGCACGGATGGTGCCAAACTCAGAGGTAAAGGAGCGCACGACAACACAGGTGCGGAAATAACACAGACTAGGTCGAAGGCGTCAAGGCTCTCGGAAACGTTCTGCATCTCAAACGGAAGGCAGTAGAGTCGCTGTTGAGATCTGATGCTTCCCCTTCAAAATGGGGTACGGAACCGGAAGACTACGCCTCAGGTTCGGAGACGGACCAGTCAGAAGTACACAGCGCCAAAGGCCCGCTGGTAACACCGCAGCATCAGAAGAGATCTTGAGCCTTTGACACGGAGGCGACAGGTAGTGGACACTACTGATGTTGAGAGTATTTAAGAACTGAAGCACAAGTTACTACTTGTGTAAAGATATATCTGTAAGAGACATTAGTTAGTGATAGATTCCTTACCTTAGAATATCCCCAGGCGTCAGACTGGATCCGGAAAGTTTTGCATAGCAGTACCCTTGCGCGTCGGCAGGCGTCGTCTGCGGCTCCGCGTCCGTCGTCTGCGTCGTGGGCGCCATGATGACGTCGTCGGAGTACTTAGACGCCGCCTCCGCGTGCTGACGTCAGTTCTTAGCCACAGCTTTTCCGCGCCAGAAGCGCAGAGCCATGACAAAAACCGACACTGGTGCCAAGAAACTAGGGCCCTGAAGGGAATGACCTTAACCCTAGATATCGGTTCGCAGAACGGGGAGGATGGGTGGGTCGGTAATTAATCTATCACTAACTAATGTCTCTTACAGATATATCGTTACACAAGTAGTAACTTGTGCATCTGAAAGAGACACGTTAGTGATAGATTCCTTACCTTAGAATAGATACCCCAGCAATACCATCCCCGTGGTGGTGGGTCTGCGAACCAATATTTACACCAGAAAGTCCTGGAGAACCGAGCGGCCAAAGTAGCCGTCTCTCTGGACTTGACTATCCAGGCAGTAGTGCCTAGCAAACGTGTGCAACGAAGCCCACGTAGCTGCCTGGCAAATGTCCTGCAAGGGCACACCTCGGCCCAAGGCAGTTGTAGTGGCCGTGGCTCGAGTGGAATGAGCCCGCAGCCCAACAGGTGGTTCCTTCTTAGCCAAGGAGTAACACGCCTGGATGCACATGATAATCCATCGAGAGATGGTCCTCTTGTGCACCGCCTTCCCTTTCTTGGCGCCGCGTACCCGACAAAGAGTTAATCATCCACCCGGAACTGGCGTGTGCGATCCAGATAGAATGAGAGCGCACGTTTTGGGTCCAGAGGGTGGAACCTCTCCTCCTCTCTCGAGGGGTGCGGAGGCGGAAAGAAGGTGGGCAATGCGATGGACTGCCCAATGTGGAAGGCCGTGACCACCTTCGGCAAGAAGGAGGTCCTAGTCCTCAAAACAACCTTGTCCGGATGGACTGACAGGAAAGGAGGATTGCAAGAAAGGGCCTGGAGCTCACTCACTCTCCTGGCAGAGGTGATGGCTACCAGGAAGGCAGTCTTCAAAGAAAGAAGGTGAAGTGG
This sequence comes from Lissotriton vulgaris, assembly GCF_964263255.1. Classification (NCBI taxonomy): domain Eukaryota; kingdom Metazoa; phylum Chordata; class Amphibia; order Caudata; family Salamandridae; genus Lissotriton; species Lissotriton vulgaris. The sequence continues at coordinate 417,954 of NW_028253417.1, read as the reverse complement.
ACAGTAATGAAGTGGCTCAAAGGGAGCGCACATCAGAAAGGTTAGAACCAGGTTCAAGTCCCACTGAGGCATCACGAAAGGAACAGGAGGAAAGGTATGAGTGATGCCTTTCAGAAATCTGTTTACAATAGGGGACTTGAACAAAGAAGGTTGGTCAGGCAGCCTCAGAAAGGCTGAAAGAGCCGAAAGATAGCCCTTGATAATGCCCAGAGCAGAGCCCTGCTGGGCAAGAGAAAGGAGGAAGAGAAGAACCTCAGAGAGGGGGGCATTGAGGGTATCCACAGCCTTTGCTGTGCACCATGCCACAAATCTGTTCCACCTGCAGGCGTATACCGTTTTTGTGGAGGGACGCCTGGCTGCCAGAATGATGTTGCAAACTTCAGGAGGCAAGTCAAATGGCCTCAACTGTCGCCGCTCAATCTCCAAGCATGGAGGTGGAGACTGGACAGGTTCGGGTGGAGGACCGTCCCCTGCTGCTGCGACAGAAGGTCCTCCTGAAGAGGCAGACGAATCGGGGGATCGACTGACATGCTGAGTAGCTCGGGATACCAGTACCGTCAAGCCCAGTCCGGAGCCACAAGGATGACTTGTGCCCGGTCGCCCTTGATCTTCTTCAGCACTTTGGGCAGAAGTGGTATAGGCGGAAAGGCGTACAACAGACCGCAGCTCCACTCGCGACGAAAAGCGTCTCCGAGCGAGTGCCGCCTTGGAAATTCCAACGCCCAGAATTGATGACATTGCGCGTTCTCTTCGGTGGCGAATAGATCTAACCAAGGCTCTCCCCAGTGCAGAAAGAGGCCTTGCGCCACGTCCGAGTTCAGACGCCATTCGTGATCCATCGAGCACCAACGGCTGAGTTCGTCCGCCCTGGCGTTCAGAGAACCGGCCAGGTGTTGAACCACCAGAGTCACACCCTGATGTTCCAGCCATTGCCAGAGACGCAGAGCCTCCTGGCAAAGGGTCCACAACCCCACTCCGCCTTGTTTGCTGCAGTACCACATGGCGGTGGTGTTGTCGGTGAACACCTGCACTGCACTTCCTCGGACAGACGGGAGGAATGCTTTCAGTGCCAGACAAATCGCCCGCAGCTCCAAAAGGTTGATATGGAGCCGGGACTCCGCCGGAGACCAGAGTCCTCTGATCTCCGCCTCTCCCAAGTGGCCTCCCCAGCCCTGGAGGGACGCATCCGTCACAACCACGTGCTCCGGTTGGGGAAGGGAGAGGGATCTGCCGTTGACCCAAACGCGGTCCGTGAGCCACCACTGCAGCTGTCTCGCAGTGCCCTCCGAGATCAGGACATGGTCGGACAGGTTGCCCCGGTGCTGGGCCCACTGAAACTTCAGGTCCCACTGCAGAGCCCGCATCCGCCACCGTGCGTGATGCACCAGAAGGATGCAGGAGGCCATCAGCCCCAGAAGCCGCAGTGTCAACCTGACCGAAACCCGGGATAATGGCTGAAAGACCGGAATCAGAGCCTGTATATCCCGGACCCGCTGTTCGGGCGGGTAAACCCGAAACTGCGCCGAGTCGAGAACCGCTCTGATGAAAAGGAGCTTCTGAGAGGGGCACAGGTGTGACTTCGGCACATTGATGGAAAATCCTAGCAGGTGCAGGAGATCCGCCATAGTCTGGAGGTGGCTGACGACTGTCTGGGGCGAGCCCGCCTTCAACAACCAGTCGTCGAGGTAGGGGAAGACTGACACCCCTAACCTGCTCAGATGAGCTGCGACCACCGCCATCACCTTCGTGAACACCCGTGGGGTGCTGGTAAGGCCAAAGGGGAGCACGGTAAACTGAAAGTGCTCGTGGCCTACCGTGAACCGCAGGTAACGCCGGTGGGCCGGCAGGACGGGGATGTGGAAGTATGCGTCCTGCAAGTCCACCGCTACCATCCAGTCTCCTGGGTCTAGGGCAGCCAAGACCTGAGCCAGTGTCAGCATTTTGAACTTCTCCTTCCGGAGGAAGCCGTTGACGTTCCTCAGATCCAAGATAGGGCGTAGGCCCCCTTTGCCCTTCTTGGGTACCAGAAAGTAGTGGGAGTAGCAACCACAACCTACTTCTGGCCCAGGAACGCGCTCGATGGCCCCCTTGGCCAAGAGGGCCGAAACTTCCTCCCGCAGGAGCCGCAAATGATCCCCCGATACATGGTGGTGTTGCGGTGGCATGGCCTGAGGGGTCGTCTCGAAGGGGAGGGAGTAGCCCCTTCGGACGATCTGCTGCACCCACCTGTCCGAAGTGACTGTGCGCCAGTGAGAAAGGTGATGGCGGACCCTGCCTCCCACTGGCGTCACATGGGCCGAAAAGCACGGACTAGGAGGGTTTTGAGGCGGATGCTACGGGGGCAGGTGTGGACTGGCCCCGCTTGGTCCCCCGACCGCCTCCACGGCGGTTACCACGGCCGCCGCCACGCTGGACGACAGTTTGCGGCGAGTGGCTGGCGGCACGTGTGGGGACGCCCCTTCCGTGGCCACGAAAGGAGCGAAAGGCACCCATTTGCTGGCGCGGGGCCGAGAGGCCCAAAGACTTGGCCGTAGCCCTGGAGTCCTTAAAGCGCTCAAGCGCATGGTCTGCCTTGTCGCCAAAGAGGCGACGGCCATCAAACGGCATGTCCATGAGGGTATTCTGGACGTCTGCCGAGAAGTTGGCGGATCTCAGCCAGGCGTGGCGTCGCATCGCCACCGTAGTAGCCATCGCTCTACCCAGCGAGTCAGTCGTATCCAGTCCGCACCTGATAGAATACTTCGCTGCGTCCCAGCCCTCCACTAGGGCTTGGCCGAGTTTGGCCCGCACCTCCAACGGGCACTCTGGCAGCACTTCCAGAACCGTTTCTCACAGAGAGTGGGTGTAACGGCCCAAGAGGCATGCGGTGTTGGAAGACCGCAGTCCACAGCTAAGGGACGAGAACACTTTCTTGCCATATGCCTCGTACCTCTTGGATTCCTGATCGGGGGGAGCCGTCGGGAATGCGGTCTGGGAGTTAGAGGCCTGGATAACCAGACTCTCAGGGGTGGGGTGGGTGGACAGGAAACTGGGGTCGCCCGGAGCCGGGCGGTGGCGTCTGGCCACGTTCCTATCTACAGGCGAACCTGTAGCGGGCCTGGACCAAGTGCCCAAAAGAACGTCCGCCAAGGCCTCATTAAACGGCAGCAGAGGCTCTGTGGAGCATGACTGCGGCTTAAGGACCTCAGTGAGGAGGTTAGTCCTCACGGCCGCGACGGGGAGCTCAAGGCCCAAAGCCATGGCAGCCCTCGTCAGTACCACACTATAAGTCGCCCCCTCCTCCGAAGCAACGGTAAGATGAGAGACGAACCCAGTGTCTGGAGAGGTGTCCAGGCCACTGGCCTCCCCAAGATCTCCTGCCCAGTCCATGTTAGACTGACATTCCCTTGTCAGAGGGTCCTCAGACCCCTCCCAATCCTCCTCGTCCCCCATCTCCTGAGACTCAGGGTCGTGAGCGAATGAGGACGGTTCATAGAACTGAAAGTCCCCAAACGGCGTCGAGATCGGCGCCGATAGGCGTCGTCCCGACGTCGGAACCGAGTGAGAGGAGGCATCGGGGGCGGCGCCGGTCGACGCCGAAGGGGACACCATAGGGACCGACGCCGGGGGGGGGTTGTAAGGTCCACCGGTGACGATCCGACGCCCGAGGAGGGCCCAGCGGCGCCCTGCGGCGTCGAGCCCGAAGGCGCCGACGACGCCGGGACCGCTGCACCCTGCGGCGCTGTGCCCGAGGGCACCGGCGGTGTCGGGATCCTGGGGCCCTGTGGCGCCGAGCCCGAAGGCGCCGGCGGCGTCGAGGCTGAAGCACCCGACGGCGTCGGGGTCGAACCCCCGACCCACTAGGGCCCCCAGACGGGTTCACTGGGCCCGCAGGTGCCGTGGAACCCGTCGGAGAAGAGAGGGACCTCATGGCCATGAGGAAACGCTCAATCTCCTCCGGCGTCGCGTTCAGCCCAGGGACCGGGGGGTATGGAGCCGAACGCGGCGCCCGCGACTCCCAAAGAGCCGCGTGGGCGGTGTCACCCGAACCCCCGGCCGCATCGCGCGAGCGTCGGGGAGAGCCAGATGAGCGATGACGTCTCTTCGACTTCTTGTGTTTCTTACCTGACGACATGGACCCAGAGGAGTGGCGCAGACTCCCGGAGCTGTGACGGCTCCGTCCCCGCGACCTGTCCCTCGACCTCCCGTGGGACCGGGACCGCACACGGCACGGGGCCGACTGGCGGATCTCGAGGCGCCTGCGGGACCGCTCCTGCCTGGCCTTCTTCGACAGGGCCCGACAGTCGGAACAGGCCTCGTCGTCATGGTCGACGCCCAAACACATCAGGCACAAGCGCTGGGGATCCATAACCCACATGGTACGGTCGCACTCCTCGCAATTCTTGAACCCGGGCATCCCTAACGGCACCGTCGGAGTCGTGAAGACTTCGAAAAGGGATCAAAAGATCACAAAAAAGTTTAGTCAAAAATTGACTAAAGGTTACTGCTCTTTCCAGATCTGCGCTGGCTGGCGCGGAAAAAAGAAGAACTGACGTCAGCACGCAGAGGCGGCGTCTAAGTACTCCGACGATGTCTTCACGCCGCCCACGACGCCGACGACGGACGCGGAGCCGCAGACGATGCCTGCCGACGCGCAAGGGTACTGCTACGCAAAACTTTCCGGATCCAGTCTGACGCCTGGGGATATTCTAAGGTAAGGAATCTATCACTAACGTGTCTCTTTCAGATAGGTAATACAGATGAGGGTCACGTACCGGGATGTCATACCGCTGCTAACCATGGGGGATCATAGGGGTGCGGGGGGGGGCTCGGGGAGCTGCCTTCCGATCAGAGCCACACTCCACTAGCCCTTAAGACACTCACGGTTATGACCATGATTTAGGTGGGAGGTTGAGAAGACCAACTGAGTTTGGATGGGAACTGATAGCTTGATATTGGGGCCTGTTCTGGGGGAGGGGGGGGTGGGCGAGGGAACTGTTGGGGTTATTCTTTATTGGCAACTGCTTGATTCTGAGCAAAAGGGGGACAAGGCATTTGAGTGTTTGCGTAAGTGGTGGTACCCCCCCAACATGTCCTCAGAGACAGGATTTCGTATGGTGCTACGACTACTACTGTGGGACAATGGCTAATACAAGTACTTTGTGTATAGTCCCCGCACATTCCAGGTTCTACATTGCAATGGCAAGTAGGCATAAGGTACACGCCTATCTGGTCCGCGGAGGGTACATATTGCACTGCTGCAAGAAACACATTTCACAAAACAGGAAGGTATCACTCTGCAGAGAAGGTGGAGGGGACAAGTATTTAACACTACCTACTCAGCATTTGCTAGAGGAGCTTTAATTTGGATAATGGCGGGCACCCCTTTTCAGGTGACAATACACATAATAGACCCTGAGGGCAGGTATGTTGCAGTAGAGGGCAGAATCAAGGGCAAGGACATAGTACTATGTAGCATATATGCACCAAACACTGAACAGCTGTCCTTCTTGACGGGACTGTCAGGAACACTTGCACACTATTTAGCGGGCCATGTTTTGGTTGGAGGAGACTTCAACTCGGTGGCAGATGCAACTCTAGATGGATCCTACCCACCGCTAAGGGACTCCCCTGTACACTGCCTCACGAAGGGTAGACTGGACTGGCAAAAGGAGTGGGGCCTGACAGATGCCTGGCGCACACAACACCCGATTGATCGGGACTACTCATACTTCTCTAGCCTGCATGACCTACACATCCGGATTGAATCAATACTGTGCTCTCAGCTCGTGATGCCAACTGTAGCACGGACTAAGTACCTTACCAGGACAATCTCGGATCATAACCCCATGTTGATCACTTTAGATTGGGCAATTGAGGTACCGCGCGTCCCGACTTGGAAGCTGCGACCTGAGACAATGGACGACCCGCTGTTTCACGTGGCACTGGAGGAGGGGATAACCCAATACTTTGCCGAAAAGGAGGGGTCCACTGCCTCTAGAGCGATGGAATAGAACGCCTTTAAGGTGGTAATTAGGGGTGAGTGCATAGGGAAACATGTAGGCATGCGCAAGGTATTACTAGATGATCTGGACAAGGCAGAGTCCAAGTTGCGAGAAGCGGAGATAGCGCGACCGGGCCACCCTGTGCTCCAAGAAGAGGTCAGCCTAGCTAGAGAGGCAGTAGCGGTAGAAGTGGAGCGCCTCCACAGCTTTGATTACAGAGCTTACATGCTCAGGGCCCATGTTGAGGGGGATAAAGCTGGGACGCTGCTAGCGTGATTGGCTAACACCACTAAACGAAGCTCCCCGATCCTGGCCATTGAAGGGGAAGGGCGCCGCATAAATTATACTCAGATGGAGATACTGAACAGCTTTCAGAGCTATTATGAGGTCCTCTACAGGAGCGCATTGGAGAGACGAGAGAGTGACATTGACGCTTTTCTTGAGGGCCTACAATTACCACAATTGGACCAGGAACAGGCGGACGACTTGAGTAGAGACATAGAATTGGGATAGATCAGGGGGGCTATAAAACGGATGGCCCGCAACAAAATGCCGGGATTAGATGGGTTGCCCATAGAATTCTATAGCAAATACTTAGACCTGCTGGCACCGCGTCTCCAAACGATAGATTGGGGCAGGCAGTCAGCAGTTCTGGCCTCGTTATATATATGCGAGGCGCTTGTGATCCCCTTGCTGAAGCCTGGGCCACTTTCCATGCGGACCACGGACTACAAAATATTAAGTGCTATACTGGCAGCTAGACTTCTGCAGCACATGCCGGACTTGGTCCACACAGACCAGTCCGGATTTATTCCTGCGCGCAATACGACCATAAATATTAGGAGACTCATGCGACTGTTGGAGGACACATATTCAGAAGCCCAGACGCCCCTAGTCCTATCGATTGACATTGAGAAAGCGTTCGATAGTTTGGAGTGGGAGTACTTATATAGAGTCATGGAACGTTTTGGCCTTGGGGACAGCTATGTCAGATGGACGCGAGTTCTATACACAGCGGCAGTGGCAAGAGTGCGGATAGGATCCCTCATTTTGCACCAATACCCGGTGGAGCGGGGTACCCGGCAGGGCTGCTCCCTGTCCCCCCTGTTATTCGCCCTGGCGATTGAACCCCTCACGGCTGAGGCCCGGGCGGGGAAACATTTTAAGGGTATAGGCAGTAGAGGGGGTCAACATCTCCTTGTACGCGGATTAGCTATTGTTATTCCTAGAAGACGGGACAGAAGCGTTGGAGGGTGGGGAGAGACTGCTCGAGCAGTTTGGAGAGCTTTCGGGCTTGAAAGTCAATTGGGCTAAGACTTGCTTGTTTCCCCTGCGACGAGATAGCACGGCCCGTCCACCCACCCTTACTCAACTGGGAGCCCACCTGCCTGAAATACCTAGGAGTATATATGTACCACACGCCGGCAGATATGCTGGAAGGCAACGTGGGCCGATGTATGTGGGCGTTGAAGGTAAGCATGGCCTTTTGGGCCACACTCCCGCTCTCGGTAACCGGCCGCATTTCTTTACTGAAAATGATCGCCCTGCTGTGACTTCTTTATTACATTCGCACCCTCCCTATCTGGGTGCCTAGCTCCTTTTTTCGTCAATTGAAGTCGCAGCTGACCTCGTTCCTATGGGGCTCGGGCAGATGTAGAGTAGCATTAGCGACGCTCACCCGCCCGAAAGACTATGGAGGACTAGCGGTCCCGGACTTCGAGCTTTACTATCTTGCAGCTCAACTGCAGATCTTCACACAGAAGGTGGCGAGAGTATTCTGAGGTCCGGCACATGAGAGGGACGTGGGCACGCTGCGGCATGTCCTAGCCTATATCACCTTGCAACAGAGGATCGCCCTTAGAGATCTGAACAAACATTTAGGCTCTGTTGGAACCGATCCCAACGCCGCGCGGGCCCACAACACCCATATGCTCCAGAGATACCCCTGGGAATGGTGACTGCGCTCCCCCATGGCAGGGATTGGTCGCAGCTGCAGGTGTGGGAGGACGCGGGAATACAGGTGGTCGGCGACCTCTACGAAGATGGGACACTCATCCTGTATCAGGATCTGCAGGAGCGGTTTGACCTGCCGCGAGGGGGATACCTTCTGCATGCTGCGGTGACTGGAGCCATACAGGCACATTGGAAGGGGGGACTCGCCGAACCAATAACGACCATGGCCTGTCAGTACACCATGATGGCGGCCGGGACTTACAAGGCTGTAACATGCCTATACTCCAGAATGATCCAGGAGAACTTGCCGCCTTTAACGGCGCTAAAAGCCAAATGGGAGTCGGACCTAAATAGGGAGATCCCTGAGACGACTTGGGCCCGGATAGTGCGGCGGGCACGGAAAAGCACGAGAAATGCGCGTTTCCAACAAATTCACTTTTACGTTCTTCATAGAGCCTACATGACCCCTGGTAAAATCAGGAAATATTTCGGGGTGGCCGAGGCGGCGTGCCACCATTGCACCCATAGATTCGAGCGTAACGTGTCCTCCTGAGTGGGTGGTGGGATCTGGGGGGGGGGGGTAGGATGTAGGGGACAGTTAAAAGACATTATGGGGGTAAAAGTGGGAAGAAATTGAAAAGCAGACGTGCCCGACCTTCGGGTTGTAGGCCTAAAGGCTGTGTACAGAGCTGAACGGAGAACAGTGCACGGAAGGGCAGAGATGTAATGTATATGTGGAAATATTCTATGACCTGTAAGTCTGCAATAAAAATTACTTTAAAAAAAAATCAGCGCTGACTTGATTGAGTCTCTTCAAAAATATGTGTATCAAGGAAGGGTGTCATGTTAATGCATCCATCTCACCTCTAAATTCAGATAAGCCATACAGTCCTCAATTTAGTATCTACCCCCCACTCCAAACAACTGCTAATAATGAGGATCCCTCCATAGAATACTTTCTTTGGCTCAATTATTATATAGTACAGAACAGCGAGGACAAACTTTCATCCAGTTTTTCACATTTCCACAAATCCAACCCGCCCCAAATTCATAGATCACTTCCATCTGGCCTATATATCCACCTTCATACATTTGATCAGAAAACCCCAATCTGCAGATCTTCTACTTTGAACCTCATTCATTCCGCCATGCTCAGTAATGACAATTTGATCTATTTTTTTTTTTTGCTTTATTTAAATTTTCAAAAAGAAAAACAGGTCATCAGGAGACAATAGAGCAAAGTACACAGTTTAGGAATACATATTGATACAAAACATATATATGCACAGCCATATAAGTACACAACTCAGCTAAGTATGAAGAGAAACAGTTACTGAGAAAGCCAATCTGCAAGAGGAGCCCAGTTCTTAAATGCCAATTAACGCCTTCTCCTCCCCCTTAGCAACTGCACCGATGACTCTAACCTGTACCATGCGAGCATCCTAGCTTTCCAATGGATAAAGGTAGGAGTTTCAGGATTTAACCATTGCAATGTTATACACAGTCTAATCATAGCCATTGCAATGAACAATAACGCTGATGAATGATGTGTTCTTTGGGAGCCAGTTGAGTATTCATATCCCATTATTATTAATTCCACTGAGATCTTAACCGGAATCAGAAGTGATTGATTAAGAAAAACTTCCACTTCGTTTAAAAAGGAACTTAGATTGGGACATGCATAGAACATATGTATAGCATCAGCAGAGACCGTTTTACATCTAGAACAAGAGCCCCCAATAGATGATCTATGAGTCCCCCAACTAGCTATCTTTGCAGGAGTATGGTACAGGTTAAACATGGCCATATAGCTTTGAGTGCGCAATAAACCAGAAACAAGAACAGACCTAGCTAGTTCGAGAGGAAATTTCAGGTCTATTATCGGAACACCAAATTTAGCAGCCCACTTTGTATTCTGAGCAGATAGGTCATCTGGAAGTTCCGACAGAAGGCTTTGGTACAAATAACTAATTCTAGACTCCTTCAGAATGAGTTCAATTAGATTGATCTTAACATACAAATTGGGGTTCCTGGAAAGGTTCTTGTCAAGAAAGCTTCTAATCTGTAAATATTTTAAAAAAATAGCTAGATTGTTGGTGAAATTTTTCTTTCAGAAAAAAAAGGAGGCCAATTGATCAGACTGGACTAAATCGCCAATTCCCTGCATCCCTAAAGAATTCCATTTCATCATAAAACCATCATAGAATATTGGAGGAAGCAAGGCAGAAGCGTCAAATGGGGTATAGTAATTAAGTTTTGAAATAGCCAAACGAGAGCGAATTTTCTGCCATACAGAAAATAAAGCCCAACAAATCTTAAATTTTGTTTTTTTTAAATAGCTTGGTTCCAGTACACGAGTTAATACCCCCCTTGGCCGCATTCCCGAGTGCTATTTCATAGATGGATGGAGACATACAAATTGGAATCTCAACATTATCTCCAAAATGCTGAATCAGAGCAGCCCAGTAATAATATAACAGATTAGTAACAACCCAGCCACCTCGCTCCCGGTGGAGACATGTCCATTTCGCCGCCCTTCTCGGCCTGCGATACCCCCAGAGAAACCGTTGACATACTCTATCGGCTCTCACTAATATTGAATTAGAGATTAGAAGTGGGATGGACCTAAAAAGATATAGAAACTTTGGGAGAGCAAGCATTTTCTAGAAATTGCATTGTCCATATAAAGGAAGATGCAAGTGGTCCATTCTCTCAAGTTTCCTATGAAGCGAATCATTTACAGGGAGGTAATATAGGTCTGGGATCTGATTGACATCAGCGGAAAATTGAACCCCAAGGTATTTGGCCTCTTTGGCTATAGAAACAAGTGAAGAGGGCATAGCTGAAGATTGAATTATTTGGGTCTTTTTGATGTTGAGCTTATACCCTGATATAGCCCAAATTGAGCCGCAAGACTCTCTAATGCTGTAAAAGAAGAGCCAACGCTGTTGGTTAATACAACAATATCATCGGCGTACGTCAATGCCTTGTAGTCCACCCCACAAACCCTAGCTGGAACAATCCCCTGACAATTTTCAATCATGCTCAGGAAAGGATCAATGAACAGGGCGAATAGTAGGGGGGAGCAGGGACAACCCTGTCTAGTCCCCCTACTGATTGTAAAAAAAACAGATTCTTTCTCTGAGATACGAATTGTGATGGTTGGAGCCAGATAAAGCGCCTGGATGAACTCGAGAAGGAATCCTTTCCAGCGCATTACCGCCCAAAGACACCCCCAGGAGACCATGTCAAACGCCTTCTCGGCGTCCAACAGGATCACCCCGAGGGGAGAGCTCGTAGCCTGAGCCCAGTCAAGAAGGGCAATGACGTGCCGGATGTGATCTGTTGTGTCCCTTCTGGGAATAAAACTGTGCCGTTGGATTGAGACCAAGGGGACTATACCTTGCGCTAATCTAAAAGCTAAAATTCTGGAATAGATTTTACTGTCTGTGTTGATGAGTGCAATCGGTCGATATGAGGCAGGGTTCAGCTCATCTTTGCCCTCCTTTTTAAACAACACAATGGTAGCCCGGTGCCAAGATTCAGGAACAACACCAAGTTGGGCAGCTCTGAAAACCGCTAGCATTTCTTGTCTGACCAATGGTAAGAAAGTCTTATAAAACTCGAGATGGATAAGGTCAGGACCAGCGGCCTTACAGTTGGAAAGAGACTTGATGCGGATTCTACCTCATCCCAGCTAATGGGCGCTGAGAGGACTTCATTCTGTTCCATTGTTACCTGCAGGGTGTTTAAGGAATGAAAGAAGTCATCCAGACCAACCTGATTTTGAGCTATACTAGGATCTTCTGCATATAATTTACTATAGAAGCCATCCAGAACCCCCGCCGGGGTCTCTTGCAAACGGCCCTGTTGATCCATAATTCGGACAATTCGGTTCGCCATAGCCCTCTGCTGTAGTCCCTTTGCAAGAACCCTTCCTGAGTTTTCCCCAAACTCGTACATCAGAGTACGAAATTGAACATATTTGGCTGCTAAATCTTTATAGCAAAGTCTAACCTGTTAGAAACTTTGTATTGTGACCGCTTTCTGACTATTAGATACATCATAGCCCAAGCGAATATTATTGCACAATTCAAGTTCAGCTTGTTGTAACTCTTTGAGTCTTTCTTTAGTGTGTTGCTGTGCTTGTTTCCAATGGTAGGAGGCAAAGCTTTCAGTTTCCCAATGTAAAGCTGCTTTAAATGTATCCCAGACCATAGAATCAGAAGAGGTACCCTATTAATATTAAAAAATTCTGGGATCCATGTAGCCATACGCTCTTGATATTGCTGATCTATAAGAGCTTCTCTCAAAGGTCCATGACCTAATTTGGTTAGTAGGGCGATCCCATGAGAGAGCAATAATTATGGGATTATGATCGGAAATGGTCCTGGGGACAACTTCAATGCGGGCCTAAGGGGCATTTTGATCAGAAAGAAAAGCATAGTCAAGGCGGACCATTTTGTTATGTGGGTCAGAATAGAATGTATATCCATCCTTATCCTGATGGTGATAGTGCCATTGATCTATAAGACCGTGGTCCAACAAGAGGATTTGGAGAGCCTTGAATACTTGAGGCTTCCGGCCCACATAGTTACGACAAGTTAGGAGATTAATTTGACTAGAAAGATTGATATTAAAGTCGCCAGAAAATAATATTGGATGGGGCCACCCCACTAATTCCAAATTTAAACTCCTAAGGACTTGCGGATCATCTAGATTGGAAGCGTATATTGAGCAGACTGATAATGGAGATCCATTCAACGAGAGTTGGATGATTGCCCATCTTCCAAAATTATCCACCTTCACGCTTTTAAGAGATCCAAGCCCATTCTTCAGGAGAATAGCTACGCCCCTGATTGTAGATGTTTGTCTGGAACAGGCAACCAAATCATATCCAGGAAATCCTAACCAGCTTCGCTTAGTCCACAAGATATGAGTCTCCTATAGGCAAATTAAATCAGCCTGTAGGATTTGGAGAACTTTGTAGAACATCCTACGTTTCTTGGGATCATTCAAACCGCAGATATTCCATGTGGCACAGCGTAGCCTATCCCCCCCATTCAAAGAGTAGAAAGACCAACAGCCAGCAAAACTCGATTTATCAATAATACCATACAGAAAAATTACTGAACCTCTGAACAAGAGTATGCATAGTGTACAAAATATTTGAGTCATTGAAGCATCAATCATGTTTCCTAAACACAAATAAAATACTAGAAACAAAAACAGCCTCCTGAGCCCCCACCACCTGGACACCCCCCTAACCCCTCCGAATCCCCCCCCGAAACGCCCCCACCTTCCCAAACCCTCTCGCCCCCCACCCCCCATGTAGAGCAACAGGACGATAGTCCTTTTGATGGTCAGGTAGGTGAGACCCACTTCTCCTGGAACCAGAGACCCCCCCGCTAAAGCACTACGAAAGACCTGACCACATGGTAAACAAAAAAAAAACCCAGAGAGAGAAAATCTAACAAACTATATCAGGTCAACTAAAGTCGCTAATCTTTAGCAATGAGCAGACAACCCATCCCGAATCCATCCGAATTTAGTGCAACAAATTAAATTAGGTAAGATAGTTCAAACTAAATAGTCCCAAGAAACTCCTTGGCCGATATCTCTGATGTAAAGTACTTAGTTTGACCTTTACAGATCACTTTCAGCTTAGATGGAAAGAGTAGAAATACTTGAGCACCCTTTGCCTGGAACAGAGGCATCAGCTGACGAAGGTGCCATAGCCTCTCGACTGGAGCTGGGCAGAAATCAGGCCGAACGAAAAATTGACATCCCTTCGCAGTCCCCTTTTTGTCAGGTCTAGCGAGATCAAATATTTTCTCGCGCGTGAGAAAATTGTTGAAGCATATCGGATTGGTGCGCGGAGAGGTTTTATCAGTACCAGGAGCTGAGGTCTGCCGCTTCTGAAATGGAAACCGATGTGCCCGCGGTATTTCTAAATTCCAGTCCCATTTTGTGACTTCTGGGAACGCCACCGAAAAAAGCTTGACTATGAACTGCCTAACATCTTCGCCTTCTGCATTTTCCTCGATTCCTAGGACTCTCAGGTTATTTCTTCTCGCCCAGTTTTCTAAGTCCGTGAGCTTCCATAAGATATCCGTACGTTGTTCCCTAATCTCTGTTGTGAGTTCTTTCTGGGTGACCACTGCATCCACTAATGCCGAAATCCGCTCTTCAGCTTCCCCCACCCTAGAGGCAATGCCAGTGCATGTTTTCACCACTCGTCGAAGGGAATTCTGCATTCTACGACAGGCCCCCTGTGTGCGAGTATTCTCCTGTCTTGTAGCCTCTCTGTGAGTGAGAATAGTTTGGTAAATTGTCGAGAGGGTAACTTCCTCAGAGGTTTCTAATGACGAGCCAGAGGGATTGCCAGGTGTAGCCCCACTGTTAGTTACAGATTGATCTAATACTATGTTCTGTAAGCAGGCGGTGTTTATCAATCCCTTGGGGCAGGGGGCTTTGCGAACTGTATTGACAGCACTCACATCCTTAGAACCGTCACTAAGGCGCCCGTCCCCTGATTCACTATCGTACTCAGATCATTCAAGTTCAGCATCAAACTCTGGATCCTCCTCCGCTGATGAGTGATCAGAAACTGAATAAAATGTATCCGTTGCCTCCGTACTCTCGGACCCCATTGAATCGAGACCAGGCTCTGGAGTAATAACTGTACCATTTGCAAGCAACAGATTAGAGCCTTGCTCCAGAAGAGAGACCGGATGAGCATCAAGTTGAACACATGGCTGCACTACAGTTCCCAGCATGCCTTGCGAAAGAGGTATGGGTGCAATGATATCCAAATCCCCTGAATTTTGTATAAGGGTAAGATCTGAGTTGATATCGCCCAGAGTATGAGCCTGTACCTGTATTCCATTATGTGAAACATTATTAATTGTATGCTGAGGTAATAGCAAATTAATCTGCTGTGAATCAGGCTGTATATCAGGGTTAAGAGTTTCACTAGCCCTTGCAAGCGCTGAGTCTGAAATTAGCTTCACTGAATGATACTGTGTTTCTAGTACCACAGTCACAGTCTCAATACTCATCTCCTTGCCGATAGAAGACTTCTTTTTTTGCTTTCCTTTAAGAAAGTCCTGCAGTTTGTCCAGTATACTGGCATCATTGAGAGATGCAGAAGCTTTCTGTTTTTGCAGAGAAAGACTGAACAGGTCCGGCAGCGTCTGCCCTTTCTTTCCCCCAGGGTTCTGCCCTTTCTTTGATGCTGGGAGTGAGGCTGTGTCGTTAGAGGAAAGCGGGGATATCATGGCCAAACCAGACGCCGGGATTTTCGGCTCAGCTTCAGAGGTATTCCGCATGGATCTGCGGGGCTTCGATGTAGCCTCTGCTCCTTTCGCTGTTGTTTTCAGGGGCATAGCGGCTGTTTGGTTCAAGCTGCCTTGACTTGCCTGACTCGCCCGACTATGGCCCCACCAGATAGATCCTGACGAGAGCAGCGCGGGATGACGGGGACGACAGGGAGAATGAGAATGAAGATCAACGCACCAGCTCCTCCAGCTCCACAGCAGTTTGGCGGAGAGTCCCCTCTCAGAAGGTCGAGGCGGGAGATAATCGCCATACAGGTAAGAAAAAGCATAGTATGCAGTCTTGTGGAGTTAGATTATTGCTTCGGGTGGCCCGGGATGGGATAGCCACAGCGGGAGGTAGTAGGGATCCGGGAGAGCTCTGCACCAACCTACTCAGCCGAGCTCACGGCCGCCATCTTGCGACAATTTGATCTCAGTACACTCATGAACCAAAAGAACAAATGGATGCTCTAACTTCCTTACTTTCAAAATTATCCTCTCAGGTGCCACACTAGATCTTGAACTTTTTCTAGCAATAGCTCTTGCATGCCAGTAGTCCATGCTAACAGACTCCACAGTGGCCTTGTCCCTCCTTCTTATTGCAAGACAGGAGGCTAGCATTATGCATTCAATCTTCTTAGAAGCAACACTCCTAAGTTCTGATTCTGGAAACTTTGAACTACATCACAATAACTCAAACTCTCAAGTCCTCTTAAATTCCTCTGTCCACCCTTTTCTTCCACTTTTGTGTGCTCGCTCTGAGCACATAGATAAGTTGAATACAAGTATTACTTATCCTCATATCATTCTTAAGCCAAACAAACAACTTAAACTACACCATAAATTGGGTTTGAATAAAAATCTTGTAATTATTAGGCTTACTGTGTGTTATAGTTTTAAGTAATTTAAATCAATAATACAGTAGTGTTAACAGCGTTCTACTTTCTATTATCAAAAATTATGAAACAATGAACAAATATTTAGCTATGGTACAAACGATTGTATTTGAACAAGTTCTAATAAGCATACTAGTGATCCCGCCCATTGTCATTTCAAAAGACAACTGGAAGTTATTGGCATGCACGATGCAGCTGCCATCTTGGATTGGGCTTTGCATTGTGCATGATGTGCAAGTAGGATTTTTCAAAGGAAAACTGAGGCACAATGAGAAGCGACGTGCGTGTAGGATTTTTCTGAAGGAAACTGGCCACTATCTCGCCGCATTGAACACAAGGCTTATTCTGAGGAACTTGCATGCACATACAGCTTTGCAATAATGAGCGGTTTGCCTAGCAACGCTTCTCTGAGGAGATAGTTTGGGAGGGAAATGGAAGGAAAAGACAATTGTTGATTTATAAGCATCAGTATTCGGATATTAAAGAGTTATATTTGTTTTTAATAGCTTTATCACAAACCTTTAAAGTGTATACAAGTGAACAGACTTCAAGGGAGTTGAGGCAGGAAAATAGTGTCTCAGGAACTGCAAATTACAGTTAAAATACCTCAGTCTTTGATCTATTCACTCTCAGGCACTTTCGAAGCAGTGGTATGGGGAGTTGGTTTGTGGTAGATTGTAACATAAAGAGACAGTTAAAGAAGTTTTGAATCACCCACATTCATCAGCAACCTCCTCCAAAACTGGTATTCATTCTGTGCAGTAACATTAGCAGGAGCGATGGGGCAGGTTATACCATCAAAGGAGCCATGTTTCAGTGGAAAGAGCACAAACAAAAGTGTTCTTGAATTAATCTGGACTTTTATTAATCTTTTGTCAGCAACCCAATCAATTCAATAGAAAACTCAACAATGCTAACATAGTGTACTCACTACTTACACAATTACCTTCAGAACGTTCCACTTTGCAGCAAAGAGCTAGCTAAGCACTGCTTTTGATAGCAAAGAAAAAATGGAAGACCTAGTCCTAAAAAACTAAAATCATAGATGAATGAAAGGACGATTTTCTGCAGATACCTGAAGCCCTAGGCTACTTTGAACCAAAAGCTTCCTAGGATTATTGACAAGGAGGTAATTGTTTAAGAAGAGTACTAGCTCAAGAAAATCCTAGGCTGCCAGACTTTCAAAAATGGCCATTTTCCGTTTTCAATGGCTGGGTTGATACAGCGGTAATTTCACAGTAATTTCTCAATGGAAAACTTCATCTACCTCTATTTTACTGCTGAAAAGGTCTTGGGCCCTTGACACCATGTATTACCTTCAGGAGACTTTACATAAACATGAACAGTTAAAATGTGCATTTATTATTGAAGTCAATGAAGAGAGTTGTTGAGTATTTTAAAGGGTTTTATTGCTAGTCAAAAGTAAAAAAAATGATTTGACCGTTTATTCATTAGTAAAATCTCAATGAGGTTACACAATTTGGAAAACAGGTAAAATAGCATTAATACATAACATATTACAGTCTGCATATAAAAGCATCACATGTAGAAAAGAAAAATGTGGAGCAAAATGTCAGTCAAAACTCTTAAAGAGTTTCTAAGAAAAACAGTGGGTTTTACAAGGCTAATCAATCACTAATAGTTGGCAAAAATCTCCCACAAAGAGAAATAAATTCATAGGACAAATAAATCCTTTCAGACCTAATTAATTAGTCAAAGCATCAAATTCTATCTTCTGCCTATCTGTGGACTGGTGAAGGGCGGGTGCGTGCTCCTAAAACACAGAGGAATGTGCTCTGCCTTGCCAAAAATATGAGCCTCGGCGGGTCTTGGGCTCAAAAATTCCACGGACTCGATAATTCTCGTTCTGGTGCCTACTCGTCTCACGGGTTCACACTCTGCGACTCTGGGCAATAGCTTGCTTAATCTCCACTACGGCCCCTCGCGGCGGGATGCCTGGCTTTCACCTTGTGGATACCCTGCTGGGGTTATCTCACAGGGGAATACCAGGACGGGTTCCCAAGGCAAGCGCCTTGATGCCTTCGGGTGATACGTGCGCTATATAAATTGCAATACATACATACGTGCAAAGACTTCTCTGAAAACAAATATGAGCAAGAACACCTCCCCCGACTCTTCTCAGGAGCAATCTCACCCAGGCTGCACCCGCAACGATCATGTACCTAACCCATATGAATGTCTGCTCTAATCTGTTCCTTCTCTCAAGAGCTCACACCCTCCTAAAGCCGAAGAGCCAAAGAGCCTAAAGAGCTTAAGCCAACCACGCCTCCAAAGAGGTCATTATTTATACTCTAATTTTCGGCAGACTACACAAAAATGTTTCATATTCAGAAAAGCTTGTACCTGATAAGATAGTGAGACCCTCTTGCCATCGTGACTAACGAGACTCATTGAAAATTCTAAACCATACTGGTTTTAGCAAAAAAGCGTCAATGATTAATACATTTATATGTTTTAGCAACATTTACTAGGATTTTTTAAAATCTTTTTTCCTTCCTTCCTGTCACATCGCAGGCAGGAAGGATACTTTAACACTGGTACATTGGCGCAATCACAAGAATGTACAGTTCACAGTGGCCTTCAATCCTTCTGTACATGAGGCAAGCTGGTATCATCTGTGCATGCTCTCTTCTTTTAAATGCAAGTCACAGCCTTGCTGGATTCACAGGCAGCCATTTTATCTTAGGCCCAAAAACAAAACAAACATATTAGAGTATTAACTTTATGTAAATAAACTCATTATGTTTTCCCACTGCCATACTAATACCCTTTATAAAATATTACCTACCAAAGCTTTTAGTTAATGCAGCTTTTGTTATTGTTTGCACACAACATGCAAACAATAAAAATGTGCAACATATAAACATGCACAAGTGTAAATTTTCAAAGCGCACACAGTTAATACATAATCATAGCAACATGCTTTAATGTTTTAGCTACTTTTTCATGCAAAAAGCATTTTGCCCTATGTGTAGTGTTTGGTGCATTTGTTAATTAACCCACATTATAAAAAGAGGTGCTATAAACTGAACATGTTTATCCAAATATGCAACACAGCCAGTCTCTTAAGACAGGAATAGTGAATGTAGATTGCAAGGAAATATTGCGCTGGGAAGAGAGAACACATTCTATGGTTATTCTTCGCAACTAAAAAGGAGACTTAAATCACAAGTTTTTCTCCTCACTGCAAAAACACGTTAATTCAGCACAAGCATTTCAGACTGACTAGGCCTCATTTTCATATTTTATTGTGACATATGTTTTAACTTGCACCAAAATGTGCATGTCAATTGAAATGCAATCAGTCTGAAGCACAAAAATAAAACAATGCCTGACTCCAGATGAAATCAGGGTTAACATCTCTTCACCACAAACTCCCGCACCTGTTTAAGCCTGTGATCTTGTCTTTTCTAAAAAATAATAAGAAGAATAGGTTTTCAAGCCACAGCCAGTGTCAGGAGTCTGATGAAAACTTTGACCAGGAGCAGAGTCAACACTCTTGATCCAAAGGAAGCCATGTTGAATCAATTTCATGAAAATTTTCTGATTAAAGGGTTTGATATGGGCCCTGAGAGGATATAGAGGATCTATGGCTGTTAAGTGGTCTTTTATTTGAGCTAACAGTGACTTGGATATAAAAAGAACATGTGGCACATTATTATAAGGCCTGGAATAAGAAGATGCCATATTCGTGTTGCCAATATTCAACCTTTCAAGAGGACATTAATTAAATAGTTTGATAAACTTACGACAAGAAGTTTCCACACCAAGAACACAGACATTTTTGTATTTATCTAAGCCTCAATTTGAATGGTAAAGAAAAACAAATCACATTTTAAGCTTTGTGTGACAGATTTGTACTAAATGATTTTCTAAAAACAATGTCATACAGAGACAGACATCAGACATATGCAGATTACCTAGGGGATAAGAAAAAAGAGAGAGAGATACTTATAGGAAGGTCAAGTTCCGCATTTTGGTTATTCAAACCAAATATTCCTGTTACTCCTTATGCTTCAACTCTGCATGAGTCTATAAACTCTCCAGCCGGAGTTAACCTCTACATTGCCAGCTGGTAAAGTGTACAGGTATGAGTCCGTTCAGAAAGTTTGGTCCATGCTAAACCATTTTTGAACTGAACTCTGATTCTTGTTCCTAACGGCATGCCAGACAGGGAAATTGAAAATGATAACCAGCCCGACTCGTCCTCTAAGGGGGCAATTATACTTTCAAATGTTCTCGGTTTACGCCCACAAAGTATCAGGTCCATCGTAGTTATTGTTTCCATTGGTTGTCCATAGTGGGCTGCTCATGGTGTGATCAATATACCTCACTAAAATATCTGGAAGCATTAATGGTGCTAAATCATCAATTTCAACAACTGTATAATTTACAGTAAGAAAATTAATTTGTTCTCGGTCTGTCCATTCCCAAACACACACTCTGGGTTTGCAATTGTACAGATACATTTCTGTCAAAAGTGTTGCTGAATCAGGAATGGGCCTATTGTCCATAAGCTTGAAAAGAAACAAACAGAAAGTTCTCACAGTGTCTGAAATTACTTCCTCGTTTGAAAAGTAGAATCCAGCTGAAGTAAAGAAAGCATCTGAGGCCTACATGAAACTTGTTAAATCAGTAGCACATTATTATTATTACAAAACACACGTTAAGTGAATTTATTAAGAAAACTGAATCATTCATATTATGTTCTTTTTAGTAGTACCAAATATTGGGATGTAACTTTTAGAGAAAAGAATGTGACACATTTTTATTTTTCAAACAGAAGAGACACGTAGCTAAATCTTGTACTAAGTAAAAATAAACATGAATAACAGATTAATGATGCTTGATATTACTAGATTAAATAGTAAACTAAATATTTCAATTATGGTCAAGTGTGTCATTATGTAAGCATTTCTTTACATTTATCATGTTAGGTAATCAGCAGCACATTTTTCTGTTAACCATATTTGATTTCTTAAACGTGTGTTTTTTATTTCAAGGCACATATCTCTTTTTCTCTTTCTTTATTTACATCTTTCATATTTTCAGGTTTTCAGAACATTTCTGCTGGCTTTTACAATGAAGTAAAAGATCTCATGGTTTCTGTCATCCTTATTGCACAATTTATTAAAATTAGTATTGTTAATCTCAGTTTAAAGACGAGTGCCTCTATTAAATTTTATGCTCCATCAATTCTCCCAATCCTAATTCTCCATCAAAGGGGGAATTGATAAGCCATAACACAATTTTGTCTTTTATCTTTATCTCGTTACATTAGAATGCAGATGGCAAAAATGAGACTGAAACAAATGTAGACAAGATATTCATCTCATAGTTTAGTTTTAAATTCATAGTGTGCGACAGATACCCAAAAAGGGTTTCCCGGCGCAAAGGACGGGTCGGGGTTAACAGACAGGCAGATAGGGCACTTACTTGTCGAAAAGCCACGTTTTCAATGACTTATGAATCTGTTCAAGTTCAAGTTCAAGAATTTATATAGCGCACTACTCACCCAGAGGGTCTCAAGGCGCTTGGGGAGGGGGTTCATTATATATCGAATAGCCAGGTTTTGAGTTCTTTTCTGAAGGAGATGTGGTTCTGTGTAAGGCGGAGGTGAGTGGGGAGTGAGTTCCAGGTCTTGGCCGCCAAGTAGGAGAAGGATCTACCTCCCATGGTGGATCTTTGGATGCGCGGAACTGCGGCGAGGGCTTGAATGGAGGATCTCAGTTGGCGGGTGGGTGTGTAGAAGGATAGTCGAGTGTTGAGGCATTCGGGACCTAGTTTGTAGAGGGCTTTGTGTACGTGAGTGAGGAGACGGAACGTTATTCTCTTGTTGACGGGAAGCCAGTGGAGGTCTTTCAGGTGGCCGGTAATGTGATCTTGGCGAGGGATTTCTAAAATGAGTCTCGCTGATGCGTTTTGGATGCGTTGGAGTTTTTTTGTAATTTGGCTGTGATTCCGGCGTAGAGGGTGTTTCCGTAATCTAGTCGACTCGTGACCAGTGCGTGGGTGACAGTCTTTCTTGTCTTGGAGGGGATCCAGCTGAAGATTTTTTTGAGCATACGAAGTAGGTTAAGCAGGAGGATGAGACGGCGTTGACTTGTCTGGTCATCGAGAGTGCGGAGTCTAGGATGAAGCCAAGGTTTTGTGCGTGGTCTGTGGGTATGGGTGCTGAGCCTAGAGCCAAAGGCCACCATGAGTCGTCCCAGGCAGAGGGGGATGATCCCAGGATGAGCACTTCCGTTTTTTCTGAGTTAAGTTTTAGGCGGCTGTTTTTCATCCAAATGGCTACTTCTTTCATGCCTTCGTGAAGATTGGTTTTGGCGGTGTTAGGGTCTTTGGTGAGGGAAAGGATCAGCTGGGTGTCGTCAGTGTAGGAGATGATGTTAAGGTTGTGTTGACGCGCGATGGATGCGAGTGGGCTCATGTAAACGTTGAAGAGGGTGGGACTGAATGATGATCCTTGTGGTACGCCCAAGATGACTTCGGTGACCTCTGATTTGAATGGGGGAAGTCGGACTCTGAGTTCTCCCAGCTAGGAACGAGATGATCCAGTCCAAGGCTTTTCCTTGTATGCCGATGTTGTTGAGGCGTTGTATGAGGGTGCTGTGACAGACAGTGTCGAAGGCGGCGGAGAGGTCGAGTAGAATGAAGGCCACTGATTCTCCGGTGTCTAGTAGTGTTCGGATGTCGTCTGTAGCTGCGATGAGGGCGGTCTCGGTGCTGTGTTTGGCTCGAAAGCCTGACTGTGAGGGATAGAGGGAATTGTTGGATTCAAGGAAGGCGGCGAGCTGACTATTGACGGCTTTCTCAATGACTTTGGCAGGGAATGGGAGGAGTGAGATGGGGCGGTAGTTTTTAAGTTCAGAGGGGTCTGCTGTGGGTTTATTCAGGAGGGCGCTGACTTCAGCGTTTTTCCAGCTTTCTGGGAAGGTAGCGGAGTTGAAGGAGCAATTGATGACATCACGGAGATGAGGTGCGATGATGGAGTCTGCTTTGTTGAAGATGTGGTGGGGACAGGGGTCGGTTGGCGAGCCAGAATGGATGGAGTTCATTAGGCGAATGGTGTCTTCAGTGGTGATTGGGTTCCAGGCGCTGAGGATGTTAGAGGGCGGTTTAGGTTCGGAGGGGGGTGGAGAGGATTGTTCGTTGGAAATGTTTTTGAAGCGGTTATGTATGGCGGCAATTTTGTTGTAGAAGAAGGAGTATAACGAATCGCAGAGGTCTTGGGAGGGAGTGATGTCGTTTGAGGCTGCGGTGGGGTTGGTGAATTCTTTAACAATCCTTGAATAGTTCCTTGCTGTTATGGGCGTTGTTGTCGAGTCGATTCTTGAATGCTGATTTCTTGGTGGATCGAATCAGTTGGTGGTGTTTGCGAGTGGCTGTCTTGAAGGTGGTCATGTTGTCGGTGGTTGGGTTTTTTCTCCATGTTTTCTCGAGAGTACGGCATAGCTGCTTGGATTTCTTAAAGTCATCGTTGAACCAGGTGGCCTTTTTGCTGTCCTGTTTGGTGTGATGGTTTTTTAAGGGTGCTAATTCGTCAGCGCTGTGAGTGATCCATTGTTTGAATTTGGTGGCTGCTTGGTTTGGGTCCGATGAGAGTGCGATGGGTTTTGGTTGAGCGATGTGAGGAGTTGGTCGGTGGTGATTTTGTTCCAGTTTCTTCGAGGGATAGGTTGTGGGGGGTTGTGGGTCGAGGTGGTTTTGTAGCTGAAGTGAACACAACTGTGGTCCGTCCAATGGAGAGTTGTGGTGCGATCAAAGGAGATGTGTTTGCTGGAGGTGAAGATTGGGTCGAGCGTATGTCCATCTATATGGGTGGGGGTGTCAACAAGTTGTTTGAGACGGAGATTGGCCAGGTTGTCAAGAAGGGTGGAGCTGTTGCTGTCGTTTTTCTTTTCCAAGTGAAAGTTGAGGTCTCCCAGTAGGATGTAGTTCTCGGAGGCGAGGGCATGTGGACTGATGAAGTCTATGATGTCTTCGCTGAATTGTTTACGAGTTCCTGGAGGCCTGTAGATGAGGGTGCCTCTGAGTGTGGTTCTAGGGTCGGTGTGGATCTGGAAGTGGAGGTGTTCGGCGGATGTAAGGTTGTCGTAGAAGCTGGTTGTGATTTTGATGGTGTTCTTATGGATGATGGCGATGCCTCCTCCTGTTTGATTGGTGCAGTCTTTTCGTGTGATCTTGTAAGTGTCCGGGATAGCTATGGCGATGTTGGGTGTTGATGATGTGTTTATCCAGGTTTCTGTAAGGAAGGCGACGTCAGGTGAAGCAGTGTCGAGTAGGTCCCAGAGTTCAGTGGCGTGTCTGTGGACCGAGTGGGTGTTCAGTAGGATGCACTTTAGGTGGTTGGGGTCAGAGCTGCGTTTGGAGGAGGTGGTGTGGGTCTTGATGCAGGCGAACTTGCAGGAGTGGCAGGTGAAGCGTCCGTGGGTGCGTCCTGGGGCAGCTTCGCAGCATTGTGGTGTGCGTCCGGGGTTAAGGGCAAAGAGGGTGGCGGCGTCATACGTTATGTGGGAGGAGTGGGTTTTGCGGGGACCAGGGGGTCTGGCGCTGGGCGCGGTCCAGGCGCGGACGGGCGTAGACGGGCTTACCTTTAGCGCACCTTCGGCGCGACCGCTGCGCGTAAACGCTGCGCGCAAATGCATCTGTCATAAGAGGATGGTGGAGGGGGCGGAGCGAGGGAGGAGCAGCTGGGAGGCGGGGTGGAGAGGGCGGGCTCCGAGGCACAACAATCACCAAATGGCCGCAAAAGTGAAACCGGACCAGGATGTGGCACAACGTGGGGATAAGCTGTGGGAGACGAGCAAAATTAATAAATAAACAAATGAAGGTCTAAATTACCCTATCGAGCGATGCAGACTAGGAGAGCACAAAAATCATAACACACTAAATGGACCAATATTAGCGAGGCACAGTGCTCGATCGTAAGGCAGGCAGCAGTAAAACAATGATATCACAGGCAGCAGTTGTGCACAGAGCACGATCGTAAGGCAGGCAGCAGTTAAACAATGATACCGCAGGCAGCAGTTGTGCACGGCGTGAGAGAGGATCACTGCTCAGCTAGGTCACAGGTCAGCAGGGAGCGACCGCCACCGAGAGCGTCGGGATGGTCTGTGTATAATTTGCCTCATTTCGGAGGATTGTCGGTAAAGAGTCCCAGGTCGAGGGACCGAGATAAGAAAAGGACCTACCGCCCAACTTGGCTTGTTTGAATTTAGGGACAACAAACCTTCCTTGGGTGGCAGAGCGGAGATTACGGGAGGGAAGGTAGGGACTGACCAAGGACTGAAGATAGCGTGGGGCACAGCGGGATATGATTTTGTGCATGTAACTCAGTGCTTTGAATTTTATTCTTTTTTCTATTTTAAGCCAGTGCAGCTTGCGTTTGTAGTTCGAAATGGAGGTGAACTTAGCCTTCTATGTAGAGTTCCTATCTGAAAGAAACAGGTTAGTATTAGATTCCTTACCTTAGAATATCCCCAGGCATCAGACTGGATCCAGAAACTTTTGGGCAGCAGTACCCTTGCGTGTCGGTAGGCGTCATCTGCGGCTCCACGTCCGTCGTCAGCGTAGTTGGCGCCGGGATGACGTCGCCGGAGTACTTAGACGCCGTTTTCGCGCGCGGACCTCTGTTCCTAATTTTTCCGCCCCAGCAAGCGCCAATCCAGGAACAGTGGTATCCTTAGTCAATTTTTTACTAAACTTTTTCGATAATTTTTGATCATTTTACGAAGTTGAACGACTGACTGTGCCGGTAGGGATGCCTGGGTTTAAGCCATGCGTCTACTGCAACCGCCCGATGTCGGTTACCGACCGACCCCCATCACCGGTGTCGTCATTGCCTGGGGCCTGACCACGATGACAAGTCGTGCCCCGACTGCCGGGCCTGGACTTTGAAGGCTAGGCGGGAGCGGTCCCGCAAGCGCCTCGAGCTCCGGCAGTCGTTCCCGGTCCGGAAGGATGTCGAGGGACCGGTCGCGGGGCCGGAGTCTTCATGGCTCGGCGGATCGACACCACTCCTCGAGCTCCAAGTCCTCAGGTAAGAGGCACTATAAGTCAAAGAAGTGACATTGCTCTTCCGACTCCCCCAGACGCTCGCGCGACATGGCGGGGGGTTCGGGCGACTCAGCGGGCATCCATACTCGCCGGTCCCTGGGCAGAACGCGACGCCGGAGGAGATGGACGCCTTCCTCACGGCCATGAGGTCGCTCATACTAAAAATACTAAGAAACCTCTAAACTGACCTTTCTAATTCATCCAGTCGGTGTAACTCAATGTATATTTAGCAAGGATACTGCTAAAGCCCAGCACTAGAAGATGCTAAGACTATGTTACAAAACATAAATGAAGAGATTCAGGAATTAGATGACTACCTAATAAAGAAAAAAACTGAAAAACTTAAGAAGGATGTGAGATGGTTCTCTCAAGAGAAAATATATCCATACCTAAAGGCCAACTATTATCAAGAGGGACTAAATGATCAGGCTCAATACAACTCTAGACCCTATGACCAAACCCACTATAATCATAAAACAAACAGACGTGGAACAATTCTCACGTTTTCTGAAACTAATTCCTCGGACTCTTATTTTGAAGGTGTGGGGGGGGGCAGAGTGTAGTAATCAGAGCAAAACTACAACTTTCAGGAAAGAAATCAAACAGGTAACTCCTCAGGCCAATTCCATAGAACACATTTACAAGCGCCTTTTTTATCGAGAGGCAGGAACAGATCCTGTTTTCCGAGAACAGACAGAAGTTTCTATCCTCTAGTAGACCCTCCACATCCGCAACCATACATGCGGACCAGGAATCATCAGTACAGGAGACAAAAAAGAAAGCCGAAGACTCACAAATCCCCATTTTTTATCTGTCAGACCACACTTCACAAGAAATTAATGTGCTAAGCAAAGGATTATCTTTTGTTCCAAGCACCTATTTGAACCGGTTTAAGTTAAACCAAGACATTCGTTCTTTTTTCCGCAAAGTTAGACTAAAAAAATATTTTAACGGCATGGAGGATAGAGAGGAAGAAACAAACATGTCTGGCTGCAAACCCCCATCCACGTTTACACCGTCGCTGGACATAGTAGGTCCTGAGGTGAGAATCTTCGAACAGAATGTAATCAAAGATTTGGAAAAGTAATGAAATAAATTCCTAAACCGCAAACCAACTTGGAATTCTCAGAGAGACAAGCTCTGAAGACCCTACAAGAAAATCAGCAAATCACAATTAAACCCTGCAATAAAGCAGGTGGAATTGTGATATTGGACACTGAGAAATATACGGATAAAATCTACCAAATGTTATCCATACCTGAGCACTATAGGAGGGCAAACAACAGAGCCCTTGTGACATTGAAAACAAAGATAGAGGAGACAGTACAAGGAGCATTTATAAATGGGTATATTTGTCAGAAAGAAATGAATTTTCTTATTAAAATCAATCCAGTAACTCCTGCAGTTCCAAAGACTCATAAAAACATTGTAGATCCACCTCTAAGACTCATTGTGTCTTCTATAAACTCATGTACCGAATCATTGTCAAAATACATTGACACCTTTTTATGTCCCCTTACCACCACCTATGCATCCTATTTTAAGGATACAGGAAATACAATATCTACCCTAGAAGACACCCAATGCCATGATACCACAAAATTAACTCTAGACAGAGTCGCTCTACACGAATATCCCCCAGGACCTAGCCATGGAGTCGGTGGCAGCGCTCTTGGCTAGGACACCAGGGGATAGACCTGACAGTATTCTCTTGGAATGTCTTGAAATAATTTTACAAAATAATTTTTGGGAATTCAAACAAGACCTATACCAACAGATCAAGGGAATCAGCATGGGGGAATCTTGTGCCCCCAGCATAGCGAACATCTTCATGGGCGAATTCAAAAGAAAACATGTTTTTAATGAGGTAGCGCCTTTTTTTGAGAATGTCACAAGTTGGCATAGATTTATTGACAACATCTTTTTAATTTGGTCTGGTTCGGAACAGGAATTAAAAGAATATGTCTCTTGGCTGAACCTAGCAGATAAAAATTTGAGATTTACTAGCAATCATTCATCCTTACAAGTAGAATTCCTTGATATATGGATCAAATGCAGAGAAGGCAAGCTCGCGGTTAGCCTTTTTAGTAAACCAACGGCTAAAAACACAATACTGGAACATAGCAGTTTCCACCCTTCCTGCCAAAAAGACTCAATCCCTTTTGGGGAATTTTTAAGGATAAGAAGGAATTGTACGAGTATGAAGGATTTTATGTACCACGCAGAACAACTAAAAAAACGATTGCTACTTCGGGGGTACCCCAAGAGACTAATAAGTCAATCATTAAAGAGAGAAAACTATTATAACAGGGATGCTCTGATTAATAATACCCCCAAACAAGCGACAGAAAAATTAGTATGCGGGGTAGATCACTCAAATTTAAACAACAAAGTCAGACAAACAATAGAAAAAAATTGGAAGATCCTTAATACTAATGACGAAGAAACCATCCTACAGAAACCCTTGGTGGCTTTTAGAAGAAATTCGAACTTAAGAGACAAATTGGTCCACAGCAGATTTACGCTAAGAACTAAGTATGGGCGGAAAATCCGTTCCGCTAGCGGATTTCGCGGATTTTCGGTAAATTCGCAATCCGCGAGATTCGCAAATTTCCCGCAAAATCCGCAAATCCGCGAGCAGCGGATTTTATGGCTTGCTCGCACTGTTCGCGGCTTCCCAGTTCAACTTCGCGCCCCGCGAATAAGCGCTAAATTGCAGAAATACGATCTTAGCAAAACTGAAACTACTTACCAGGTTCAAAAGTTCAAGCTCATCATTAGTAGCCTTTTCCTGTAGTGCTTTCTGAGGGGCCCCTCCAGAGTTCAGTTGCCTACTTGCAACTATTATGTGACCCTGCTCTGACCCTCAGAATAGTTACACAAAGGTCCTGAATTACAGCTAAGGCAGACAAGCAGGAGCCAGGCTGGAATTTCAAATCCAGTGACACATTAATCAGCCCCTAATTCATTATTGTCAGTTGGGGCAGGGCAGGTGTAACAAATTTTGCAACAATGAAAGCACTTAGCAACTGCAAAAGATCACTAATCAGGAAGCACTAAGGAAGCAGGTGCCAGCTAAAAAAAATATTCTGTGACACATTAATCAGCCCCAAATTAATTCAGGTCACTTGAGGCAGGGAAGGTGTGCTTTGCTTTGCCACAATAATGTACACTGGACAACCAGAGGGTGCTGTGATGAAACAGAGGGTGGCATGGGTGGGCCAGAGGGTGGCATGAGTAGTCAGAGAGTGGCAGTGGTGACAGAGTGGCAGTGATGAAGAAGAGTGTCCCAAACAGGCTGGACACGTAGAAACAACAAGTTCGCAAAACTTGCGACCCGACAGGTAAGTTCGCATTTGTGAAATTGTACAAAACCCTCGCGAACTAGCAGAAACCCGCGCGAACACAAAAAAAAAATCGCGAGAATTCGCGGATTGCGAGTTCGCAAATCCGCAAAATTCGCGAACGCGAGATTCGCAAAATTCGCCCATGCTTACTAAGAACACAGCCTAGACAAACAACCATAGATGGACTGCCACCTCCAAAGGGAAACTATAGATGTGGCAATTGCCATGCATGTGACCAGGCCATTATCAGCAAGACATGGACATATGGGGAAAAAACAGGAAATATCATGACAATGACAAACTGTAGAAGCTCCAATATTATTGACTGTATCCTGTGTCCTTGTGGCCTTGGATATATTGGTGAAACATCAAGAGAATTTCGGTTGAGATTCTCGGAACACAAGGCAGCCATAAGGACAGGAAAAATAAATGCACCCATGGTCAGTCACTATCAACATTTACAGCATACAGAGAATGATATGCGATGGCTTATTCTGGAATGAGTAAGAACAATACCAGGTAAAGACACTACCAAATTGAGAAAACAACAGGAAACCTATTGGATTTACACCCTAGATACAGTCCGCCATGGGCTAAATGAGGAAATCATTTGGATAGTAACCACATAACGTACTTACCATCAATATAAACATCTAGACACTTTCTATTTTCATCATCCTATAACCTAGTAGACATGTTTGCTGGTCTGGGCTAGACCATGGGCCTCATTAGTATTGCTAGAGAAAACCAATAATAAGTAATAATAATAATAATAAATAATCTGCATAGAATCTTTTGACTTGTATATATCTGGAACATGGCAAGTGATAACTAACCATGTCATGCTAACATGTCACATGCCTGTTCAGTAGATTTTATCAGGATACGACATCACACCAACCTTAAAGAACACTTATACTAGCCACAAGTCGCTTCTGTCTTAAAATAGATCGGCTTATAAAAGATTCGGTAGTTTTTGTTCGCACACATGCATAAATATTAACATTTCACAAATAATTGCTCTCTTTAGGTCCCCACACTCCCCAGAAGTAGGAGGGAATAAGCACTACTATATACGTATACAACTACTCTATATACATATTACACTTACATATGGCGTCGGCTTTCACGAAAATTAACATAGAATACGTTTGACACCTAGTCCTTTGTTCGATTCTATGATCTCCGGATGGAATCGGGCGAGATATCACGAGATCTACGCCTGAGGGAACATCCTGCACATATAGAGCGCCAAAAATCGCTAGAACAGTCCTTTCTCGGATGGCTTGGAACCCCATTTTTTGAAGGTGATATAAACAATTCTAAGGTAACAGACCGTTAATTAAGGGACAAAACAATTTCTGCCTGGTTAAAATCGTTAGCACAAGCGGGGATGGAAAACATGCTTGGAGCCCGTAATCGGTCTCCAAGCGGAGCTCTTTATTTGGTGGGCTCACGAACCACATAGTGGGCGCTTACTTAATATATTGAAATTTGGCTTAGGTCTAAACTATAGAGTAGCAGGGCGGAAACATAAGGTTAGGACCACTTGACATCGCCTCTGCCAAAACTTTCCTTAAAAATGATATAATAATTTTAGCATATGAAATGAAAATTGTAGAGGCTCATATTACATCCCATATGTCATTCCAACATGCGGCATCTAGCTTATGAGGGGATATTTTTCATTCAGGTAGTTAATAGTAAAAAAACTCGGTAGATTCTCACAGCCATGATAGTTTCTATATAATTATATCTAACAGGAGGTGTACATCGTACTGGAACTACGCTCGACACTCACAGACAAACAATTCCTCCTCGGATATTTAACTTGAAAGCACAAGGTAAGATCCCTCATAATATCTTGGAGATCTACCTTTGAAAGAGGAAGGCCTGTCCCTTTGTTCTAATGTGTTCATCTTTTACTCCCAGGTTTACTTAACTGCATCCCAGGAAAAACCAACATTGCTAGAGCCTAAAGAGTCCCCAAAATAGCCATGCACCACCTTATAACTAGCTGAAAGTAGGTATAACTGCCCTCTCCATATCTAAGATACTGCTCAGCCCAGAAAGCAGAGAGAACACATCTAATGTAAAGCCTTTTGATGTGTGTTCCCCTTTAGCAGCCACCGTCCTGGTCCAAGTTGGGCCATCCCTGATTACAATTACCAGAGAAAATCATCAGAGAAAATCATCAGACAGAGTATATGTAGGTTATCTAATAGGAATTGTTTTTATTTTGGTGGCAGCTGCGCACATATATAAACCTTTTGCACTTCTTTTTGGGTGTTATGTACTTTTTGTCCTTTTCTACAAACTATTCCCTACTAGCTTCTTTTTTTTTATTTTTTTTATGTTTTTATTGATTTTTTACATATTTATCCCCCCCCCCCCCCCCCCCCCCCCCGGACAGGCAGACTTTCTGTTCATTAACATCATGAACTTTTCGTTGTGTTTGACATAAATAAATATACATTATAGAGAATTTCCAAAATAAAATATATTCCCAGCATCACGAAAAAACCAATTAAAACAGTAGCATGAATACATTACAGTATCGATAATAAATCAGTTTTGTAGAGCTCGCCAGTGTGTGAGAGGAGTCCAGATTTTCATACCCCTTTCACGTCGCCGTCTGCCTTTACGCTTATAAATAGCTGTCTCGATATTATGCACAGCTAAGAGCCTAGCTAGCCACTGTTGGAAAGTAGGTGGTAGCGGGTCTAGCCAAGCCGAGGCTAGGCATAGCCGCCAAACAGCCATAGCAACAAATATAAAATCGTGGCCGCTCTCAAGATTATCTGGATCCTCCACCCCAAGTACCATTACCTCTGGTGACAAGGCAACCTTTCTGTGAAGAACTGAAGTTAGAAACCTCTCTATACTTTGTATCAAAGGTATTAACACCGGGCAAGAGGCAAAGATATGGATGGAATCTGCCTTAAATAGATTGCATCTCGGGCAGCAAGTCCCATTACTGGTTCCCCATTTTGCAATTTTATCGGGTGTATAGTAAAGAAAAAAACAGGTTTTATAAAATTGTGCCTGGAGTCTAGTCGAAATAAGAATAGTTTGAGCTAGCTGATAGGAGTACAAAAATCCTTCTTTAGAAATCTCGAGTTTGCCTTGCCACCTCATTGCCGTTTTATCTAGATCATCCGGGAACCTGTCCAGCAATGACACATACACTCCACCTATTGACTGTTTCCTTGAATGTATAATTGTCTCCACTACGGTAGATTGTTCCCAGAGTGTCCTTGCTCCAGATTTGTGAGTTAGGAAGTCCCTAATTTGGAGATATTTAAAAAAATCCCGCCAGTCTAAACCAAATTCTCCCTTCAGAACTTCAAACGATTTAATCCCCTGATTGGTATAAAAATCCCCAAGTTGTGTAATTCCTAAATTATACCATTTATTAATGCAATTATCTTTAAAGATTATTGGTGGAAGAGTTGGGTTGTTTAGTACCGGAGTGTAATATGAGAATCGTCCTATGCCTAGTACTTTTTTTACCGCCTTCCATACCTTAAAACAGCTATAGAGAGTCTTGAATTTGACCTTTTTGTGGTAATTGTCATGTATGTGTCTCCAAAAGTAGCCATAGCAGGAATTCCCCACCAATAGCTGAAAGATTGAAGCGGTATGTAGCTCTGTGTTGTTCCCCCCTTGCAATAATTCCTTACTGTAAAGTAATACACATGACCAGTAATATCTCCTTAAATTGGGAAGTGCTAACCCACCTCTGTCCTTAGGAAGGGTAAGATATTTATATGCTCGACGGGGTTGAGCGTATGACCATATAAATCTAGAAAAGGTACGTTCCATTGTTGTAAACCACTGATTAGAGAACTCTAGGCAAATTGCCCTGAATAAGTATAATATTTTAGGAAAGTACACCATTTTAATTGCATTTACTCTTCCAATGATGGACAGGTGAAGATTGTCTAACCGTCGTAGATCCTTTTGTATCGTGTTCAGCATTGGCTTAAGATTTATGTCCACTACTTCCTCTAGCTTTGAAGAGATTGTGACACCCAGGTATGTCGCTCCCTTCACCACCCTAGGGTCATCCATCCCAATTTTTTGATTTAAAACAATTTGTGTCTTTCCTTGATTTAGCGCATAGCCAGAGACAAGACCAAATTTCCTAACCTCGGCTTCAATGATCAACATTGCTACTATGGGGTCAGCGGTAACTATAGCAATATCATCGGCGTATGCTAATGTTTTTGTTGTATACCCCTGTGATATAATGGGGGTTATATGATTATTTTTCTCCAAATAACGAATAAAGGAATCTATATATATTGCAAAGAGCAATGGCGAGCAAGGGCACCCCTGACGTGTTCCCCTGGAGATGGCGATTTCCTTAGTAAGACTTCCATTGATAGATACGACAGCCCTAGGATTATTATACATTTTTTGTATCGCCTGAATAAACTTGTTTCGAAATCCCATCATCGCCATTGCTTTCCAGAGAAACTGCCAGGAGACCCTATCAAAGGCCTTCTCTGCATCCAAAAGGATCAGGGCCATAGGGTCTCCTGTAGTTTCTGTTCCATCAAAAAGTGTTATTACCCTCTGGATATGATTGATCGTTGACCTTCCAGGGACAAAACCGTGCTGGCTTTTGACGATTACATTGTGTATTATAGGGGCAATTCGATTTGCCAAGATTTTGGAATATATTTTAGAATCAGCATTTATAAGTGTTATGGGGCGATATGATCCTAAATGTTCTGGGGGTTTCCCCTTTTTAGCGAAAATCACAATTTTGGCGTTGGACCAGGAGCTGGGAGGTTCCCCCCCGGAGAAAATATGGATAATCAAGTCTCTAAATATGTGTTTGATTTCGTCTATAAATGTGCTATAGAACTCCGAGGGGATACTGTCCAGACCTGTTGCCTTTCCTTTAGGGAGGCTATTAACTGCGGTCAATACCTCTTCCATATTCGGAGTTTCCTCTAGAGCCAGCTGAGTATTTACCTCAAGCTTTACGATATCACAATTCTCTAAGTACCTTTCTATTTCTGTAATATCTTCATTGCCCTTATCCGTATATAGTTCTTTATAAAACCTCCAAAATGCTTGCTTAATCAGCTCTGAGTCTTTTAACTGGCCTTCCACTGGGTCTATAATTTCCCTTATTAGATTAGCATTGACCTGTTGTCGCAATCGCACCGCCAATTGATGACCCACTTGCTCATTGACTTCATATATTAATTCTTTTCGTGCCGTGGCTTTCCGGATTGCCTTATCTGAAAAGATATTGGTAATTGCTGCCTTGGCAACTGCTACTTGGGCTAAGCTGCTAGAGATGTCCCCAGTTGAGTCTCTATTGCTGGTGACACTGATGAGCCCTACTTCAGCTAGCATAAGCTCATCCTGCAGCCTCTGCATCTCCTCTTTCTCTCGCCTGTTTGCTCTGAGGGAATATGACATAGTCTCACCCCGGACCCCTGCTTTCAATGTGTCCCAAACAACCTCTATTGACGTACTATTAATGTTTTCTGCTAGGAACTTGGGTATCCAGTCTTTCATGTGAATACAATACTGAAGGTCGTTCAGTAGTGCTTTTTCAAATGACCACAGAGTAGGCTCTGATTTAGCTAGCCTAATAGTCAGTGTACAGAGAAGGGGGTTATGGTCAGATAGTACCCGGGGCAATTTAACAATTTGGGAATTCCTGAGTAGTGAATTTGAGAGTAAAATATAGTCAATTCTGGTGTGCGTGTGGTGTGGATTTGAATAAAAGGTATATCCAAGATCCCCGGTGTTAGCTGGCAGACGTCAAATACTATCTACAAGTCCATGCACAAGACACAAATCCTTAAGGGAGCGAAATACTTTAGGTTTGTATCCTTTATAGACCCATTCATCGTTTAAAGACCAGTTAGCCGGGAGGTTAATATTAAAATCCCCACAGACCAACACTGGAAGAGGCCAGTGTGAAAGTTCATTAGAGACCTCATCGAAAACCCTGGGGTCATCTGTATTGCTCCCATAAATAGCACAAATTGTGATTTTTTGCCCTGTTTGATAGCTGCATTCAGTAATAGCCCAGCGGCCAAACTTATCAGCTTTAGATTTGTTAAACACCAATCCACTCCCTTTAGCCAGAATGGCAACCCCCCGAATTTTAGCACCTTGTGAGGTAGCACACACCAGTTTATACCCTAGTGTATTTAACAACTGGCTCTGGGACCCTTCAATATGCGTCTCCTGCATACATACAACGTTGGCTCCCCAATTTTGTAGACCAATTGCCACCATTTGCCTTTTCTTAAGATCGTTCAGACCACAAATATTCAGAGATAATATTTTTATCCCAGCCATGTTCCTAATAAAAGAGTGCCATATTTTATATCACAGACAATCTGGTTTCCTGTGATCCCTATAGGTATTTCCATAGTTCTTATTGACATAGATTTACTTCCCTGTATGTCTAACCTGTCCGGCCTCCCCCCCCCCCTTTCCCCCCCCCACCCACCACCACCTTTGAAGGTTACCTGGGCCTGTCTGGACCAGGGGTGCGACATCCGCGCAAGCAGGCTCTGCGAACTAGGCTAGTTTGTTAGTATAAGTTTTATGCTTATTTTTTAAAGTTGACCCTAAGCCTAAATTTTTAAATAAACTAGCTTCTTTAGCCTCTACTCCCACTCACTACTTGAGATGTCAGGTGATATTACAATCTTTATTAGCGGACTTGATAGCTACCTTTCTTTCACTCAGCACACGCTTTTAAAGTTCCTTTTCGTCTTAATTAAATAAATGAAGTCATTTGACTCACCTTTGAGGTACAGTACACATACTTATATGCTTATCATATTGTTGCAGATTTGAAGAGCCCCCAGTTTTTATAGTATGCATCTGTCGGCCCTGATGAAGGTGGTATAATTTTATCTCCACTGAAATGGACGTAGACCATCTACAAACACCTGAGAACTCCACCAAGGAGGACCATCAAAATAAGGATTGACAACCATAAATACATACAGGATTGTTACCATGTAAATAGGACATACATTGTCATATTGATCCTCATATCTCAACTGTTTGATGCTAAGAGAAAGAGTACCCTTCTCACAGGAATTATTTCAGGTTATGGTACACCATAGCAATTCAGTGATCTGATACGTTAAGGGAGGAAGGTTTATGCTACGGTTTGTGGGAATAATAAAAACAACAGATTCTAACATCTTCATTTTAGTGCATCCCTATCACTTAACCTATAGAGAACTCCAGAATGGTAAGATCAACCACTCCTTCAAACAAATGTATAAGTCTCAAATATTGTCCTAGGTCCTTTCATCTCACCACCTTAGTCTTCAGCTGGGCATCCTGTCCACATTGCTCCATTTTCTATACCATGATATAAGTATCCTATTGCGTACTAGGCAACTGATTGGCCCTCATGTCAGATGACACCCTGCTGTAGCTTTGTGATGTAATGGCACCACTTGACCAATCACCCTGGGTGACGATTACACCGGAGGACCAGACATCAGCAATTACAAACTAGGTAACTATCTGTGAATATGACTGCACAGCAAGTAAGAGGAGTAAGGGGGAAGTACAGTGCGCCATTGAAAGTATTGGGCTCCTATTTAAAGAGGGCTAGAGTTAGAAGAAGCAACTGATTGGCCCTCATGTCAGATGGCATTCTGCTGTAGCTTTGTGATGTAATGGCACCACTTGACCAATCGCCCTGGGTGACGATTACACCGGAGGACCAGACGTCACCAATTACACACCAGGTAATTATCTGGGAATATGACTGCACAGCAAGTAGGAGGTGTTGTGGGAAAGTAC
Source organism: Lissotriton vulgaris (assembly GCF_964263255.1). Taxonomy (NCBI): domain Eukaryota; kingdom Metazoa; phylum Chordata; class Amphibia; order Caudata; family Salamandridae; genus Lissotriton; species Lissotriton vulgaris. The sequence continues at coordinate 380,563 of NW_028253417.1, read as the reverse complement.
TCTGCGCCATGGAAAGCATTGGGCTCCTATTCAAAGAGGGCTAGAGTTAGAAGAACACAGTTTCTAAATAGCAGTCCATCTGGAGTATCAGAGTCCCACTCACAGAGAGCAGGGAAACAGGTTAAATAGCTTCCCTCCATCTGAATGTAAGTCATTTGCTCTAACCTAAGACAGCTCATTCCAGCCTGAAGGATGGTAATTAACTCAAGGGACATATTGCCTGCACAAGTATCTAAAGAAGATTTTCTCAGACACTTAGACAGACAAAGTCTTTGATAAACTATCAGGATGGCCATTGCGTCATCCATATTGCTACCCTCTTAGAAGATTATATTTATGCGGAAGACCCCACTAAAAGGCACTGAGAGCTATCAGATGGTATGAACTTTTTATTAATGGCAAAATGATTAATTGAGATTTTGACTTACCATATATATTGATCGAGGCATGGAGAAGGCTGAGGAATGAGCTTTCTTTGTTTTTTTTTTCATCTCAGCAAGCAGAGAAATATTCCTCTGCAACACTGCCTCTGCTGGCCATTCAGTATAATCTGCAGATGGAAAAGTCCACTGTTAGTCTTTTTTTAGAACTTGAATATTTCCAAACCAAATGCAACACTACCAAAACATGATTTTTATAAAGGGTCAATTAGCACTATGGCATGTCTCATATTGTGAAAATCCAAAACTCACTAAAAATTATAATCTTAATTTAGATTTCAACCTAGCAGACTTCTTTCAATCCTCTGCCTCATTTGCTGATACTCTCTACACAACCCTATCACCTATATGAGGACTTAGATAGAAAGCTCTCTTTGGCAGCCAAGAGATAGAGTACCCTTCTCACAGGAATTATTTCAGGTCATGGTACACCATAGCAATTCAGTGATCTGATACGTTAAGGGAGGAAGGTTTATGCTACGGTTTGTGGGAATAATAAAAACAACAGATTCTAACATCTTCATTTTAGTGCATCCCTATCACTTAACCTATAGAGAACTCCAGAATGGTAAGATCAACCACTCCTTCAAACAAATGTATAAGTCTCAAATATTGTCCTAGGTCCTTTCATCTCACCACCTTAGTCTTCAGCTGGGCATCCTGTCCACATTGCTCCATTTTCTATACCATGATATAAGTATCCTATTGCGTACTAGGCAACTGATTGGCCCTCATGTCAGATGACACCCTGCTGTAGCTTTGTGATGTAATGGCACCACTTGACCAATCACCCTGGGTGACGATTACACCGGAGGACCAGACATCCGCAATTACACACTAGGTAACTATCTGTGAATATGACTGCACAGCAAGTAAGAGGAGTAAGGGGGAAGTACAGTGCGCCATTGAAAGTATTGGGCTCCTATTTAAAGAGGGCTAGAGTTAGAAGAAGCAACTGATTGGCCCTCATGTCAGATGGCATTCTGCTGTAGCTTTGTGATGTAATGGCACCACTTGACCAATCGCCCTGGGTGACGATTACACCGGAGGACCAGACGTCACCAATTACACACCAGGTAATTATCTGGGAATATGACAGCACAGCAAGTAGGAGGTGTTGTGGGAAAGTACTCTGCGCCATGGAAAGCATTGGGCTCCTATTCAAAGAGGGCTAGAGTTAGAAGAACACAGTTTCTAAATAGCAGTCCATCTGGAGTATCAGAGTCCCACTCACAGAGAGCAGGGAAACAGGTTAAATAGCTTCCCTCCATCTGAATGTAAGTCATTTGCTCTAACCTAAGACAGCTCATTCCAGCCTGAAGGATGGTAATTAACTCAAGGGACATATTGCCTGCACAAGTATCTAAAGAAGATTTTCTCAGACACTTGGACAGACAAAGTCTTTGATAAACTATCAGGATGGCCATTGCGTCATCCATATTGCTACTGTCTTAGAAGATTATATTTATGCGGAAGACCCCACTAAAAGGCACTGAGAGCTATCAGATGCTATGAACTTTTTATTAATGGCAAAATGATTAATTGAGATTTTGACTTACCTTGTATATTGATCGAGGCATGGAGAAGGCTGAGGAATGAGCTTTCTTTTTTTTTTTCATCTCAGCAAGCAGAGAAACATTCCTCTGCAACACTGCCTCTGCTGGCCATTCAGTATAATCTGCAGATGGAAAAGTCCACTGTTAGTCTTTTTTTAGAACTTGAATATTTCCAAACCAAATGCAACACTACCAAAACATGATTTTTATAAAGGGTCAATTAGCACTATGGCATGTCTCATATTGTGAAAATCCAAAACTCACTAAAAATTATAATCTTAATTTAGATTTCAACCTAGCAGACTTCTTTCAATCCTCTGCCTCATTTGCTGATACTCTCTACACAACCCTATCACCTATATGAGGACTTAGATAGAAAGCTCTCTTTGGCAGCCAAGAGATAGAGTACCCTTCTCACAGGAATTATTTCAGGTCATGGTACACCATAGCAATTCAGTGATCTGATACGTTAAGGGAGGAAGGTTTATGCTACGGTTTGTGGGAATAATAAAAACAACAGATTCTAACATCTTCATTTTAGTGCATCCCTATCACTTAACCTATAGAGAACTCCAGAATGGTAAGATCAACCACTCCTTCAAACAAATGTATAAGTCTCAAATATTGTCCTAGGTCCTTTCATCTCACCACCTTAGTCTTCAGCTGGGCATCCTGTCCACATTTGCTGATACTCTCTACACAACCCTATCACCTATATGAGGACTTAGATAGAAAGCTCTCTTTGGCAGCCAAGAGATAGAGTACCCTTCTCACAGGAATTATTTCAGGTCATGGTACACCATAGCAATTCAGTGATCTGATACGTTAAGGGAGGAAGGTTTATGCTACGGTTTGTGGGAATAATAAAAACAACAGATTCTAACATCTTCATTTTAGTGCATCCCTATCCCTTAACCTATAGAGAACTCCAGAATGGTAAGATCAACCACTCCTTCAAACAAATGTATAAGTCTCAAATATTGTCCTAGGTCCTTTCATCTCACCACCTTAGTCTTCAGCTGGGCATCCTGTCCACATTGCTCCATTTTCTATACCATGATATAAGTATCCTATTGCGTACTAGGCAACTGATTGGCCCTCATGTCAGATGACACCCTGCTGTAGCTTTGTGATGTAATGGCACCACTTGACCAATCACCCTGGGTGACGATTACACCGGAGGACCAGACATCAGCAATTACACACTAGGTAACTATCTGTGAATATGACTGCACAGCAAGTAAGAGGAGTAAGGGGGAAGTACAGTGCGCCATTGAAAGTATTGGGCTCCTATTTAAAGAGGGCTAGAGTTAGAAGAAGCAACTGATTGGCCCTCATGTCAGATGGCATTCTGCTGTAGCTTTGTGATGTAATGGCACCACTTGACCAATCGCCCTGGGTGACGATTACACCGGAGGACCAGACGTCACCAATTACACACCAGGTAATTATCTGGGAATATGACAGCACAGCAAGTAGGAGGTGTTGTGGGAAAGTACTCTGCGCCATGGAAAGCATTGGGCTCCTATTCAAAGAGGGCTAGAGTTAGAAGAACACAGTTTCTAAATAGCAGTCCATCTGGAGTATCAGAGTCCCACTCACAGAGAGCAGGGAAACAGGTTAAATAGCTTCCCTCCATCTGAATGTAAGTCATTTGCTCTAACCTAAGACAGCTCATTCCAGCCTGAAGGATGGTAATTAACTCAAGGGACATATTGCCTGCACAAGTATCTAAAGAAGATTTTCTCAGACACTTGGACAGACAAAGTCTTTGATAAACTATCAGGATGGCCATTGCGTCATCCATATTGCTACCGTCTTAGAAGATTATATTTATGCGGAAGACCCCACTAAAAGGCACTGAGAGCTATCAGATGCTATGAACTTTTTATTAATGGCAAAATGATTAATTGAGATTTTGACTTACCATATATATTGATCGAGGCATGGAGAAGGCTGAGGAATGAGCTTTCTTTTTTTTTTTTCATCTCAGCAAGCAGAGAAATATTCCTCTGCAACACTGCCTCTGCTGGCCATTCAGTATAATCTGCAGATGGAAAAGTCCACTGTTAGTCTTTTTTTAGAACTTGAATATTTCCAAACCAAATGCAACACTACCAAAACATGATTTTTATAAAGGGTCAATTAGCACTATGGCATGTCTCATATTGTGAAAATCCAAAACTCACTAAAAATTATAATCTTAATTTAGATTTCAACCTAGCAGACTTCTTTCAATCCTCTGCCTCATTTGCTGATACTCTCTACACAACCCTATCACCTATATGAGGACTTAGATAGAAAGCTCTCTTTGGCAGCCAAGAGATAGAGTACCCTTCTCACAGGAATTATTTCAGGTCATGGTACACCATAGCAATTCAGTGATCTGATACGTTAAGGGAGGAAGGTTTATGCTACGGTTTGTGGGAATAATAAAAACAACAGATTCTAACATCTTCATTTTAGTGCATCCCTATCACTTAACCTATAGAGAACTCCAGAATGGTAAGATCAACCACTCCTTCAAACAAATGTATAAGTCTCAAATATTGTCCTAGGTCCTTTCATCTCACCACCTTAGTCTTTAGCTGGGCATCCTGTCCACATTGCTCCATTTTCTATACCATGATATAAGTATCCTATTGCGTACTAGGCAACTGATTGGCCCTCATGTCAGATGACACCCTGCTGTAGCTTTGTGATGTAATGGCACCACTTGACCAATCACCCTGGGTGACGATTACACCGGAGGACCAGACATCAGCAATTACACACTAGGTAACTATCTGTGAATATGACTGCACAGCAAGTAAGAGGAGTAAGGGGGAAGTACAGTGCGCCATTGAAAGTATTGGGCTCCTATTTAAAGAGGGCTAGAGTTAGAAGAAGCAACTGATTGGCCCTCATGTCAGATGGCATTCTGCTGTAGCTTTGTGATGTAATGGCACCACTTGACCAATCGCCCTGGGTGACGATTACACCGGAGGACCAGACGTCACCAATTACACACCAGGTAATTATCTGGGAATATGACTGCACAGCAAGTAGGAGGTGTTGTGGGAAAGTACTCTGCGCCATGGAAAGCATTGGGCTCCTATTCAAAGAGGGCTAGAGTTAGAAGAACACAGTTTCTAAATAGCAGTCCATCTGGAGTATCAGAGTCCCACTCACAGAGAGCAGGGAAACAGGTTAAATAGCTTCCCTCCATCTGAATGTAAGTCATTTGCTCTAACCTAAGACAGCTCATTCTAGCCTGAAGGATGGTAATTAACTCAAGGGACATATTGCCTGAACAAGTATCTAAAGAAGATTTTCTCAGACACTTAGACAGACAAAGTCTTTGATAAACTATCAGGATGGCCATTGCGTCATCCATATTGCTACCCTCTTAGAAGATTATATTTATGCGGAAGACCCCACTAAAAGGCACTGAGAGCTATCAGATGGTATGAACTTTTTATTAATGGCAAAATGATTAATTGAGATTTTGACTTACCATATATATTGATCGAGGCATGGAGAAGGCTGAGGAATGAGCTTTCTTTGTTTTTTTTTTCATCTCAGCAAGCAGAGAAATATTCCTCTGCAACACTGCCTCTGCTGGCCATTCAGTATAATCTGCAGATGGAAAAGTCCACTGTTAGTCTTTTTTTAGAACTTGAATATTTCCAAACCAAATGCAACACTTCCAAAAAATGATTTTTATAAAGGGTCAATTAGCACTATGGCATGTCTCATATTGTGAAAATCCAAATCTCACTAAAAATTATAATCTTAATTTAGATTTCAACCTAGCAGACTTCTTTCAATCCTCTGCCTCATTTGCTGGTACTCTCTACACAACCCTATCACCTATATGAGGACTTAGATAGAAAGCTCTCTTTGGCAGCCAAGAGATAGAGTACCCTTCTCACAGGAATTATTTCAGGTTATGGTACACCGTAGCAATTCAGTGATCTGATACGTTAAGGGAGGAAGGTTTATGCTACGGTTTGTGGGAATAATAAAAACAACAGATTCTAACATCTTCATTTTAGTGCATCCCTATCACTTAACCTATAGAGAACTCCAGAATGGTAAGATCAACCACTCCTTCAAACAAATGTATAAGTCTCAAATATTGTCCTAGGTCCTTTCATCTCACCACCTTAGTCTTCAGCTGGGCATCCTGTCCACATTGCTCCATTTTCTATACCATGATATAAGTATCCTATTGCGTACTAGGCAACTGATTGGCCCTCATGTCAGATGACACCCTGCTGTAGCTTTGTGATGTAATGGCACCACTTGACCAATCACCCTGGGTGACGATTACACCGGAGGACCAGACATCAGCAATTACAAACTAGGTAACTATCTGTGAATATGACTGCACAGCAAGTAAGAGGAGTAAGGGGGAAGTACAGTGCGCCATTGAAAGTATTGGGCTCCTATTTAAAGAGGGCTAGAGTTAGAAGAAGCAACTGATTGGCCCTCATGTCAGATGGCATTCTGCTGTAGCTTTGTGATGTAATGGCACCACTTGACCAATCGCCCTGGGTGACGATTACACCGGAGGACCAGACGTCACCAATTACACACCAGGTAATTATCTGGGAATATGACTGCACAGCAAGTAGGAGGTGTTGTGGGAAAGTACTCTGCGCCATGGAAAGCATTGGGCTCCTATTCAAAGAGGGCTAGAGTTAGAAGAACACAGTTTCTAAATAGCAGTCCATCTGGAGTATCAGAGTCCCACTCACAGAGAGCAGGGAAACAGGTTAAATAGCTTCCCTCCATCTGAATGTAAGTCATTTGCTCTAACCTAAGACAGCTCATTCTAGCCTGAAGGATGGTAATTAACTCAAGGGACATATTGCCTGCACAAGTATCTAAAGAAGATTTTCTCAGACACTTAGACAGACAAAGTCTTTGATAAACTATCAGGATGGCCATTGCGTCATCCATATTGCTACCCTCTTAGAAGATTATATTTATGCGGAAGACCCCACTAAAAGGCACTGAGAGCTATCAGATGCTATGAACTTTTTATTAATGGCAAAATGATTAATTGAGATTTTGACTTACCATATATATTGATCGAGGCATGGAGAAGGCTGAGGAATGAGCTTTCTTTTTTTTTTTTCATCTCAGCAAGCAGAGAAATATTCCTCTGCAACACTGCCTCTGCTGGCCATTCAGTATAATCTGCAGATGGAAAAGTCCACTGTTAGTCTTTTTTTAGAACTTGAATATTTCCAAACCAAATGCAACACTACCAAAACATGATTTTTATAAAGGGTCAATTAGCACTATGGCATGTCTCATATTGTGAAAATCCAAAACTCACTAAAAATTATAATCTTAATTTAGATTTCAACCTAGCAGACTTCTTTCAATCCTCTGCCTCATTTGCTGATACTCTCTACACAACCCTATCACCTATATGAGGACTTAGATAGAAAGCTCTCTTTGGCAGCCAAGAGATAGAGTACCCTTCTCACAGGAATTATTTCAGGTCATGGTACACCATAGCAATTCAGTGATCTGATACGTTAAGGGAGGAAGGTTTATGCTACGGTTTGTGGGAATAATAAAAACAACAGATTCTAACATCTTCATTTTAGTGCATCCCTATCACTTAACCTATAGAGAACTCCAGAATGGTAAGATCAACCACTCCTTCAAACAAATGTATAAGTCTCAAATATTGTCCTAGGTCCTTTCATCTCACCACCTTAGTCTTCAGCTGGGCATCCTGTCCACATTGCTCCATTTTCTATACCATGATATAAGTATCCTATTGCGTACTAGGCAACTGATTGGCCCTCATGTCAGATGACACCCTGCTGTAGCTTTGTGATGTAATGGCACCACTTGACCAATCACCCTGGGTGACGATTACACCGGAGGACCAGACATCAGCAATTACACACTAGGTAACTATCTGTGAATATGACTGCACAGCAAGTAAGAGGAGTAAGGGGGAAGTACAGTGCGCCATTGAAAGTATTGGGCTCCTATTTAAAGAGGGCTAGAGTTAGAAGAAGCAACTGATTGGCCCTCATGTCAGATGGCATTCTGCTGTAGCTTTGTGATGTAATGGCACCACTTGACCAATCGCCCTGGGTGACGATTACACCGGAGGACCAGACGTCACCAATTACACACCAGGTAATTATCTGGGAATATGACTGCACAGCAAGTAGGAGGTGTTGTGGGAAAGTACTCTGCGCCATGGAAAGCATTGGGCTCCTATTCAAGGAGGGCTAGAGTTAGAAGAACACAGTTTCTAAATAGCAGTCCATCTGGAGTATCAGAGTCCCACTCACAGAGAGCAGGGAAACAGGTTAAATAGCTTCCCTCCATCTGAATGTAAGTCATTTGCTCTAACCTAAGACAGCTCATTCTAGCCTGAAGGATGGTAATTAACTCAAGGGACATATTGCCTGCACAAGTATCTAAAGAAGATTTTCTCAGACACTTAGACAGACAAAGTCTTTGATAAACTATCAGGATGGCCATTGCGTCATCCATATTGCTACCCTCTTAGAAGATTATATTTATGCGGAAGACCCCACTAAAAGGCACTGAGAGCTATCAGATGCTATGAACTTTTTATTAATGGCAAAATGATTAATTGAGATTTTGACTTACCATATATATTGATCGAGGCATGGAGAAGGCTGAGGAATGAGCTTTCTTTTTTTTTTTTCATCTCAGCAAGCAGAGAAATATTCCTCTGCAACACTGCCTCTGCTGGCCATTCAGTATAATCTGCAGATGGAAAAGTCCACTGTTAGTCTTTTTTTAGAACTTGAATATTTCCAAACCAAATGCAACACTACCAAAACATGATTTTTATAAAGGGTCAATTAGCACTATGGCATGTCTCATATTGTGAAAATCCAAAACTCACTAAAAATTATAATCTTAATTTAGATTTCAACCTAGCAGACTTCTTTCAATCCTCTGCCTCATTTGCTGATACTCTCTACACAACCCTATCACCTATATGAGGACTTAGATAGAAAGCTCTCTTTGGCAGCCAAGAGATAGAGTACCCTTCTCACAGGAATTATTTCAGGTCATGGTACACCATAGCAATTCAGTGATCTGATACGTTAAGGGAGGAAGGTTTATGCTACGGTTTGTGGGAATAATAAAAACAACAGATTCTAACATCTTCATTTTAGTGCATCCCTATCACTTAACCTATAGAGAACTCCAGAATGGTAAGATCAACCACTCCTTCAAACAAATGTATAAGTCTCAAATATTGTCCTAGGTCCTTTCATCTCACCACCTTAGTCTTCAGCTGGGCATCCTGTCCACATTTGCTGATACTCTCTACACAACCCTATCACCTATATGAGGACTTAGATAGAAAGCTCTCTTTGGCAGCCAAGAGATAGAGTACCCTTCTCACAGGAATTATTTCAGGTCATGGTACACCATAGCAATTCAGTGATCTGATACGTTAAGGGAGGAAGGTTTATGCTACGGTTTGTGGGAATAATAAAAACAACAGATTCTAACATCTTCATTTTAGTGCATCCCTATCCCTTAACCTATAGAGAACTCCAGAATGGTAAGATCAACCACTCCTTCAAACAAATGTATAAGTCTCAAATATTGTCCTAGGTCCTTTCATCTCACCACCTTAGTCTTCAGCTGGGCATCCTGTCCACATTGCTCCATTTTCTATACCATGATATAAGTATCCTATTGCGTACTAGGCAACTGATTGGCCCTCATGTCAGATGACACCCTGCTGTAGCTTTGTGATGTAATGGCACCACTTGACCAATCACCCTGGGTGACGATTACACCGGAGGACCAGACATCAGCAATTACACACTAGGTAACTATCTGTGAATATGACTGCACAGCAAGTAAGAGGAGTAAGGGGGAAGTACAGTGCGCCATTGAAAGTATTGGGCTCCTATTTAAAGAGGGCTAGAGTTAGAAGAAGCAACTGATTGGCCCTCATGTCAGATGGCATTCTGCTGTAGCTTTGTGATGTAATGGCACCACTTGACCAATCGCCCTGGGTGACGATTACACCGGAGGACCAGACGTCACCAATTACACACCAGGTAATTATCTGGGAATATGACAGCACAGCAAGTAGGAGGTGTTGTGGGAAAGTACTCTGCGCCATGGAAAGCATTGGGCTCCTATTCAAAGAGGGCTAGAGTTAGAAGAACACAGTTTCTAAATAGCAGTCCATCTGGAGTATCAGAGTCCCACTCACAGAGAGCAGGGAAACAGGTTAAATAGCTTCCCTCCATCTGAATGTAAGTCATTTGCTCTAACCTAAGACAGCTCATTCCAGCCTGAAGGATGGTAATTAACTCAAGGGACATATTGCCTGCACAAGTATCTAAAGAAGATTTTCTCAGACACTTGGACAGACAAAGTCTTTGATAAACTATCAGGATGGCCATTGCGTCATCCATATTGCTACCGTCTTAGAAGATTATATTTATGCGGAAGACCCCACTAAAAGGCACTGAGAGCTATCAGATGCTATGAACTTTTTATTAATGGCAAAATGATTAATTGAGATTTTGACTTACCATATATATTGATCGAGGCATGGAGAAGGCTGAGGAATGAGCTTTCTTTTTTTTTTTTCATCTCAGCAAGCAGAGAAATATTCCTCTGCAACACTGCCTCTGCTGGCCATTCAGTATAATCTGCAGATGGAAAAGTCCACTGTTAGTCTTTTTTTAGAACTTGAATATTTCCAAACCAAATGCAACACTACCAAAACATGATTTTTATAAAGGGTCAATTAGCACTATGGCATGTCTCATATTGTGAAAATCCAAAACTCACTAAAAATTATAATCTTAATTTAGATTTCAACCTAGCAGACTTCTTTCAATCCTCTGCCTCATTTGCTGATACTCTCTACACAACCCTATCACCTATATGAGGACTTAGATAGAAAGCTCTCTTTGGCAGCCAAGAGATAGAGTACCCTTCTCACAGGAATTATTTCAGGTCATGGTACACCATAGCAATTCAGTGATCTGATACGTTAAGGGAGGAAGGTTTATGCTACGGTTTGTGGGAATAATAAAAACAACAGATTCTAACATCTTCATTTTAGTGCATCCCTATCACTTAACCTATAGAGAACTCCAGAATGGTAAGATCAACCACTCCTTCAAACAAATGTATAAGTCTCAAATATTGTCCTAGGTCCTTTCATCTCACCACCTTAGTCTTTAGCTGGGCATCCTGTCCACATTGCTCCATTTTCTATACCATGATATAAGTATCCTATTGCGTACTAGGCAACTGATTGGCCCTCATGTCAGATGACACCCTGCTGTAGCTTTGTGATGTAATGGCACCACTTGACCAATCACCCTGGGTGACGATTACACCGGAGGACCAGACATCAGCAATTACACACTAGGTAACTATCTGTGAATATGACTGCACAGCAAGTAAGAGGAGTAAGGGGGAAGTACAGTGCGCCATTGAAAGTATTGGGCTCCTATTTAAAGAGGGCTAGAGTTAGAAGAAGCAACTGATTGGCCCTCATGTCAGATGGCATTCTGCTGTAGCTTTGTGATGTAATGGCACCACTTGACCAATCGCCCTGGGTGACGATTACACCGGAGGACCAGACGTCACCAATTACACACCAGGTAATTATCTGGGAATATGACTGCACAGCAAGTAGGAGGTGTTGTGGGAAAGTACTCTGCGCAATGGAAAGCATTGGGCTCCTATTCAAAGAGGGCTAGAGTTAGAAGAACACAGTTTCTAAATAGCAGTCCATCTGGAGTATCAGAGTCCCACTCACAGAGAGCAGGGAAACAGGTTAAATAGCTTCCCTCCATCTGAATGTAAGTCATTTGCTCTAACCTAAGACAGCTCATTCTAGCCTGAAGGATGGTAATTAACTCAAGGGACATATTGCCTGAACAAGTATCTAAAGAAGATTTTCTCAGACACTTAGACAGACAAAGTCTTTGATAAACTATCAGGATGGCCATTGCGTCATCCATATTGCTACCCTCTTAGAAGATTATATTTATGCGGAAGACCCCACTAAAAGGCACTGAGAGCTATCAGATGGTATGAACTTTTTATTAATGGCAAAATGATTAATTGAGATTTTGACTTACCATATATATTGATCGAGGCATGGAGAAGGCTGAGGAATGAGCTTTCTTTGTTTTTTTTTTTCATCTCAGCAAGCAGAGAAATATTCCTCTGCAACACTGCCTCTGCTGGCCATTCAGTATAATCTGCAGATGGAAAAGTCCACTGTTAGTCTTTTTTTAGAACTTGAATATTTCCAAACCAAATGCAACACTTCCAAAAAATGATTTTTATAAAGGGTCAATTAGCACTATGGCATGTCTCATATTGTGAAAATCCAAATCTCACTAAAAATTATAATCTTAATTTAGATTTCAACCTAGCAGACTTCTTTCAATCCTCTGCCTCATTTGCTGGTACTCTCTACACAACCCTATCACCTATATGAGGACTTAGATAGAAAGCTCTCTTTGGCAGCCAAGAGATAGAGTACCCTTCTCACAGGAATTATTTCAGGTTATGGTACACCGTAGCAATTCAGTGATCTGATACGTTAAGGGAGGAAGGTTTATGCTACGGTTTGTGGGAATAATAAAAACAACAGATTCTAACATCTTCATTTTAGTGCATCCCTATCACTTAACCTATAGAGAACTCCAGAATGGTAAGATCAACCACTCCTTCAAACAAATGTATAAGTCTCAAATATTGTCCTAGGTCCTTTCATCTCACCACCTTAGTCTTCAGCTGGGCATCCTGTCCACATTGCTCCATTTTCTATACCATGATATAAGTATCCTATTGCGTACTAGGCAACTGATTGGCCCTCATGTCAGATGACACCCTGCTGTAGCTTTGTGATGTAATGGCACCACTTGACCAATCACCCTGGGTGACGATTACACCGGAGGACCAGACATCAGCAATTACAAACTAGGTAACTATCTGTGAATATGACTGCACAGCAAGTAAGAGGAGTAAGGGGGAAGTACAGTGCGCCATTGAAAGTATTGGGCTCCTATTTAAAGAGGGCTAGAGTTAGAAGAAGCAACTGATTGGCCCTCATGTCAGATGGCATTCTGCTGTAGCTTTGTGATGTAATGGCACCACTTGACCAATCGCCCTGGGTGACGATTACACCGGAGGACCAGACGTCACCAATTACACACCAGGTAATTATCTGGGAATATGACTGCACAGCAAGTAGGAGGTGTTGTGGGAAAGTACTCTGCGCCATGGAAAGCATTGGGCTCCTATTCAAAGAGGGCTAGAGTTAGAAGAACACAGTTTCTAAATAGCAGTCCATCTGGAGTATCAGAGTCCCACTCACAGAGAGCAGGGAAACAGGTTAAATAGCTTCCCTCCATCTGAATGTAAGTCATTTGCTCTAACCTAAGACAGCTCATTCTAGCCTGAAGGATGGTAATTAACTCAAGGGACATATTGCCTGCACAAGTATCTAAAGAAGATTTTCTCAGACACTTAGACAGACAAAGTCTTTGATAAACTATCAGGATGGCCATTGCGTCATCCATATTGCTACCCTCTTAGAAGATTATATTTATGCGGAAGACCCCACTAAAAGGCACTGAGAGCTATCAGATGCTATGAACTTTTTATTAATGGCAAAATGATTAATTGAGATTTTGACTTACCATATATATTGATCGAGGCATGGAGAAGGCTGAGGAATGAGCTTTCTTTTTTTTTTTTCATCTCAGCAAGCAGAGAAATATTCCTCTGCAACACTGCCTCTGCTGGCCATTCAGTATAATCTGCAGATGGAAAAGTCCACTGTTAGTCTTTTTTTAGAACTTGAATATTTCCAAACCAAATGCAACACTTCCAAAAAATGATTTTTATAAAGGGTCAATTAGCACTATGGCATGTCTCATATTGTGAAAATCCAAATCTCACTAAAAATTATAATCTTAATTTAGATTTCAACCTAGCAGACTTCTTTCAATCCTCTGCCTCATTTGCTGGTACTCTCTACACAACCCTATCACCTATATGAGGACTTAGATAGAAAGCTCTCTTTGGCAGCCAAGAGATAGAGTACCCTTCTCACAGGAATTATTTCAGGTTATGGTACACCGTAGCAATTCAGTGATCTGATACGTTAAGGGAGGAAGGTTTATGCTACGGTTTGTGGGAATAATAAAAACAACAGATTCTAACATCTTCATTTTAGTGCATCCCTATCACTTAACCTATAGAGAACTCCAGAATGGTAAGATCAACCACTCCTTCAAACAAATGTATAAGTCTCAAATATTGTCCTAGGTCCTTTCATCTCACCACCTTAGTCTTCAGCTGGGCATCCTGTCCACATTGCTCCATTTTCTATACCATGATATAAGTATCCTATTGCGTACTAGGCAACTGATTGGCCCTCATGTCAGATGACACCCTGCTGTAGCTTTGTGATGTAATGGCACCACTTGACCAATCACCCTGGGTGACGATTACACCGGAGGACCAGACATCAGCAATTACAAACTAGGTAACTATCTGTGAATATGACTGCACAGCAAGTAAGAGGAGTAAGGGGGAAGTACAGTGCGCCATTGAAAGTATTGGGCTCCTATTTAAAGAGGGCTAGAGTTAGAAGAAGCAACTGATTGGCCCTCATGTCAGATGGCATTCTGCTGTAGCTTTGTGATGTAATGGCACCACTTGACCAATCGCCCTGGGTGACGATTACACCGGAGGACCAGACGTCACCAATTACACACCAGGTAATTATCTGGGAATATGACTGCACAGCAAGTAGGAGGTGTTGTGGGAAAGTACTCTGCGCCATGGAAAGCATTGGGCTCCTATTCAAAGAGGGCTAGAGTTAGAAGAACACAGTTTCTAAATAGCAGTCCATCTGGAGTATCAGAGTCCCACTCACAGAGAGCAGGGAAACAGGTTAAATAGCTTCCCTCCATCTGAATGTAAGTCATTTGCTCTAACCTAAGACAGCTCATTCTAGCCTGAAGGATGGTAATTAACTCAAGGGACATATTGCCTGCACAAGTATCTAAAGAAGATTTTCTCAGACACTTAGACAGACAAAGTCTTTGATAAACTATCAGGATGGCCATTGCGTCATCCATATTGCTACCCTCTTAGAAGATTATATTTATGCGGAAGACCCCACTAAAAGGCACTGAGAGCTATCAGATGCTATGAACTTTTTATTAATGGCAAAATGATTAATTGAGATTTTGACTTACCATATATATTGATCGAGGCATGGAGAAGGCTGAGGAATGAGCTTTCTTTTTTTTTTTTCATCTCAGCAAGCAGAGAAATATTCCTCTGCAACACTGCCTCTGCTGGCCATTCAGTATAATCTGCAGATGGAAAAGTCCACTGTTAGTCTTTTTTTAGAACTTGAATATTTCCAAACCAAATGCAACACTACCAAAACATGATTTTTATAAAGGGTCAATTAGCACTATGGCATGTCTCATATTGTGAAAATCCAAAACTCACTAAAAATTATAATCTTAATTTAGATTTCAACCTAGCAGACTTCTTTCAATCCTCTGCCTCATTTGCTGATACTCTCTACACAACCCTATCACCTATATGAGGACTTAGATAGAAAGCTCTCTTTGGCAGCCAAGAGATAGAGTACCCTTCTCACAGGAATTATTTCAGGTCATGGTACACCATAGCAATTCAGTGATCTGATACGTTAAGGGAGGAAGGTTTATGCTACGGTTTGTGGGAATAATAAAAACAACAGATTCTAACATCTTCATTTTAGTGCATCCCTATCACTTAACCTATAGAGAACTCCAGAATGGTAAGATCAACCACTCCTTCAAACAAATGTATAAGTCTCAAATATTGTCCTAGGTCCTTTCATCTCACCACCTTAGTCTTCAGCTGGGCATCCTGTCCACATTGCTCCATTTTCTATACCATGATATAAGTATCCTATTGCGTACTAGGCAACTGATTGGCCCTCATGTCAGATGACACCCTGCTGTAGCTTTGTGATGTAATGGCACCACTTGACCAATCACCCTGGGTGACGATTACACCGGAGGACCAGACATCAGCAATTACACACTAGGTAACTATCTGTGAATATGACTGCACAGCAAGTAAGAGGAGTAAGGGGGAAGTACAGTGCGCCATTGAAAGTATTGGGCTCCTATTTAAAGAGGGCTAGAGTTAGAAGAAGCAACTGATTGGCCCTCATGTCAGATGGCATTCTGCTGTAGCTTTGTGATGTAATGGCACCACTTGACCAATCGCCCTGGGTGACGATTACACCGGAGGACCAGACGTCACCAATTACACACCAGGTAATTATCTGGGAATATGACTGCACAGCAAGTAGGAGGTGTTGTGGGAAAGTACTCTGCGCCATGGAAAGCATTGGGCTCCTATTCAAAGAGGGCTAGAGTTAGAAGAACACAGTTTCTAAATAGCAGTCCATCTGGAGTATCAGAGTCCCACTCACAGAGAGCAGGGAAACAGGTTAAATAGCTTCCCTCCATCTGAATGTAAGTCATTTGCTCTAACCTAAGACAGCTCATTCTAGCCTGAAGGATGGTAATTAACTCAAGGGACATATTGCCTGAACAAGTATCTAAAGAAGATTTTCTCAGACACTTAGACAGACAAAGTCTTTGATAAACTATCAGGATGGCCATTGCGTCATCCATATTGCTACCCTCTTAGAAGATTATATTTATGCGGAAGACCCCACTAAAAGGCACTGAGAGCTATCAGATGGTATGAACTTTTTATTAATGGCAAAATGATTAATTGAGATTTTGACTTACCATATATATTGATCGAGGCATGGAGAAGGCTGAGGAATGAGCTTTCTTTGTTTTTTTTTTCATCTCAGCAAGCAGAGAAATATTCCTCTGCAACACTGCCTCTGCTGGCCATTCAGTATAATCTGCAGATGGAAAAGTCCACTGTTAGTCTTTTTTTAGAACTTGAATATTTCCAAACCAAATGCAACACTACCAAAACATGATTTTTATAAAGGGTCAATTAGCACTATGGCATGTCTCATATTGTGAAAATCCAAAACTCACTAAAAATTATAATCTTAATTTAGATTTCAACCTAGCAGACTTCTTTCAATCCTCTGCCTCATTTGCTGATACTCTCTACACAACCCTATCACCTATATGAGGACTTAGATAGAAAGCTCTCTTTGGCAGCCAAGAGATAGAGTACCCTTCTCACAGGAATTATTTCAGGTCATGGTACACCATAGCAATTCAGTGATCTGATACGTTAAGGGAGGAAGGTTTATGCTACGGTTTGTGGGAATAATAAAAACAACAGATTCTAACATCTTCATTTTAGTGCATCCCTATCACTTAACCTATAGAGAACTCCAGAATGGTAAGATCAACCACTCCTTCAAACAAATGTATAAGTCTCAAATATTGTCCTAGGTCCTTTCATCTCACCACCTTAGTCTTCAGCTGGGCATCCTGTCCACATTGCTCCATTTTCTATACCATGATATAAGTATCCTATTGCGTACTAGGCAACTGATTGGCCCTCATGTCAGATGACACCCTGCTGTAGCTTTGTGATGTAATGGCACCACTTGACCAATCACCCTGGGTGACGATTACACCGGAGGACCAGACATCAGCAATTACACACTAGGTAACTATCTGTGAATATGACTGCACAGCAAGTAAGAGGAGTAAGGGGGAAGTACAGTGCGCCATTGAAAGTATTGGGCTCCTATTTAAAGAGGGCTAGAGTTAGAAGAAGCAACTGATTGGCCCTCATGTCAGATGGCATTCTGCTGTAGCTTTGTGATGTAATGGCACCACTTGACCAATCGCCCTGGGTGACGATTACACCGGAGGACCAGACGTCACCAATTACACACCAGGTAATTATCTGGGAATATGACTGCACAGCAAGTAGGAGGTGTTGTGGGAAAGTACTCTGCGCCATGGAAAGCATTGGGCTCCTATTCAAAGAGGGCTAGAGTTAGAAGAACACAGTTTCTAAATAGCAGTCCATCTGGAGTATCAGAGTCCCACTCACAGAGAGCAGGGAAACAGGTTAAATAGCTTCCCTCCATCTGAATGTAAGTCATTTGCTCTAACCTAAGACAGCTCATTCTAGCCTGAAGGATGGTAATTAACTCAAGGGACATATTGCCTGAACAAGTATCTAAAGATGATTTTCTCAGACACTTAGACAGACAAAGTCTTTGATAAACTATCAGGATGGCCATTGCGTCATCCATATTGCTACCCTCTTAGAAGATTATATTTATGCGGAAGACCCCACTAAAAGGCACTGAGAGCTATCAGATGGTATGAACTTTTTATTAATGGCAAAATGATTAATTGAGATTTTGACTTACCATATATATTGATCGAGGCATGGAGAAGGCTGAGGAATGAGCTTTCTTTGTTTTTTTTTTCATCTCAGCAAGCAGAGAAATATTCCTCTGCAACACTGCCTCTGCTGGCCATTCAGTATAATCTGCAGATGGAAAAGTCCACTGTTAGTCTTTTTTTAGAACTTGAATATTTCCAAACCAAATGCAACACTTCCAAAAAATGATTTTTATAAAGGGTCAATTAGCACTATGGCATGTCTCATATTGTGAAAATCCAAATCTCACTAAAAATTATTATCTTAATTTAGATTTCAACCTAGCAGACTTCTTTCAATCCTCTGCCTCATTTGCTGGTACTCTCTACACAACCCTATCACCTATATGAGGACTTAGATAGAAAGCTCTCTTTGGCAGCCAAGAGATAGAGTACCCTTCTCACAGGAATTATTTCAGGTTATGGTACACCATCGCAATTCAGTGATCTGATACGTTAAGGGAGGAAGGTTTATGCTACGGTTTGTGGGAATAATAAAAACAACAGATTCTAACATCTTCATTTTAGTGCATCCCTATCACTTAACCTATAGAGAACTCCAGAATGGTAAGATCAACCACTCCTTCAAACAAATGTTTAAGTCTCAAATATTGTCCTAGGTCCTTTCATCTCACCACCTTAGTCTTCAGCTGGGCATCCTGTCCACATTGCTCCATTTTCTATACCATGATATAAGTATCCTATTGCGTACTAGGCAACTGATTGGCCCTCATGTCAGATGACACCCTGCTGTAGCTTTGTGATGTAATGGCACCACTTGACCAATCACCCTGGGTGACGATTACACCGGAGGACCAGACATCAGCAATTACAAACTAGGTAACTATCTGTGAATATGACTGCACAGCAAGTAAGAGGAGTAAGGGGGAAGTACAGTGCGCCATTGAAAGTATTGGGCTCCTATTTAAAGAGGGCTAGAGTTAGAAGAAGCAACTGATTGGCCCTCATGTCAGATGGCATTCTGCTGTAGCTTTGTGATGTAATGGCACCACTTGACCAATCGCCCTGGGTGACGATTACACCGGAGGACCAGACGTCACCAATTACACACCAGGTAATTATCTGGGAATATGACTGCACAGCAAGTAGGAGGTGTTGTGGGAAAGTACTCTGCGCCATGGAAAGCATTGGGCTCCTATTCAAAGAGGGCTAGAGTTAGAAGAACACAGTTTCTAAATAGCAGTCCATCTGGAGTATCAGAGTCCCACTCACAGAGAGCAGGGAAACAGGTTAAATAGCTTCCCTCCATCTGAATGTAAGTCATTTGCTCTAACCTAAGACAGCTCATTCCAGCCTGAAGGATGGTAATTAACTCAAGGGACATATTGCCTGCACAAGTATCTAAAGAAGATTTTCTCAGACACTTGGACAGACAAAGTCTTTGATAAACTATCAGGATGGCCATTGCGTCATCCATATTGCTACCGTCTTAGAAGATTATATTTATGCGGAAGACCCCACTAAAAGGCACTGAGAGCTATCAGATGCTATGAACTTTTTATTAATGGCAAAATGATTAATTGAGATTTTGACTTACCATATATATTGATCGAGGCATGGAGAAGGCTGAGGAATGAGCTTTCTTTTTTTTTTTTCATCTCAGCAAGCAGAGAAATATTCCTCTGCAACACTGCCTCTGCTGGCCATTCAGTATAATCTGCAGATGGAAAAGTCCACTGTTAGTCTTTTTTTAGAACTTGAATATTTCCAAACCAAATGCAACACTTCCAAAAAATGATTTTTATAAAGGGTCAATTAGCACTATGGCATGTCTCATATTGTGAAAATCCAAAACTCACTAAAAATTATAATCTTAATTTAGATTTCAACCTAGCAGACTTCTTTCAATCCTCTGCCTCATTTGCTGATACTCTCTACACAACCCTATCACCTATATGAGGACTTAGATAGAAAGCTCTCTTTGGCAGCCAAGAGATAGAGTACCCTTCTCACAGGAATTATTTCAGGTCATGGTACACCATAGCAATTCAGTGATCTGATACGTTAAGGGAGGAAGGTTTATGCTACGGTTTGTGGGAATAATAAAAACAACAGATTCTAACATCTTCATTTTAGTGCATCCCTATCACTTAACCTATAGAGAACTCCAGAATGGTAAGATCAACCACTCCTTCAAACAAATGTATAAGTCTCAAATATTGTCCTAGGTCCTTTCATCTCACCACCTTAGTCTTCAGCTGGGCATCCTGTCCACATTGCTCCATTTTCTATACCATGATATAAGTATCCTATTGCGTACTAGGCAACTGATTGGCCCTCATGTCAGATGACACCCTGCTGTAGCTTTGTGATGTAATGGCACCACTTGACCAATCACCCTGGGTGACGATTACACCGGAGGACCAGACATCAGCAATTACACACTAGGTAACTATCTGTGAATATGACTGCACAGCAAGTAAGAGGAGTAAGGGGGAAGTACAGTGCGCCATTGAAAGTATTGGGCTCCTATTTAAAGAGGGCTAGAGTTAGAAGAAGCAACTGATTGGCCCTCATGTCAGATGGCATTCTGCTGTAGCTTTGTGATGTAATGGCACCACTTGACCAATCGCCCTGGGTGACGATTACACCGGAGGACCAGACGTCACCAATTACACACCAGGTAATTATCTGGGAATATGACTGCACAGCAAGTAGGAGGTGTTGTGGGAAAGTACTCTGCGCCATGGAAAGCATTGGGCTCCTATTCAAAGAGGGCTAGAGTTAGAAGAACACAGTTTCTAAATAGCAGTCCATCTGGAGTATCAGAGTCCCACTCACAGAGAGCAGGGAAACAGGTTAAATAGCTTCCCTCCATCTGAATGTAAGTCATTTGCTCTAACCTAAGACAGCTCATTCTAGCCTGAAGGATGGTAATTAACTCAAGGGACATATTGCCTGAACAAGTATCTAAAGAAGATTTTCTCAGACACTTAGACAGACAAAGTCTTTGATAAACTATCAGGATGGCCATTGCGTCATCCATATTGCTACCCTCTTAGAAGATTATATTTATGCGGAAGACCCCACTAAAAGGCACTGAGAGCTATCAGATGGTATGAACTTTTTATTAATGGCAAAATGATTAATTGAGATTTTGACTTACCATATATATTGATCGAGGCATGGAGAAGGCTGAGGAATGAGCTTTCTTTGTTTTTTTTTTCATCTCAGCAAGCAGAGAAATATTCCTCTGCAACACTGCCTCTGCTGGCCATTCAGTATAATCTGCAGATGGAAAAGTCCACTGTTAGTCTTTTTTTAGAACTTGAATATTTCCAAACCAAATGCAACACTTCCAAAAAATGATTTTTATAAAGGGTCAATTAGCACTATGGCATGTCTCATATTGTGAAAATCCAAATCTCACTAAAAATTATTATCTTAATTTAGATTTCAACCTAGCAGACTTCTTTCAATCCTCTGCCTCATTTGCTGGTACTCTCTACACAACCCTATCACCTATATGAGGACTTAGATAGAAAGCTCTCTTTGGCAGCCAAGAGATAGAGTACCCTTCTCACAGGAATTATTTCAGGTTATGGTACACCATCGCAATTCAGTGATCTGATACGTTAAGGGAGGAAGGTTTATGCTACGGTTTGTGGGAATAATAAAAACAACAGATTCTAACATCTTCATTTTAGTGCATCCCTATCACTTAACCTATAGAGAACTCCAGAATGGTAAGATCAACCACTCCTTCAAACAAATGTTTAAGTCTCAAATATTGTCCTAGGTCCTTTCATCTCACCACCTTAGTCTTCAGCTGGGCATCCTGTCCACATTGCTCCATTTTCTATACCATGATATAAGTATCCTATTGCGTACTAGGCAACTGATTGGCCCTCATGTCAGATGACACCCTGCTGTAGCTTTGTGATGTAATGGCACCACTTGACCAATCACCCTGGGTGACGATTACACCGGAGGACCAGACATCAGCAATTACAAACTAGGTAACTATCTGTGAATATGACTGCACAGCAAGTAAGAGGAGTAAGGGGGAAGTACAGTGCGCCATTGAAAGTATTGGGCTCCTATTTAAAGAGGGCTAGAGTTAGAAGAAGCAACTGATTGGCCCTCATGTCAGATGGCATTCTGCTGTAGCTTTGTGATGTAATGGCACCACTTGACCAATCGCCCTGGGTGACGATTACACCGGAGGACCAGACGTCACCAATTACACACCAGGTAATTATCTGGGAATATGACTGCACAGCAAGTAGGAGGTGTTGTGGGAAAGTACTCTGCGCCATGGAAAGCATTGGGCTCCTATTCAAAGAGGGCTAGAGTTAGAAGAACACAGTTTCTAAATAGCAGTCCATCTGGAGTATCAGAGTCCCACTCACAGAGAGCAGGGAAACAGGTTAAATAGCTTCCCTCCATCTGAATGTAAGTCATTTGCTCTAACCTAAGACAGCTCATTCCAGCCTGAAGGATGGTAATTAACTCAAGGGACATATTGCCTGCACAAGTATCTAAAGAAGATTTTCTCAGACACTTGGACAGACAAAGTCTTTGATAAACTATCAGGATGGCCATTGCGTCATCCATATTGCTACCGTCTTAGAAGATTATATTTATGCGGAAGACCCCACTAAAAGGCACTGAGAGCTATCAGATGCTATGAACTTTTTATTAATGGCAAAATGATTAATTGAGATTTTGACTTACCATATATATTGATCGAGGCATGGAGAAGGCTGAGGAATGAGCTTTCTTTTTTTTTTTTCATCTCAGCAAGCAGAGAAATATTCCTCTGCAACACTGCCTCTGCTGGCCATTCAGTATAATCTGCAGATGGAAAAGTCCACTGTTAGTCTTTTTTTAGAACTTGAATATTTCCAAACCAAATGCAACACTTCCAAAAAATGATTTTTATAAAGGGTCAATTAGCACTATGGCATGTCTCATATTGTGAAAATCCAAAACTCACTAAAAATTATAATCTTAATTTAGATTTCAACCTAGCAGACTTCTTTCAATCCTCTGCCTCATTTGCTGATACTCTCTACACAACCCTATCACCTATATGAGGACTTAGATAGAAAGCTCTCTTTGGCAGCCAAGAGATAGAGTACCCTTCTCACAGGAATTATTTCAGGTCATGGTACACCATAGCAATTCAGTGATCTGATACGTTAAGGGAGGAAGGTTTATGCTACGGTTTGTGGGAATAATAAAAACAACAGATTCTAACATCTTCATTTTAGTGCATCCCTATCACTTAACCTATAGAGAACTCCAGAATGGTAAGATCAACCACTCCTTCAAACAAATGTATAAGTCTCAAATATTGTCCTAGGTCCTTTCATCTCACCACCTTAGTCTTCAGCTGGGCATCCTGTCCACATTGCTCCATTTTCTATACCATGATATAAGTATCCTATTGCGTACTAGGCAACTGATTGGCCCTCATGTCAGATGACACCCTGCTGTAGCTTTGTGATGTAATGGCACCACTTGACCAATCACCCTGGGTGACGATTACACCGGAGGACCAGACATCAGCAATTACACACTAGGTAACTATCTGTGAATATGACTGCACAGCAAGTAAGAGGAGTAAGGGGGAAGTACAGTGCGCCATTGAAAGTATTGGGCTCCTATTTAAAGAGGGCTAGAGTTAGAAGAAGCAACTGATTGGCCCTCATGTCAGATGGCATTCTGCTGTAGCTTTGTGATGTAATGGCACCACTTGACCAATCGCCCTGGGTGACGATTACACCGGAGGACCAGACGTCACCAATTACACACCAGGTAATTATCTGGGAATATGACAGCACAGCAAGTAGGAGGTGTTGTGGGAAAGTACTCTGCGCCATGGAAAGCATTGGGCTCCTATTCAAAGAGGGCTAGAGTTAGAAGAACACAGTTTCTAAATAGCAGTCCATCTGGAGTATCAGAGTCCCACTCACAGAGAGCAGGGAAACAGGTTAAATAGCTTCCCTCCATCTGAATGTAAGTCATTTGCTCTAACCTAAGACAGCTCATTCCAGCCTGAAGGATGGTAATTAACTCAAGGGACATATTGCCTGCACAAGTATCTAAAGAAGATTTTCTCAGACACTTGGACAGACAAAGTCTTTGATAAACTATCAGGATGGCCATTGCGTCATCCATATTGCTACCGTCTTAGAAGATTATATTTATGCGGAAGACCCCACTAAAAGGCACTGAGAGCTATCAGATGGTATGAACTTTTTATTAATGGCAAAATGATTAATTGAGATTTTGACTTACCATATATATTGATCGAGGCATGGAGAAGGCTGAGGAATGAGCTTTCTTTGTTTTTTTTTTCATCTCAGCAAGCAGAGAAATATTCCTCTGCAACACTGCCTCTGCTGGCCATTCAGTATAATCTGCAGATGGAAAAGTCCACTGTTAGTCTTTTTTTAGAACTTGAATATTTCCAAACCAAATGCAACACTTCCAAAAAATGATTTTTATAAAGGGTCAATTAGCACTATGGCATGTCTCATATTGTGAAAATCCAAATCTCACTAAAAATTATAATCTTAATTTAGATTTCAACCTAGCAGACTTCTTTCAATCCTCTGCCTCATTTGCTGGTACTCTCTACACAACCCTATCACCTATATGAGGACTTAGATAGAAAGCTCTCTTTGGCAGCCAAGAGATAGAGTACCCTTCTCACAGGAATTATTTCAGGTTATGGTACACCATAGCAATTCAGTGATCTGATACGTTAAGGGAGGAAGGTTTATGCTACGGTTTGTGGGAATAATAAAAACAACAGATTCTAACATCTTCATTTTAGTGCATCCCTATCACTTAACCTATAGAGAACTCCAGAATGGTAAGATCAACCACTCCTTCAAACAAATGTATAAGTCTCAAATATTGTCCTAGGTCCTTTCATCTCACCACCTTAGTCTTCAGCTGGGCATCCTGTCCACATTGCTCCATTTTCTATACCATGATATAAGTATCCTATTGCGTACTAGGCAACTGATTGGCCCTCATGTCAGATGACACCCTGCTGTAGCTTTGTGATGTAATGGCACCACTTGACCAATCACCCTGGGTGACGATTACACCGGAGGACCAGACATCAGCAATTACAAACTAGGTAACTATCTGTGAATATGACTGCACAGCAAGTAAGAGGAGTAAGGGGGAAGTACAGTGCGCCATTGAAAGTATTGGGCTCCTATTTAAAGAGGGCTAGAGTTAGAAGAAGCAACTGATTGGCCCTCATGTCAGATGGCATTCTGCTGTAGCTTTGTGATGTAATGGCACCACTTGACCAATCGCCCTGGGTGACGATTACACCGGAGGACCAGACGTCACCAATTACACACCAGGTAATTATCTGGGAATATGACTGCACAGCAAGTAGGAGGTGTTGTGGGAAAGTACTCTGCGCCATGGAAAGCATTGGGCTCCTATTCAAAGAGGGCTAGAGTTAGAAGAACACAGTTTCTAAATAGCAGTCCATCTGGAGTATCAGAGTCCCACTCACAGAGAGCAGGGAAACAGGTTAAATAGCTTCCCTCCATCTGAATGTAAGTCATTTGCTCTAACCTAAGACAGCTCATTCCAGCCTGAAGGATGGTAATTAACTCAAGGGACATATTGCCTGCACAAGTATCTAAAGAAGATTTTCTCAGACACTTAGACAGACAAAGTCTTTGATAAACTATCAGGATGGCCATTGCGTCATCCATATTGCTACCCTCTTAGAAGATTATATTTATGCGGAAGACCCCACTAAAAGGCACTGAGAGCTATCAGATGCTATGAACTTTTTATTAATGGCAAAATGATTAATTGAGATTTTGACTTACCATATATATTGATCGAGGCATGGAGAAGGCTGAGGAATGAGCTTTCTTTTTTTTTTTTCATCTCAGCAAGCAGAGAAATATTCCTCTGCAACACTGCCTCTGCTGGCCATTCAGTATAATCTGCAGATGGAAAAGTCCACTGTTAGTCTTTTTTTAGAACTTGAATATTTCCAAACCAAATGCAACACTACCAAAACATGATTTTTATAAAGGGTCAATTAGCACTATGGCATGTCTCATATTGTGAAAATCCAAAACTCACTAAAAATTATAATCTTAATTTAGATTTCAACCTAGCAGACTTCTTTCAATCCTCTGCCTCATTTGCTGATACTCTCTACACAACCCTATCACCTATATAAGGACTTAGATAGAAAGCTCTCTTTGGCAGCCAAGAGATAGAGTACCCTTCTCACAGGAATTATTTCAGGTCATGGTACACTATAGCAATTCAGTGATCTGATACGTTAAGGGAGGAAGGTTTATGCTACGGTTTGTGGGAATAATAAAAACAACAGATTCTAACATCTTCATTTTAGTGCATCCCTATCCCTTAACCTATAGAGAACTCCAGAATGGTAAGATCAACCACTCCTTCAAACAAATGTATAAGTCTCAAATATTGTCCTAGGTCCTTTCATCTCACCACCTTAGTCTTCAGCTGGGCATCCTGTCCACATTGCTCCATTTTCTATACCATGATATAAGTATCCTATTGCGTACTAGGCAACTGATTGACCTCATGTCAGATGACACCCTGCTGTAGCTTTGTGATGTAATGGCACCACTTGACCAATCACCCTGGGTGACGATTACACCGGAGGACCAGACATCAGCAATTACACACTAGGTAACTATCTGTGAATATGACTGCACAGCAAGTAAGAGGAGTAAGGGGGAAGTACAGTGCGCCATTGAAAGTATTGGGCTCCTATTTAAAGAGGGCTAGAGTTAGAAGAAGCAACTGATTGGCCCTCATGTCAGATGGCATTCTGCTGTAGCTTTGTGATGTAATGGCACCACTTGACCAATCGCCCTGGGTGACGATTACACCGGAAGACCAGACATCACCAATTACACACCAGGTAATTATCTGGGAATATGACAGCACAGCAAGTAGGAGGTGTTGTGGGAAAGTACTCTGCGCCACGGAAAGCATTGGGCTCCTATTCAAAGAGGGCTAGAGTTAGAAGAACACAGTTTCTAAATAGCAGTCCATCTGGAGTATCAGAGTCCCACTCACAGAGAGCAGGGAAACAGGTTAAATAGCTTCCCTCCATCTGAATGTAAGTCATTTGCTCTAACCTAAGACAGCTCATTCCAGCCTGAAGGATGGTAATTAACTCAAGGGACATATTGCCTGCACAAGTATCTAAAGAAGATTTTCTCAGACACTTAGACAGACAAACAGCCTGATTCATATACATGCCGTTTTGCGTGTCCCTAATAGCGATTCATAGCGAATCGCTATTGAGGACACGCAAAACGGCATTCATGTAGGAATTGCTACTTAAATAGCGATTCCTACATGTTCTTTATTTGCGAGTAGCAATTTGCTACTCGCAAATACTCCCCAATCATTCCTATGGGCCAAGAGGCCCATTGGAATGAATGGGGATTTGCGAGTAGCAATTTGCTACTCGCAACTGAGATAGCGATTTTAAGGGTGCCAGGGGTGTCCAAAGGACGCCCTGTAGCACCCCTAAAATGCACTTTTGGACAGGTGTTGCGCACACACATGTCCAAAGGACATGTGTGTGTGCTACATGCAACTTTGAATGATGCTTTTAAAAGCATTTTTCTGAGTTTTTGCTATTTACCGACAGGTCTGACCTGTCGGTAAATAGCGGCCACAAAAGTCCAAAATCGCAATTTTGTTGTGTGTCATGAATAGCATTTGAGGAATCTCTATTAGAGATTCCTTAAATGCCATTCCACGCAAATATGCGAATTCTTACATAGCGATTTTTGCATTTGGTATCATGAATACCAAATGCAAAAATCGCACTCGCTAAGGGCCAGATTCTGAGAATCTGGCCCTTTGCGAGTGCAATTTACCTACATGAATCAGGCTGAAAGTCTTTGATAAACTATCAGGATGGCCATTGCGTCATCCATATTGCTACCCTCTTAGAAGATTATATTTATGCGGAAGACCCCACTAAAAGGCACTGAGAGCTATCAGATGCTATGAACTTTTTATTAATGGCAA
Organism: Lissotriton vulgaris; assembly: GCF_964263255.1. Taxonomy (NCBI): domain Eukaryota; kingdom Metazoa; phylum Chordata; class Amphibia; order Caudata; family Salamandridae; genus Lissotriton; species Lissotriton vulgaris. Next base: position 352,093 of record NW_028253417.1, on the reverse strand, counting down.
AATGATTAATTGAGATTTTGACTTACCATATATATTGATCGAGGCATGGAGAAGGCTGAGGAATGAGCTTTCTTTTTTTTTTTTCATCTCAGCAAGCAGAGAAATATTCCTCTGCAACACTGCCTCTGCTGGCCATTCAGTATAATCTGCAGATGGAAAAGTCCACTGTTAGTCTTTTTTTAGAACTTGAATATTTCCAAACCAAATGCAACACTACCAAAACATGATTTTTATAAAGGGTCAATTAGCACTATGGCATGTCTCATATTGTGAAAATCCAAAACTCACTAAAAATTATAATCTTAATTTAGATTTCAACCTAGCAGACTTCTTTCAATCCTCTGCCTCATTTGCTGGTACTCTCTACACAACCCTATCACCTATATGAGGACTTAGATAGAAAGCTCTCTTTGGCAGCCAAGAGATAGAGTACCCTTCTCACAGGAATTATTTCAGGTTATGGTACACCATAGCAATTCAGTGATCTGATACGTTAAGGGAGGAAGGTTTATGCTACGGTTTGTGGGAATAATAAAAACAACAGATTCTAACATCTTCATTTTAGTGCATCCCTATCACTTAACCTATAGAGAACTCCAGAATGGTAAGATCAACCACTCCTTCAAACAAATGTATAAGTCTCAAATATTGTCCTAGGTCCTTTCATCTCACCACCTTAGTCTTCAGCTGGGCATCCTGTCCACATTGCTCCATTTTCTATACCATGATATAAGTATCCTATTGCGTACTAGGCAACTGATTGGCCCTCATGTCAGATGACACCCTGCTGTAGCTTTGTGATGTAATGGCACCACTTGACCAATCACCCTGGGTGACGATTACACCGGAGGACCAGACATCAGCAATTACAAACTAGGTAACTATCTGTGAATATGACTGCACAGCAAGTAAGAGGAGTAAGGGGGAAGTACAGTGCGCCATTGAAAGTATTGGGCTCCTATTTAAAGAGGGCTAGAGTTAGAAGAAGCAACTGATTGGCCCTCATGTCAGATGGCATTCTGCTGTAGCTTTGTGATGTAATGGCACCACTTGACCAATCGCCCTGGGTGACGATTACACCGGAGGACCAGACGTCACCAATTACACACCAGGTAATTATCTGGGAATATGACAGCACAGCAAGTAGGAGGTGTTGTGGGAAAGTACTCTGCGCCATGGAAAGCATTGGGCTCCTATTCAAAGAGGGCTAGAGTTAGAAGAACACAGTTTCTAAATAGCAGTCCATCTGGAGTATCAGAGTCCCACTCACAGAGAGCAGGGAAACAGGTTAAATAGCTTCCCTCCATCTGAATGTAAGTCATTTGCTCTAACCTAAGACAGCTCATTCTAGCCTGAAGGATGGTAATTAACTCAAGGGACATATTGCCTGCACAAGTATCTAAAGAAGATTTTCTCAGACACTTAGACAGACAAAGTCTTTGATAAACTATCAGGATGGCCATTGCGTCATCCATATTGCTACCCTCTTAGAAGATTATATTTATGCGGAAGACCCCACTAAAAGGCACTGAGAGCTATCAGATGCTATGAACTTTTTATTAATGGCAAAATGATTAATTGAGATTTTGACTTACCATATATATTGATCGAGGCATGGAGAAGGCTGAGGAATGAGCTTTCTTTTTTTTTTTTCATCTCAGCAAGCAGAGAAATATTCCTCTGCAACACTGCCTCTGCTGGCCATTCAGTATAATCTGCAGATGGAAAAGTCCACTGTTAGTCTTTTTTTAGAACTTGAATATTTCCAAACCAAATGCAACACTACCAAAACATGATTTTTATAAAGGGTCAATTAGCACTATGGCATGTCTCATATTGTGAAAATCCAAAACTCACTAAAAATTATAATCTTAATTTAGATTTCAACCTAGCAGACTTCTTTCAATCCTCTGCCTCATTTGCTGGTACTCTCTACACAACCCTATCACCTATATGAGGACTTAGATAGAAAGCTCTCTTTGGCAGCCAAGAGATAGAGTACCCTTCTCACAGGAATTATTTCAGGTCATGGTACACCATAGCAATTCAGTGATCTGATACGTTAAGGGAGGAAGGTTTATGCTACGGTTTGTGGGAATAATAAAAACAACAGATTCTAACATCTTCATTTTAGTGCATCCCTATCACTTAACCTATAGAGAACTCCAGAATGGTAAGATCAACCACTCCTTCAAACAAATGTATAAGTCTCAAATATTGTCCTAGGTCCTTTCATCTCACCACCTTAGTCTTCAGCTGGGCATCCTGTCCACATTGCTCCATTTTCTATACCATGATATAAGTATCCTATTGCGTACTAGGCAACTGATTGGCCCTCATGTCAGATGACACCCTGCTGTAGCTTTGTGATGTAATGGCACCACTTGACCAATCACCCTGGGTGACGATTACACCGGAGGACCAGACATCAGCAATTACAAACTAGGTAACTATCTGTGAATATGACTGCACAGCAAGTAAGAGGAGTAAGGGGGAAGTACAGTGCGCCATTGAAAGTATTGGGCTCCTATTTAAAGAGGGCTAGAGTTAGAAGAAGCAACTGATTGGCCCTCATGTCAGATGGCATTCTGCTGTAGCTTTGTGATGTAATGGCACCACTTGACCAATCGCCCTGGGTGACGATTACACCGGAGGACCAGACGTCACCAATTACACACCAGGTAATTATCTGGGAATATGACTGCACAGCAAGTAGGAGGTGTTGTGGGAAAGTACTCTGCGCCATGGAAAGCATTGGGCTCCTATTCAAAGAGGGCTAGAGTTAGAAGAACACAGTTTCTAAATAGCAGTCCATCTGGAGTATCAGAGTCCCACTCACAGAGAGCAGGGAAACAGGTTAAATAGCTTCCCTCCATCTGAATGTAAGTCATTTGCTCTAACCTAAGACAGCTCATTCCAGCCTGAAGGATGGTAATTAACTCAAGGGACATATTGCCTGCACAAGTATCTAAAGAAGATTTTCTCAGACACTTGGACAGACAAAGTCTTTGATAAACTATCAGGGTGGCCATTGCGTCATCCATATTGCTACCGTCTTAGAAGATTATATTTATGCGGAAGACCCCACTAAAAGGCACTGAGAGCTATCAGATGCTATGAACTTTTTATTAATGGCAAAATGATTAATTGAGATTTTGACTTACCATATATATTGATCGAGGCATGGAGAAGGCTGAGGAATGAGCTTTCTTTTTTTTTTTTCATCTCAGCAAGCAGAGAAATATTCCTCTGCAACACTGCCTCTGCTGGCCATTCAGTATAATCTGCAGATGGAAAAGTCCACTGTTAGTCTTTTTTTAGAACTTGAATATTTCCAAACCAAATGCAACACTACCAAAACATGATTTTTATAAAGGGTCAATTAGCACTATGGCATGTCTCATATTGTGAAAATCCAAAACTCACTAAAAATTATAATCTTAATTTAGATTTCAACCTAGCAGACTTCTTTCAATCCTCTGCCTCATTTGCTGATACTCTCTACACAACCCTATCACCTATATAAGGACTTAGATAGAAAGCTCTCTTTGGCAGCCAAGAGATAGAGTACCCTTCTCACAGGAATTATTTCAGGTCATGGTACACCATAGCAATTCAGTGATCTGATACGTTAAGGGAGGAAGGTTTATGCTACGGTTTGTGGGAATAATAAAAACAACAGATTCTAACATCTTCATTTTAGTGCATCCCTATCCCTTAACCTATAGAGAACTCCAGAATGGTAAGATCAACCACTCCTTCAAACAAATGTATAAGTCTCAAATATTGTCCTAGGTCCTTTCATCTCACCACCTTAGTCTTCAGCTGGGCATCCTGTCCACATTGCTCCATTTTCTATACCATGATATAAGTATCCTATTGCGTACTAGGCAACTGATTGGCCCTCATGTCAGATGACACCCTGCTGTAGCTTTGTGATGTAATGGCACCACTTGACCAATCACCCTGGGTGACGATTACACCGGAGGACCAGACATCAGCAATTACACACTAGGTAACTATCTGTGAATATGACTGCACAGCAAGTAAGAGGAGTAAGGGGGAAGTACAGTGCGCCATTGAAAGTATTGGGCTCCTATTTAAAGAGGGCTAGAGTTAGAAGAAGCAACTGATTGGCCCTCATGTCAGATGGCATTCTGCTGTAGCTTTGTGATGTAATGGCACCACTTGACCAATCGCCCTGGGTGACGATTACACCGGAAGACCAGACATCACCAATTACACACCAGGTAATTATCTGGGAATATGACAGCACAGCAAGTAGGAGGTGTTGTGGGAAAGTACTCTGCGCCATGGAAAGCATTGGGCTCCTATTCAAAGAGGGCTAGAGTTAGAAGAACACAGTTTCTAAATAGCAGTCCATCTGGAGTATCAGAGTCCCACTCACAGAGAGCAGGGAAACAGGTTAAATAGCTTCCCTCCATCTGAATGTAAGTCATTTGCTCTAACCTAAGACAGCTCATTCCAGCCTGAAGGATGGTAATTAACTCAAGGGACATATTGCCTGCACAAGTATCTAAAGAAGATTTTCTCAGACACTTGGACAGACAAAGTCTTTGATAAACTATCAGGATGGCCATTGCGTCATCCATATTGCTACCGTCTTAGAAGATTATATTTATGCGGAAGACCCCACTAAAAGGCACTGAGAGCTATCAGATGGTATGAACTTTTTATTAATGGCAAAATGATTAATTGAGATTTTGACTTACCATATATATTGATCGAGGCATGGAGAAGGCTGAGGAATGAGCTTTCTTTGTTTTTTTTTTCATCTCAGCAAGCAGAGAAATATTCCTCTGCAACACTGCCTCTGCTGGCCATTCAGTATAATCTGCAGATGGAAAAGTCCACTGTTAGTCTTTTTTTAGAACTTGAATATTTCCAAACCAAATGCAACACTTCCAAAAAATGATTTTTATAAAGGGTCAATTAGCACTATGGCATGTCTCATATTGTGAAAATCCAAATCTCACTAAAAATTATAATCTTAATTTAGATTTCAACCTAGCAGACTTCTTTCAATCCTCTGCCTCATTTGCTGGTACTCTCTACACAACCCTATCACCTATATGAGGACTTAGATAGAAAGCTCTCTTTGGCAGCCAAGAGATAGAGTACCCTTCTCACAGGAATTATTTCAGGTTATGGTACACCATAGCAATTCAGTGATCTGATACGTTAAGGGAGGAAGGTTTATGCTACGGTTTGTGGGAATAATAAAAACAACAGATTCTAACATCTTCATTTTAGTGCATCCCTATCACTTAACCTATAGAGAACTCCAGAATGGTAAGATCAACCACTCCTTCAAACAAATGTATAAGTCTCAAATATTGTCCTAGGTCCTTTCATCTCACCACCTTAGTCTTCAGCTGGGCATCCTGTCCACATTGCTCCATTTTCTATACCATGATATAAGTATCCTATTGCGTACTAGGCAACTGATTGGCCCTCATGTCAGATGACACCCTGCTGTAGCTTTGTGATGTAATGGCACCACTTGACCAATCACCCTGGGTGACGATTACACCGGAGGACCAGACATCAGCAATTACAAACTAGGTAACTATCTGTGAATATGACTGCACAGCAAGTAAGAGGAGTAAGGGGGAAGTACAGTGCGCCATTGAAAGTATTGGGCTCCTATTTAAAGAGGGCTAGAGTTAGAAGAAGCAACTGATTGGCCCTCATGTCAGATGGCATTCTGCTGTAGCTTTGTGATGTAATGGCACCACTTGACCAATCGCCCTGGGTGACGATTACACCGGAGGACCAGACGTCACCAATTACACACCAGGTAATTATCTGGGAATATGACTGCACAGCAAGTAGGAGGTGTTGTGGGAAAGTACTCTGCGCCATGGAAAGCATTGGGCTCCTATTCAAAGAGGGCTAGAGTTAGAAGAACACAGTTTCTAAATAGCAGTCCATCTGGAGTATCAGAGTCCCACTCACAGAGAGCAGGGAAACAGGTTAAATAGCTTCCCTCCATCTGAATGTAAGTCATTTGCTCTAACCTAAGACAGCTCATTCCAGCCTGAAGGATGGTAATTAACTCAAGGGACATATTGCCTGCACAAGTATCTAAAGAAGATTTTCTCAGACACTTAGACAGACAAAGTCTTTGATAAACTATCAGGATGGCCATTGCGTCATCCATATTGCTACCCTCTTAGAAGATTATATTTATGCGGAAGACCCCACTAAAAGGCACTGAGAGCTATCAGATGCTATGAACTTTTTATTAATGGCAAAATGATTAATTGAGATTTTGACTTACCATATATATTGATCGAGGCATGGAGAAGGCTGAGGAATGAGCTTTCTTTTTTTTTTTTCATCTCAGCAAGCAGAGAAATATTCCTCTGCAACACTGCCTCTGCTGGCCATTCAGTATAATCTGCAGATGGAAAAGTCCACTGTTAGTCTTTTTTTAGAACTTGAATATTTCCAAACCAAATGCAACACTACCAAAACATGATTTTTATAAAGGGTCAATTAGCACTATGGCATGTCTCATATTGTGAAAATCCAAAACTCACTAAAAATTATAATCTTAATTTAGATTTCAACCTAGCAGACTTCTTTCAATCCTCTGCCTCATTTGCTGATACTCTCTACACAACCCTATCACCTATATAAGGACTTAGATAGAAAGCTCTCTTTGGCAGCCAAGAGATAGAGTACCCTTCTCACAGGAATTATTTCAGGTCATGGTACACCATAGCAATTCAGTGATCTGATACGTTAAGGGAGGAAGGTTTATGCTACGGTTTGTGGGAATAATAAAAACAACAGATTCTAACATCTTCATTTTAGTGCATCCCTATCCCTTAACCTATAGAGAACTCCAGAATGGTAAGATCAACCACTCCTTCAAACAAATGTATAAGTCTCAAATATTGTCCTAGGTCCTTTCATCTCACCACCTTAGTCTTCAGCTGGGCATCCTGTCCACATTGCTCCATTTTCTATACCATGATATAAGTATCCTATTGCGTACTAGGCAACTGATTGGCCCTCATGTCAGATGACACCCTGCTGTAGCTTTGTGATGTAATGGCACCACTTGACCAATCACCCTGGGTGACGATTACACCGGAGGACCAGACATCAGCAATTACACACTAGGTAACTATCTGTGAATATGACTGCACAGCAAGTAAGAGGAGTAAGGGGGAAGTACAGTGCGCCATTGAAAGTATTGGGCTCCTATTTAAAGAGGGCTAGAGTTAGAAGAAGCAACTGATTGGCCCTCATGTCAGATGGCATTCTGCTGTAGCTTTGTGATGTAATGGCACCACTTGACCAATCGCCCTGGGTGACGATTACACCGGAAGACCAGACATCACCAATTACACACCAGGTAATTATCTGGGAATATGACAGCACAGCAAGTAGGAGGTGTTGTGGGAAAGTACTCTGCGCCATGGAAAGCATTGGGCTCCTATTCAAAGAGGGCTAGAGTTAGAAGAACACAGTTTCTAAATAGCAGTCCATCTGGAGTATCAGAGTCCCACTCACAGAGAGCAGGGAAACAGGTTAAATAGCTTCCCTCCATCTGAATGTAAGTCATTTGCTCTAACCTAAGACAGCTCATTCCAGCCTGAAGGATGGTAATTAACTCAAGGGACATATTGCCTGCACAAGTATCTAAAGAAGATTTTCTCAGACACTTGGACAGACAAAGTCTTTGATAAACTATCAGGATGGCCATTGCGTCATCCATATTGCTACCGTCTTAGAAGATTATATTTATGCGGAAGACCCCACTAAAAGGCACTGAGAGCTATCAGATGGTATGAACTTTTTATTAATGGCAAAATGATTAATTGAGATTTTGACTTACCATATATATTGATCGAGGCATGGAGAAGGCTGAGGAATGAGCTTTCTTTGTTTTTTTTTTCATCTCAGCAAGCAGAGAAATATTCCTCTGCAACACTGCCTCTGCTGGCCATTCAGTATAATCTGCAGATGGAAAAGTCCACTGTTAGTCTTTTTTTAGAACTTGAATATTTCCAAACCAAATGCAACACTTCCAAAAAATGATTTTTATAAAGGGTCAATTAGCACTATGGCATGTCTCATATTGTGAAAATCCAAATCTCACTAAAAATTATAATCTTAATTTAGATTTCAACCTAGCAGACTTCTTTCAATCCTCTGCCTCATTTGCTGGTACTCTCTACACAACCCTATCACCTATATGAGGACTTAGATAGAAAGCTCTCTTTGGCAGCCAAGAGATAGAGTACCCTTCTCACAGGAATTATTTCAGGTTATGGTACACCATAGCAATTCAGTGATCTGATACGTTAAGGGAGGAAGGTTTATGCTACGGTTTGTGGGAATAATAAAAACAACAGATTCTAACATCTTCATTTTAGTGCATCCCTATCACTTAACCTATAGAGAACTCCAGAATGGTAAGATCAACCACTCCTTCAAACAAATGTATAAGTCTCAAATATTGTCCTAGGTCCTTTCATCTCACCACCTTAGTCTTCAGCTGGGCATCCTGTCCACATTGCTCCATTTTCTATACCATGATATAAGTATCCTATTGCGTACTAGGCAACTGATTGGCCCTCATGTCAGATGACACCCTGCTGTAGCTTTGTGATGTAATGGCACCACTTGACCAATCACCCTGGGTGACGATTACACCGGAGGACCAGACATCAGCAATTACAAACTAGGTAACTATCTGTGAATATGACTGCACAGCAAGTAAGAGGAGTAAGGGGGAAGTACAGTGCGCCATTGAAAGTATTGGGCTCCTATTTAAAGAGGGCTAGAGTTAGAAGAAGCAACTGATTGGCCCTCATGTCAGATGGCATTCTGCTGTAGCTTTGTGATGTAATGGCACCACTTGACCAATCGCCCTGGGTGACGATTACACCGGAGGACCAGACGTCACCAATTACACACCAGGTAATTATCTGGGAATATGACTGCACAGCAAGTAGGAGGTGTTGTGGGAAAGTACTCTGCGCCATGGAAAGCATTGGGCTCCTATTCAAAGAGGGCTAGAGTTAGAAGAACACAGTTTCTAAATAGCAGTCCATCTGGAGTATCAGAGTCCCACTCACAGAGAGCAGGGAAACAGGTTAAATAGCTTCCCTCCATCTGAATGTAAGTCATTTGCTCTAACCTAAGACAGCTCATTCCAGCCTGAAGGATGGTAATTAACTCAAGGGACATATTGCCTGCACAAGTATCTAAAGAAGATTTTCTCAGACACTTAGACAGACAAAGTCTTTGATAAACTATCAGGATGGCCATTGCGTCATCCATATTGCTACCCTCTTAGAAGATTATATTTATGCGGAAGACCCCACTAAAAGGCACTGAGAGCTATCAGATGCTATGAACTTTTTATTAATGGCAAAATGATTAATTGAGATTTTGACTTACCATATATATTGATCGAGGCATGGAGAAGGCTGAGGAATGAGCTTTCTTTTTTTTTTTTCATCTCAGCAAGCAGAGAAATATTCCTCTGCAACACTGCCTCTGCTGGCCATTCAGTATAATCTGCAGATGGAAAAGTCCACTGTTAGTCTTTTTTTAGAACTTGAATATTTCCAAACCAAATGCAACACTACCAAAACATGATTTTTATAAAGGGTCAATTAGCACTATGGCATGTCTCATATTGTGAAAATCCAAAACTCACTAAAAATTATAATCTTAATTTAGATTTCAACCTAGCAGACTTCTTTCAATCCTCTGCCTCATTTGCTGATACTCTCTACACAACCCTATCACCTATATAAGGACTTAGATAGAAAGCTCTCTTTGGCAGCCAAGAGATAGAGTACCCTTCTCACAGGAATTATTTCAGGTCATGGTACACCATAGCAATTCAGTGATCTGATACGTTAAGGGAGGAAGGTTTATGCTACGGTTTGTGGGAATAATAAAAACAACAGATTCTAACATCTTCATTTTAGTGCATCCCTATCCCTTAACCTATAGAGAACTCCAGAATGGTAAGATCAACCACTCCTTCAAACAAATGTATAAGTCTCAAATATTGTCCTAGGTCCTTTCATCTCACCACCTTAGTCTTCAGCTGGGCATCCTGTCCACATTGCTCCATTTTCTATACCATGATATAAGTATCCTATTGCGTACTAGGCAACTGATTGACCTCATGTCAGATGACACCCTGCTGTAGCTTTGTGATGTAATGGCACCACTTGACCAATCACCCTGGGTGACGATTACACCGGAGGACCAGACATCAGCAATTACACACTAGGTAACTATCTGTGAATATGACTGCACAGCAAGTAAGAGGAGTAAGGGGGAAGTACAGTGCGCCATTGAAAGTATTGGGCTCCTATTTAAAGAGGGCTAGAGTTAGAAGAAGCAACTGATTGGCCCTCATGTCAGATGGCATTCTGCTGTAGCTTTGTGATGTAATGGCACCACTTGACCAATCGCCCTGGGTGACGATTACACCGGAAGACCAGACATCACCAATTACACACCAGGTAATTATCTGGGAATATGACAGCACAGCAAGTAGGAGGTGTTGTGGGAAAGTACTCTGCGCCATGGAAAGCATTGGGCTCCTATTCAAAGAGGGCTAGAGTTAGAAGAACACAGTTTCTAAATAGCAGTCCATCTGGAGTATCAGAGTCCCACTCACAGAGAGCAGGGAAACAGGTTAAATAGCTTCCCTCCATCTGAATGTAAGTCATTTGCTCTAACCTAAGACAGCTCATTCCAGCCTGAAGGATGGTAATTAACTCAAGGGACATATTGCCTGCACAAGTATCTAAAGAAGATTTTCTCAGACACTTAGACAGACAAACAGCCTGATTCATATACATGCCGTTTTGCGTGTCCCTAATAGCGATTCATAGCGAATCGCTATTGAGGACACGCAAAACGGCATTCATGTAGGAATTGCTACTTAAATAGCGATTCCTACATGTTCTTTATTTGCGAGTAGCAATTTGCTACTCGCAAATACTCCCCAATCATTCCTATGGGCCAAGAGGCCCATTGGAATGAATGGGGATTTGCGAGTAGCAATTTGCTACTCGCAACTGAGATAGCGATTTTAAGGGTGCCAGGGGTGTCCAAAGGACGCCCTGTAGCACCCCTAAAATGCACTTTTGGACAGGTGTTGCGCACACACATGTCCAAAGGACATGTGTGTGTGCTACATGCAACTTTGAATGATGCTTTTAAAAGCATTTTTCTGAGTTTTTGCTATTTACCGACAGGTCTGACCTGTCGGTAAATAGCGGCCACAAAAGTCCAAAATCGCAATTTTGTTGTGTGTCATGAATAGCATTTGAGGAATCTCTATTAGAGATTCCTTAAATGCCATTCCACGCAAATATGCGAATTCTTACATAGCGATTTTTGCATTTGGTATCATGAATACCAAATGCAAAAATCGCACTCGCTAAGGGCCAGATTCTGAGAATCTGGCCCTTTGCGAGTGCAATTTACCTACATGAATCAGGCTGAAAGTCTTTGATAAACTATCAGGATGGCCATTGCGTCATCCATATTGCTACCCTCTTAGAAGATTATATTTATGCGGAAGACCCCACTAAAAGGCACTGAGAGCTATCAGATGCTATGAACTTTTTATTAATGGCAAAATGATTAATTGAGATTTTGACTTACCATATATATTGATCGAGGCATGGAGAAGGCTGAGGAATGAGCTTTCTTTTTTTTTTTTCATCTCAGCAAGCAGAGAAATATTCCTCTGCAACACTGCCTCTGCTGGCCATTCAGTATAATCTGCAGATGGAAAAGTCCACTGTTAGTCTTTTTTTAGAACTTGAATATTTCCAAACCAAATGCAACACTACCAAAACATGATTTTTATAAAGGGTCAATTAGCACTATGGCATGTCTCATATTGTGAAAATCCAAAACTCACTAAAAATTATAATCTTAATTTAGATTTCAACCTAGCAGACTTCTTTCAATCCTCTGCCTCATTTGCTGGTACTCTCTACACAACCCTATCACCTATATGAGGACTTAGATAGAAAGCTCTCTTTGGCAGCCAAGAGATAGAGTACCCTTCTCACAGGAATTATTTCAGGTTATGGTACACCATAGCAATTCAGTGATCTGATACGTTAAGGGAGGAAGGTTTATGCTACGGTTTGTGGGAATAATAAAAACAACAGATTCTAACATCTTCATTTTAGTGCATCCCTATCACTTAACCTATAGAGAACTCCAGAATGGTAAGATCAACCACTCCTTCAAACAAATGTATAAGTCTCAAATATTGTCCTAGGTCCTTTCATCTCACCACCTTAGTCTTCAGCTGGGCATCCTGTCCACATTGCTCCATTTTCTATACCATGATATAAGTATCCTATTGCGTACTAGGCAACTGATTGGCCCTCATGTCAGATGACACCCTGCTGTAGCTTTGTGATGTAATGGCACCACTTGACCAATCACCCTGGGTGACGATTACACCGGAGGACCAGACATCAGCAATTACAAACTAGGTAACTATCTGTGAATATGACTGCACAGCAAGTAAGAGGAGTAAGGGGGAAGTACAGTGCGCCATTGAAAGTATTGGGCTCCTATTTAAAGAGGGCTAGAGTTAGAAGAAGCAACTGATTGGCCCTCATGTCAGATGGCATTCTGCTGTAGCTTTGTGATGTAATGGCACCACTTGACCAATCGCCCTGGGTGACGATTACACCGGAGGACCAGACGTCACCAATTACACACCAGGTAATTATCTGGGAATATGACAGCACAGCAAGTAGGAGGTGTTGTGGGAAAGTACTCTGCGCCATGGAAAGCATTGGGCTCCTATTCAAAGAGGGCTAGAGTTAGAAGAACACAGTTTCTAAATAGCAGTCCATCTGGAGTATCAGAGTCCCACTCACAGAGAGCAGGGAAACAGGTTAAATAGCTTCCCTCCATCTGAATGTAAGTCATTTGCTCTAACCTAAGACAGCTCATTCCAGCCTGAAGGATGGTAATTAACTCAAGGGACATATTGCCTGCACAAGTATCTAAAGAAGATTTTCTCAGACACTTAGACAGACAAAGTCTTTGATAAACTATCAGGATGGCCATTGCGTCATCCATATTGCTACCCTCTTAGAAGATTATATTTATGCGGAAGACCCCACTAAAAGGCACTGAGAGCTATCAGATGCTATGAACTTTTTATTAATGGCAAAATGATTAATTGAGATTTTGACTTACCATATATATTGATCGAGGCATGGAGAAGGCTGAGGAATGAGCTTTCTTTTTTTTTTTTCATCTCAGCAAGCAGAGAAATATTCCTCTGCAACACTGCCTCTGCTGGCCATTCAGTATAATCTGCAGATGGAAAAGTCCACTGTTAGTCTTTTTTTAGAACTTGAATATTTCCAAACCAAATGCAACACTACCAAAACATGATTTTTATAAAGGGTCAATTAGCACTATGGCATGTCTCATATTGTGAAAATCCAAAACTCACTAAAAATTATAATCTTAATTTAGATTTCAACCTAGCAGACTTCTTTCAATCCTCTGCCTCATTTGCTGATACTCTCTACACAACCCTATCACCTATATAAGGACTTAGATAGAAAGCTCTCTTTGGCAGCCAAGAGATAGAGTACCCTTCTCACAGGAATTATTTCAGGTCATGGTACACCATAGCAATTCAGTGATCTGATACGTTAAGGGAGGAAGGTTTATGCTACGGTTTGTGGGAATAATAAAAACAACAGATTCTAACATCTTCATTTTAGTGCATCCCTATCACTTAACCTATAGAGAACTCCAGAATGGTAAGATCAACCACTCCTTCAAACAAATGTATAAGTCTCAAATATTGTCCTAGGTCCTTTCATCTCACCACCTTAGTCTTCAGCTGGGCATCCTGTCCACATTGCTCCATTTTCTATACCATGATATAAGTATCCTATTGCGTACTAGGCAACTGATTGGCCCTCATGTCAGATGACACCCTGCTGTAGCTTTGTGATGTAATGGCACCACTTGACCAATCACCCTGGGTGACGATTACACCGGAGGACCAGACATCAGCAATTACAAACTAGGTAACTATCTGTGAATATGACTGCACAGCAAGTAAGAGGAGTAAGGGGGAAGTACAGTGCGCCATTGAAAGTATTGGGCTCCTATTTAAAGAGGGCTAGAGTTAGAAGAAGCAACTGATTGGCCCTCATGTCAGATGGCATTCTGCTGTAGCTTTGTGATGTAATGGCACCACTTGACCAATCGCCCTGGGTGACGATTACACCGGAGGACCAGACGTCACCAATTACACACCAGGTAATTATCTGGGAATATGACTGCACAGCAAGTAGGAGGTGTTGTGGGAAAGTACTCTGCGCCATGGAAAGCATTGGGCTCCTATTCAAAGAGGGCTAGAGTTAGAAGAACACAGTTTCTAAATAGCAGTCCATCTGGAGTATCAGAGTCCCACTCACAGAGAGCAGGGAAACAGGTTAAATAGCTTCCCTCCATCTGAATGTAAGTCATTTGCTCTAACCTAAGACAGCTCATTCCAGCCTGAAGGATGGTAATTAACTCAAGGGACATATTGCCTGCACAAGTATCTAAAGAAGATTTTCTCAGACACTTGGACAGACAAAGTCTTTGATAAACTATCAGGGTGGCCATTGCGTCATCCATATTGCTACCGTCTTAGAAGATTATATTTATGCGGAAGACCCCACTAAAAGGCACTGAGAGCTATCAGATGCTATGAACTTTTTATTAATGGCAAAATGATTAATTGAGATTTTGACTTACCATATATATTGATCGAGGCATGGAGAAGGCTGAGGAATGAGCTTTCTTTTTTTTTTTTCATCTCAGCAAGCAGAGAAATATTCCTCTGCAACACTGCCTCTGCTGGCCATTCAGTATAATCTGCAGATGGAAAAGTCCACTGTTAGTCTTTTTTTAGAACTTGAATATTTCCAAACCAAATGCAACACTACCAAAACATGATTTTTATAAAGGGTCAATTAGCACTATGGCATGTCTCATATTGTGAAAATCCAAAACTCACTAAAAATTATAATCTTAATTTAGATTTCAACCTAGCAGACTTCTTTCAATCCTCTGCCTCATTTGCTGATACTCTCTACACAACCCTATCACCTATATAAGGACTTAGATAGAAAGCTCTCTTTGGCAGCCAAGAGATAGAGTACCCTTCTCACAGGAATTATTTCAGGTCATGGTACACCATAGCAATTCAGTGATCTGATACGTTAAGGGAGGAAGGTTTATGCTACGGTTTGTGGGAATAATAAAAACAACAGATTCTAACATCTTCATTTTAGTGCATCCCTATCCCTTAACCTATAGAGAACTCCAGAATGGTAAGATCAACCACTCCTTCAAACAAATGTATAAGTCTCAAATATTGTCCTAGGTCCTTTCATCTCACCACCTTAGTCTTCAGCTGGGCATCCTGTCCACATTGCTCCATTTTCTATACCATGATATAAGTATCCTATTGCGTACTAGGCAACTGATTGGCCCTCATGTCAGATGACACCCTGCTGTAGCTTTGTGATGTAATGGCACCACTTGACCAATCACCCTGGGTGACGATTACACCGGAGGACCAGACATCAGCAATTACACACTAGGTAACTATCTGTGAATATGACTGCACAGCAAGTAAGAGGAGTAAGGGGGAAGTACAGTGCGCCATTGAAAGTATTGGGCTCCTATTTAAAGAGGGCTAGAGTTAGAAGAAGCAACTGATTGGCCCTCATGTCAGATGGCATTCTGCTGTAGCTTTGTGATGTAATGGCACCACTTGACCAATCGCCCTGGGTGACGATTACACCGGAAGACCAGACATCACCAATTACACACCAGGTAATTATCTGGGAATATGACAGCACAGCAAGTAGGAGGTGTTGTGGGAAAGTACTCTGCGCCATGGAAAGCATTGGGCTCCTATTCAAAGAGGGCTAGAGTTAGAAGAACACAGTTTCTAAATAGCAGTCCATCTGGAGTATCAGAGTCCCACTCACAGAGAGCAGGGAAACAGGTTAAATAGCTTCCCTCCATCTGAATGTAAGTCATTTGCTCTAACCTAAGACAGCTCATTCCAGCCTGAAGGATGGTAATTAACTCAAGGGACATATTGCCTGCACAAGTATCTAAAGAAGATTTTCTCAGACACTTGGACAGACAAAGTCTTTGATAAACTATCAGGATGGCCATTGCGTCATCCATATTGCTACCGTCTTAGAAGATTATATTTATGCGGAAGACCCCACTAAAAGGCACTGAGAGCTATCAGATGCTATGAACTTTTTATTAATGGCAAAATGATTAATTGAGATTTTGACTTACCATATATATTGATCGAGGCATGGAGAAGGCTGAGGAATGAGCTTTCTTTGTTTTTTTTTTCATCTCAGCAAGCAGAGAAATATTCCTCTGCAACACTGCCTCTGCTGGCCATTCAGTATAATCTGCAGATGGAAAAGTCCACTGTTAGTCTTTTTTTAGAACTTGAATATTTCCAAACCAAATGCAACACTACCAAAACATGATTTTTATAAAGGGTCAATTAGCACTATGGCATGTCTCATATTGTGAAAATCCAAAACTCACTAAAAATTATAATCTTAATTTAGATTTCAACCTAGCAGACTTCTTTCAATCCTCTGCCTCATTTGCTGATACTCTCTACACAACCCTATCACCTATATGAGGACTTAGATAGAAAGCTCTCTTTGGCAGCCAAGAGATAGAGTACCCTTCTCACAGGAATTATTTCAGGTCATGGTACACCATAGCAATTCAGTGATCTGATACGTTAAGGGAGGAAGGTTTATGCTACGGTTTGTGGGAATAATAAAAACAACAGATTCTAACATCTTCATTTTAGTGCATCCCTATCACTTAACCTATAGAGAACTCCAGAATGGTAAGATCAACCACTCCTTCAAACAAATGTATAAGTCTCAAATATTGTCCTAGGTCCTTTCATCTCACCACCTTAGTCTTCAGCTGGGCATCCTGTCCACATTGCTCCATTTTCTATACCATGATATAAGTATCCTATTGCGTACTAGGCAACTGATTGGCCCTCATGTCAGATGACACCCTGCTGTAGCTTTGTGATGTAATGGCACCACTTGACCAATCACCCTGGGTGACGATTACACCGGAGGACCAGACATCAGCAATTACACACTAGGTAACTATCTGTGAATATGACTGCACAGCAAGTAAGAGGAGTAAGGGGGAAGTACAGTGCGCCATTGAAAGTATTGGGCTCCTATTTAAAGAGGGCTAGAGTTAGAAGAAGCAACTGATTGGCCCTCATGTCAGATGGCATTCTGCTGTAGCTTTGTGATGTAATGGCACCACTTGACCAATCGCCCTGGGTGACGATTACACCGGAGGACCAGACGTCACCAATTACACACCAGGTAATTATCTGGGAATATGACAGCACAGCAAGTAGGAGGTGTTGTGGGAAAGTACTCTGCGCCATGGAAAGCATTGGGCTCCTATTCAAAGAGGGCTAGAGTTAGAAGAACACAGTTTCTAAATAGCAGTCCATCTGGAGTATCAGAGTCCCACTCACAGAGAGCAGGGAAACAGGTTAAATAGCTTCCCTCCATCTGAATGTAAGTCATTTGCTCTAACCTAAGACAGCTCATTCCAGCCTGAAGGATGGTAATTAACTCAAGGGACATATTGCCTGCACAAGTATCTAAAGAAGATTTTCTCAGACACTTGGACAGACAAAGTCTTTGATAAACTATCAGGATGGCCATTGCGTCATCCATATTGCTACCGTCTTAGAAGATTATATTTATGCGGAAGACCCCACTAAAAGGCACTGAGAGCTATCAGATGGTATGAACTTTTTATTAATGGCAAAATGATTAATTGAGATTTTGACTTACCATATATATTGATCGAGGCATGGAGAAGGCTGAGGAATGAGCTTTCTTTTTTTTTTTTCATCTCAGCAAGCAGAGAAATATTCCTCTGCAACACTGCCTCTGCTGGCCATTCAGTATAATCTGCAGATGGAAAAGTCCACTGTTAGTCTTTTTTTAGAACTTGAATATTTCCAAACCAAATGCAACACTACCAAAACATGATTTTTATAAAGGGTCAATTAGCACTATGGCATGTCTCATATTGTGAAAATCCAAAACTCACTAAAAATTATAATCTTAATTTAGATTTCAACCTAGCAGACTTCTTTCAATCCTCTGCCTCATTTGCTGATACTCTCTACACAACCCTATCACCTATATAAGGACTTAGATAGAAAGCTCTCTTTGGCAGCCAAGAGATAGAGTACCCTTCTCACAGGAATTATTTCAGGTCATGGTACACCATAGCAATTCAGTGATCTGATACGTTAAGGGAGGAAGGTTTATGCTACGGTTTGTGGGAATAATAAAAACAACAGATTCTAACATCTTCATTTTAGTGCATCCCTATCCCTTAACCTATAGAGAACTCCAGAATGGTAAGATCAACCACTCCTTCAAACAAATGTATAAGTCTCAAATATTGTCCTAGGTCCTTTCATCTCACCACCTTAGTCTTCAGCTGGGCATCCTGTCCACATTGCTCCATTTTCTATACCATGATATAAGTATCCTATTGCGTACTAGGCAACTGATTGGCCCTCATGTCAGATGACACCCTGCTGTAGCTTTGTGATGTAATGGCACCACTTGACCAATCACCCTGGGTGACGATTACACCGGAGGACCAGACATCAGCAATTACACACTAGGTAACTATCTGTGAATATGACTGCACAGCAAGTAAGAGGAGTAAGGGGGAAGTACAGTGCGCCATTGAAAGTATTGGGCTCCTATTTAAAGAGGGCTAGAGTTAGAAGAAGCAACTGATTGGCCCTCATGTCAGATGGCATTCTGCTGTAGCTTTGTGATGTAATGGCACCACTTGACCAATCGCCCTGGGTGACGATTACACCGGAAGACCAGACATCACCAATTACACACCAGGTAATTATCTGGGAATATGACAGCACAGCAAGTAGGAGGTGTTGTGGGAAAGTACTCTGCGCCATGGAAAGCATTGGGCTCCTATTCAAAGAGGGCTAGAGTTAGAAGAACACAGTTTCTAAATAGCAGTCCATCTGGAGTATCAGAGTCCCACTCACAGAGAGCAGGGAAACAGGTTAAATAGCTTCCCTCCATCTGAATGTAAGTCATTTGCTCTAACCTAAGACAGCTCATTCCAGCCTGAAGGATGGTAATTAACTCAAGGGACATATTGCCTGCACAAGTATCTAAAGAAGATTTTCTCAGACACTTGGACAGACAAAGTCTTTGATAAACTATCAGGATGGCCATTGCGTCATCCATATTGCTACCGTCTTAGAAGATTATATTTATGCGGAAGACCCCACTAAAAGGCACTGAGAGCTATCAGATGCTATGAACTTTTTATTAATGGCAAAATGATTAATTGAGATTTTGACTTACCATATATATTGATCGAGGCATGGAGAAGGCTGAGGAATGAGCTTTCTTTGTTTTTTTTTTCATCTCAGCAAGCAGAGAAATATTCCTCTGCAACACTGCCTCTGCTGGCCATTCAGTATAATCTGCAGATGGAAAAGTCCACTGTTAGTCTTTTTTTAGAACTTGAATATTTCCAAACCAAATGCAACACTACCAAAACATGATTTTTATAAAGGGTCAATTAGCACTATGGCATGTCTCATATTGTGAAAATCCAAAACTCACTAAAAATTATAATCTTAATTTAGATTTCAACCTAGCAGACTTCTTTCAATCCTCTGCCTCATTTGCTGATACTCTCTACACAACCCTATCACCTATATGAGGACTTAGATAGAAAGCTCTCTTTGGCAGCCAAGAGATAGAGTACCCTTCTCACAGGAATTATTTCAGGTCATGGTACACCATAGCAATTCAGTGATCTGATACGTTAAGGGAGGAAGGTTTATGCTACGGTTTGTGGGAATAATAAAAACAACAGATTCTAACATCTTCATTTTAGTGCATCCCTATCACTTAACCTATAGAGAACTCCAGAATGGTAAGATCAACCACTCCTTCAAACAAATGTATAAGTCTCAAATATTGTCCTAGGTCCTTTCATCTCACCACCTTAGTCTTCAGCTGGGCATCCTGTCCACATTGCTCCATTTTCTATACCATGATATAAGTATCCTATTGCGTACTAGGCAACTGATTGGCCCTCATGTCAGATGACACCCTGCTGTAGCTTTGTGATGTAATGGCACCACTTGACCAATCACCCTGGGTGACGATTACACCGGAGGACCAGACATCCGCAATTACACACTAGGTAACTATCTGTGAATATGACTGCACAGCAAGTAAGAGGAGTAAGGGGGAAGTACAGTGCGCCATTGAAAGTATTGGGCTCCTATTTAAAGAGGGCTAGAGTTAGAAGAAGCAACTGATTGGCCCTCATGTCAGATGGCATTCTGCTGTAGCTTTGTGATGTAATGGCACCACTTGACCAATCGCCCTGGGTGACGATTACACCGGAGGACCAGACGTCACCAATTACACACCAGGTAATTATCTGGGAATATGACAGCACAGCAAGTAGGAGGTGTTGTGGGAAAGTACTCTGCGCCATGGAAAGCATTGGGCTCCTATTCAAAGAGGGCTAGAGTTAGAAGAACACAGTTTCTAAATAGCAGTCCATCTGGAGTATCAGAGTCCCACTCACAGAGAGCAGGGAAACAGGTTAAATAGCTTCCCTCCATCTGAATGTAAGTCATTTGCTCTAACCTAAGACAGCTCATTCTAGCCTGAAGGATGGTAATTAACTCAAGGGACATATTGCCTGAACAAGTATCTAAAGAAGATTTTCTCAGACACTTAGACAGACAAAGTCTTTGATAAACTATCAGGATGGCCATTGCGTCATCCATATTGCTACCCTCTTAGAAGATTATATTTATGCGGAAGACCCCACTAAAAGGCACTGAGAGCTATCAGATGGTATGAACTTTTTATTAATGGCAAAATGATTAATTGAGATTTTGACTTACCATATATATTGATCGAGGCATGGAGAAGGCTGAGGAATGAGCTTTCTTTTTTTTTTTTCATCTCAGCAAGCAGAGAAATATTCCTCTGCAACACTGCCTCTGCTGGCCATTCAGTATAATCTGCAGATGGAAAAGTCCACTGTTAGTCTTTTTTTAGAACTTGAATATTTCCAAACCAAATGCAACACTACCAAAACATGATTTTTATAAAGGGTCAATTAGCACTATGGCATGTCTCATATTGTGAAAATCCAAAACTCACTAAAAATTATAATCTTAATTTAGATTTCAACCTAGCAGACTTCTTTCAATCCTCTGCCTCATTTGCTGATACTCTCTACACAACCCTATCACCTATATAAGGACTTAGATAGAAAGCTCTCTTTGGCAGCCAAGAGATAGAGTACCCTTCTCACAGGAATTATTTCAGGTCATGGTACACCATAGCAATTCAGTGATCTGATACGTTAAGGGAGGAAGGTTTATGCTACGGTTTGTGGGAATAATAAAAACAACAGATTCTAACATCTTCATTTTAGTGCATCCCTATCACTTAACCTATAGAGAACTCCAGAATGGTAAGATCAACCACTCCTTCAAACAAATGTATAAGTCTCAAATATTGTCCTAGGTCCTTTCATCTCACCACCTTAGTCTTCAGCTGGGCATCCTGTCCACATTGCTCCATTTTCTATACCATGATATAAGTATCCTATTGCGTACTAGGCAACTGATTGGCCCTCATGTCAGATGACACCCTGCTGTAGCTTTGTGATGTAATGGCACCACTTGACCAATCACCCTGGGTGACGATTACACCGGAGGACCAGACATCAGCAATTACAAACTAGGTAACTATCTGTGAATATGACTGCACAGCAAGTAAGAGGAGTAAGGGGGAAGTACAGTGCGCCATTGAAAGTATTGGGCTCCTATTTAAAGAGGGCTAGAGTTAGAAGAAGCAACTGATTGGCCCTCATGTCAGATGGCATTCTGCTGTAGCTTTGTGATGTAATGGCACCACTTGACCAATCGCCCTGGGTGACGATTACACCGGAGGACCAGACGTCACCAATTACACACCAGGTAATTATCTGGGAATATGACTGCACAGCAAGTAGGAGGTGTTGTGGGAAAGTACTCTGCGCCATGGAAAGCATTGGGCTCCTATTCAAAGAGGGCTAGAGTTAGAAGAACACAGTTTCTAAATAGCAGTCCATCTGGAGTATCAGAGTCCCACTCACAGAGAGCAGGGAAACAGGTTAAATAGCTTCCCTCCATCTGAATGTAAGTCATTTGCTCTAACCTAAGACAGCTCATTCTAGCCTGAAGGATGGTAATTAACTCAAGGGACATATTGCCTGCACAAGTATCTAAAGAAGATTTTCTCAGACACTTGGACAGACAAAGTCTTTGATAAACTATCAGGGTGGCCATTGCGTCATCCATATTGCTACCGTCTTAGAAGATTATATTTATGCGGAAGACCCCACTAAAAGGCACTGAGAGCTATCAGATGCTATGAACTTTTTATTAATGGCAAAATGATTAATTGAGATTTTGACTTACCATATATATTGATCGAGGCATGGAGAAGGCTGAGGAATGAGCTTTCTTTTTTTTTTTTCATCTCAGCAAGCAGAGAAATATTCCTCTGCAACACTGCCTCTGCTGGCCATTCAGTATAATCTGCAGATGGAAAAGTCCACTGTTAGTCTTTTTTTAGAACTTGAATATTTCCAAACCAAATGCAACACTACCAAAACATGATTTTTATAAAGGGTCAATTAGCACTATGGCATGTCTCATATTGTGAAAATCCAAAACTCACTAAAAATTATAATCTTAATTTAGATTTCAACCTAGCAGACTTCTTTCAATCCTCTGCCTCATTTGCTGATACTCTCTACACAACCCTATCACCTATATAAGGACTTAGATAGAAAGCTCTCTTTGGCAGCCAAGAGATAGAGTACCCTTCTCACAGGAATTATTTCAGGTCATGGTACACCATAGCAATTCAGTGATCTGATACGTTAAGGGAGGAAGGTTTATGCTACGGTTTGTGGGAATAATAAAAACAACAGATTCTAACATCTTCATTTTAGTGCATCCCTATCCCTTAACCTATAGAGAACTCCAGAATGGTAAGATCAACCACTCCTTCAAACAAATGTATAAGTCTCAAATATTGTCCTAGGTCCTTTCATCTCACCACCTTAGTCTTCAGCTGGGCATCCTGTCCACATTGCTCCATTTTCTATACCATGATATAAGTATCCTATTGCGTACTAGGCAACTGATTGGCCCTCATGTCAGATGACACCCTGCTGTAGCTTTGTGATGTAATGGCACCACTTGACCAATCACCCTGGGTGACGATTACACCGGAGGACCAGACATCAGCAATTACACACTAGGTAACTATCTGTGAATATGACTGCACAGCAAGTAAGAGGAGTAAGGGGGAAGTACAGTGCGCCATTGAAAGTATTGGGCTCCTATTTAAAGAGGGCTAGAGTTAGAAGAAGCAACTGATTGGCCCTCATGTCAGATGGCATTCTGCTGTAGCTTTGTGATGTAATGGCACCACTTGACCAATCGCCCTGGGTGACGATTACACCGGAAGACCAGACATCACCAATTACACACCAGGTAATTATCTGGGAATATGACAGCACAGCAAGTAGGAGGTGTTGTGGGAAAGTACTCTGCGCCATGGAAAGCATTGGGCTCCTATTCAAAGAGGGCTAGAGTTAGAAGAACACAGTTTCTAAATAGCAGTCCATCTGGAGTATCAGAGTCCCACTCACAGAGAGCAGGGAAACAGGTTAAATAGCTTCCCTCCATCTGAATGTAAGTCATTTGCTCTAACCTAAGACAGCTCATTCCAGCCTGAAGGATGGTAATTAACTCAAGGGACATATTGCCTGCACAAGTATCTAAAGAAGATTTTCTCAGACACTTGGACAGACAAAGTCTTTGATAAACTATCAGGATGGCCATTGCGTCATCCATATTGCTACCGTCTTAGAAGATTATATTTATGCGGAAGACCCCACTAAAAGGCACTGAGAGCTATCAGATGCTATGAACTTTTTATTAATGGCAAAATGATTAATTGAGATTTTGACTTACCATATATATTGATCGAGGCATGGAGAAGGCTGAGGAATGAGCTTTCTTTGTTTTTTTTTTCATCTCAGCAAGCAGAGAAATATTCCTCTGCAACACTGCCTCTGCTGGCCATTCAGTATAATCTGCAGATGGAAAAGTCCACTGTTAGTCTTTTTTTAGAACTTGAATATTTCCAAACCAAATGCAACACTACCAAAACATGATTTTTATAAAGGGTCAATTAGCACTATGGCATGTCTCATATTGTGAAAATCCAAAACTCACTAAAAATTATAATCTTAATTTAGATTTCAACCTAGCAGACTTCTTTCAATCCTCTGCCTCATTTGCTGATACTCTCTACACAACCCTATCACCTATATGAGGACTTAGATAGAAAGCTCTCTTTGGCAGCCAAGAGATAGAGTACCCTTCTCACAGGAATTATTTCAGGTCATGGTACACCATAGCAATTCAGTGATCTGATACGTTAAGGGAGGAAGGTTTATGCTACGGTTTGTGGGAATAATAAAAACAACAGATTCTAACATCTTCATTTTAGTGCATCCCTATCACTTAACCTATAGAGAACTCCAGAATGGTAAGATCAACCACTCCTTCAAACAAATGTATAAGTCTCAAATATTGTCCTAGGTCCTTTCATCTCACCACCTTAGTCTTCAGCTGGGCATCCTGTCCACATTGCTCCATTTTCTATACCATGATATAAGTATCCTATTGCGTACTAGGCAACTGATTGGCCCTCATGTCAGATGACACCCTGCTGTAGCTTTGTGATGTAATGGCACCACTTGACCAATCACCCTGGGTGACGATTACACCGGAGGACCAGACATCAGCAATTACACACTAGGTAACTATCTGTGAATATGACTGCACAGCAAGTAAGAGGAGTAAGGGGGAAGTACAGTGCGCCATTGAAAGTATTGGGCTCCTATTTAAAGAGGGCTAGAGTTAGAAGAAGCAACTGATTGGCCCTCATGTCAGATGGCATTCTGCTGTAGCTTTGTGATGTAATGGCACCACTTGACCAATCGCCCTGGGTGACGATTACACCGGAAGACCAGACATCACCAATTACACACCAGGTAATTATCTGGGAATATGACAGCACAGCAAGTAGGAGGTGTTGTGGGAAAGTACTCTGCGCCATGGAAAGCATTGGGCTCCTATTCAAAGAGGGCTAGAGTTAGAAGAACACAGTTTCTAAATAGCAGTCCATCTGGAGTATCAGAGTCCCACTCACAGAGAGCAGGGAAACAGGTTAAATAGCTTCCCTCCATCTGAATGTAAGTCATTTGCTCTAACCTAAGACAGCTCATTCCAGCCTGAAGGATGGTAATTAACTCAAGGGACATATTGCCTGCACAAGTATCTAAAGAAGATTTTCTCAGACACTTGGACAGACAAAGTCTTTGATAAACTATCAGGATGGCCATTGCGTCATCCATATTGCTACCGTCTTAGAAGATTATATTTATGCGGAAGACCCCACTAAAAGGCACTGAGAGCTATCAGATGCTATGAACTTTTTATTAATGGCAAAATGATTAATTGAGATTTTGACTTACCATATATATTGATCGAGGCATGGAGAAGGCTGAGGAATGAGCTTTCTTTGTTTTTTTTTTCATCTCAGCAAGCAGAGAAATATTCCTCTGCAACACTGCCTCTGCTGGCCATTCAGTATAATCTGCAGATGGAAAAGTCCACTGTTAGTCTTTTTTTAGAACTTGAATATTTCCAAACCAAATGCAACACTACCAAAACATGATTTTTATAAAGGGTCAATTAGCACTATGGCATGTCTCATATTGTGAAAATCCAAAACTCACTAAAAATTATAATCTTAATTTAGATTTCAACCTAGCAGACTTCTTTCAATCCTCTGCCTCATTTGCTGATACTCTCTACACAACCCTATCACCTATATGAGGACTTAGATAGAAAGCTCTCTTTGGCAGCCAAGAGATAGAGTACCCTTCTCACAGGAATTATTTCAGGTCATGGTACACCATAGCAATTCAGTGATCTGATACGTTAAGGGAGGAAGGTTTATGCTACGGTTTGTGGGAATAATAAAAACAACAGATTCTAACATCTTCATTTTAGTGCATCCCTATCACTTAACCTATAGAGAACTCCAGAATGGTAAGATCAACCACTCCTTCAAACAAATGTATAAGTCTCAAATATTGTCCTAGGTCCTTTCATCTCACCACCTTAGTCTTCAGCTGGGCATCCTGTCCACATTGCTCCATTTTCTATACCATGATATAAGTATCCTATTGCGTACTAGGCAACTGATTGGCCCTCATGTCAGATGACACCCTGCTGTAGCTTTGTGATGTAATGGCACCACTTGACCAATCACCCTGGGTGACGATTACACCGGAGGACCAGACATCCGCAATTACACACTAGGTAACTATCTGTGAATATGACTGCACAGCAAGTAAGAGGAGTAAGGGGGAAGTACAGTGCGCCATTGAAAGTATTGGGCTCCTATTTAAAGAGGGCTAGAGTTAGAAGAAGCAACTGATTGGCCCTCATGTCAGATGGCATTCTGCTGTAGCTTTGTGATGTAATGGCACCACTTGACCAATCGCCCTGGGTGACGATTACACCGGAGGACCAGACGTCACCAATTACACACCAGGTAATTATCTGGGAATATGACAGCACAGCAAGTAGGAGGTGTTGTGGGAAAGTACTCTGCGCCATGGAAAGCATTGGGCTCCTATTCAAAGAGGGCTAGAGTTAGAAGAACACAGTTTCTAAATAGCAGTCCATCTGGAGTATCAGAGTCCCACTCACAGAGAGCAGGGAAACAGGTTAAATAGCTTCCCTCCATCTGAATGTAAGTCATTTGCTCTAACCTAAGACAGCTCATTCTAGCCTGAAGGATGGTAATTAACTCAAGGGACATATTGCCTGAACAAGTATCTAAAGAAGATTTTCTCAGACACTTAGACAGACAAAGTCTTTGATAAACTATCAGGATGGCCATTGCGTCATCCATATTGCTACCCTCTTAGAAGATTATATTTATGCGGAAGACCCCACTAAAAGGCACTGAGAGCTATCAGATGGTATGAACTTTTTATTAATGGCAAAATGATTAATTGAGATTTTGACTTACCATATATATTGATCGAGGCATGGAGAAGGCTGAGGAATGAGCTTTCTTTTTTTTTTTTCATCTCAGCAAGCAGAGAAATATTCCTCTGCAACACTGCCTCTGCTGGCCATTCAGTATAATCTGCAGATGGAAAAGTCCACTGTTAGTCTTTTTTTAGAACTTGAATATTTCCAAACCAAATGCAACACTACCAAAACATGATTTTTATAAAGGGTCAATTAGCACTATGGCATGTCTCATATTGTGAAAATCCAAAACTCACTAAAAATTATAATCTTAATTTAGATTTCAACCTAGCAGACTTCTTTCAATCCTCTGCCTCATTTGCTGATACTCTCTACACAACCCTATCACCTATATAAGGACTTAGATAGAAAGCTCTCTTTGGCAGCCAAGAGATAGAGTACCCTTCTCACAGGAATTATTTCAGGTCATGGTACACCATAGCAATTCAGTGATCTGATACGTTAAGGGAGGAAGGTTTATGCTACGGTTTGTGGGAATAATAAAAACAACAGATTCTAACATCTTCATTTTAGTGCATCCCTATCACTTAACCTATAGAGAACTCCAGAATGGTAAGATCAACCACTCCTTCAAACAAATGTATAAGTCTCAAATATTGTCCTAGGTCCTTTCATCTCACCACCTTAGTCTTCAGCTGGGCATCCTGTCCACATTGCTCCATTTTCTATACCATGATATAAGTATCCTATTGCGTACTAGGCAACTGATTGGCCCTCATGTCAGATGACACCCTGCTGTAGCTTTGTGATGTAATGGCACCACTTGACCAATCACCCTGGGTGACGATTACACCGGAGGACCAGACATCAGCAATTACAAACTAGGTAACTATCTGTGAATATGACTGCACAGCAAGTAAGAGGAGTAAGGGGGAAGTACAGTGCGCCATTGAAAGTATTGGGCTCCTATTTAAAGAGGGCTAGAGTTAGAAGAAGCAACTGATTGGCCCTCATGTCAGATGGCATTCTGCTGTAGCTTTGTGATGTAATGGCACCACTTGACCAATCGCCCTGGGTGACGATTACACCGGAGGACCAGACGTCACCAATTACACACCAGGTAATTATCTAGGAATATGACTGCACAGCAAGTAGGAGGTGTTGTGGGAAAGTACTCTGCGCCATGGAAAGCATTGGGCTCCTATTCAAAGAGGGCTAGAGTTAGAAGAACACAGTTTCTAAATAGCAGTCCATCTGGAGTATCAGAGTCCCACTCACAGAGAGCAGGGAAACAGGTTAAATAGCTTCCCTCCATCTGAATGTAAGTCATTTGCTCTAACCTAAGACAGCTCATTCTAGCCTGAAGGATGGTAATTAACTCAAGGGACATATTGCCTGCACAAGTATCTAAAGAAGATTTTCTCAGACACTTGGACAGACAAAGTCTTTGATAAACTATCAGGGTGGCCATTGCGTCATCCATATTGCTACCGTCTTAGAAGATTATATTTATGCGGAAGACCCCACTAAAAGGCACTGAGAGCTATCAGATGCTATGAACTTTTTATTAATGGCAAAATGATTAATTGAGATTTTGACTTACCATATATATTGATCGAGGCATGGAGAAGGCTGAGGAATGAGCTTTCTTTTTTTTTTTTCATCTCAGCAAGCAGAGAAATATTCCTCTGCAACACTGCCTCTGCTGGCCATTCAGTATAATCTGCAGATGGAAAAGTCCACTGTTAGTCTTTTTTTAGAACTTGAATATTTCCAAACCAAATGCAACACTACCAAAACATGATTTTTATAAAGGGTCAATTAGCACTATGGCATGTCTCATATTGTGAAAATCCAAAACTCACTAAAAATTATAATCTTAATTTAGATTTCAACCTAGCAGACTTCTTTCAATCCTCTGCCTCATTTGCTGATACTCTCTACACAACCCTATCACCTATATAAGGACTTAGATAGAAAGCTCTCTTTGGCAGCCAAGAGATAGAGTACCCTTCTCACAGGAATTATTTCAGGTCATGGTACACCATAGCAATTCAGTGATCTGATACGTTAAGGGAGGAAGGTTTATGCTACGGTTTGTGGGAATAATAAAAACAACAGATTCTAACATCTTCATTTTAGTGCATCCCTATCCCTTAACCTATAGAGAACTCCAGAATGGTAAGATCAACCACTCCTTCAAACAAATGTATAAGTCTCAAATATTGTCCTAGGTCCTTTCATCTCACCACCTTAGTCTTCAGCTGGGCATCCTGTCCACATTGCTCCATTTTCTATACCATGATATAAGTATCCTATTGCGTACTAGGCAACTGATTGGCCCTCATGTCAGATGACACCCTGCTGTAGCTTTGTGATGTAATGGCACCACTTGACCAATCACCCTGGGTGACGATTACACCGGAGGACCAGACATCAGCAATTACACACTAGGTAACTATCTGTGAATATGACTGCACAGCAAGTAAGAGGAGTAAGGGGGAAGTACAGTGCGCCATTGAAAGTATTGGGCTCCTATTTAAAGAGGGCTAGAGTTAGAAGAAGCAACTGATTGGCCCTCATGTCAGATGGCATTCTGCTGTAGCTTTGTGATGTAATGGCACCACTTGACCAATCGCCCTGGGTGACGATTACACCGGAAGACCAGACATCACCAATTACACACCAGGTAATTATCTGGGAATATGACAGCACAGCAAGTAGGAGGTGTTGTGGGAAAGTACTCTGCGCCATGGAAAGCATTGGGCTCCTATTCAAAGAGGGCTAGAGTTAGAAGAACACAGTTTCTAAATAGCAGTCCATCTGGAGTATCAGAGTCCCACTCACAGAGAGCAGGGAAACAGGTTAAATAGCTTCCCTCCATCTGAATGTAAGTCATTTGCTCTAACCTAAGACAGCTCATTCCAGCCTGAAGGATGGTAATTAACTCAAGGGACATATTGCCTGCACAAGTATCTAAAGAAGATTTTCTCAGACACTTGGACAGACAAAGTCTTTGATAAACTATCAGGATGGCCATTGCGTCATCCATATTGCTACCGTCTTAGAAGATTATATTTATGCGGAAGACCCCACTAAAAGGCACTGAGAGCTATCAGATGCTATGAACTTTTTATTAATGGCAAAATGATTAATTGAGATTTTGACTTACCATATATATTGATCGAGGCATGGAGAAGGCTGAGGAATGAGCTTTCTTTGTTTTTTTTTTCATCTCAGCAAGCAGAGAAATATTCCTCTGCAACACTGCCTCTGCTGGCCATTCAGTATAATCTGCAGATGGAAAAGTCCACTGTTAGTCTTTTTTTAGAACTTGAATATTTCCAAACCAAATGCAACACTACCAAAACATGATTTTTATAAAGGGTCAATTAGCACTATGGCATGTCTCATATTGTGAAAATCCAAAACTCACTAAAAATTATAATCTTAATTTAGATTTCAACCTAGCAGACTTCTTTCAATCCTCTGCCTCATTTGCTGATACTCTCTACACAACCCTATCACCTATATGAGGACTTAGATAGAAAGCTCTCTTTGGCAGCCAAGAGATAGAGTACCCTTCTCACAGGAATTATTTCAGGTCATGGTACACCATAGCAATTCAGTGATCTGATACGTTAAGGGAGGAAGGTTTATGCTACGGTTTGTGGGAATAATAAAAACAACAGATTCTAACATCTTCATTTTAGTGCATCCCTATCACTTAACCTATAGAGAACTCCAGAATGGTAAGATCAACCACTCCTTCAAACAAATGTATAAGTCTCAAATATTGTCCTAGGTCCTTTCATCTCACCACCTTAGTCTTCAGCTGGGCATCCTGTCCACATTGCTCCATTTTCTATACCATGATATAAGTATCCTATTGCGTACTAGGCAACTGATTGGCCCTCATGTCAGATGACACCCTGCTGTAGCTTTGTGATGTAATGGCACCACTTGACCAATCACCCTGGGTGACGATTACACCGGAGGACCAGACATCAGCAATTACACACTAGGTAACTATCTGTGAATATGACTGCACAGCAAGTAAGAGGAGTAAGGGGGAAGTACAGTGCGCCATTGAAAGTATTGGGCTCCTATTTAAAGAGGGCTAGAGTTAGAAGAAGCAACTGATTGGCCCTCATGTCAGATGGCATTCTGCTGTAGCTTTGTGATGTAATGGCACCACTTGACCAATCGCCCTGGGTGACGATTACACCGGAGGACCAGACGTCACCAATTACACACCAGGTAATTATCTGGGAATATGACAGCACAGCAAGTAGGAGGTGTTGTGGGAAAGTACTCTGCGCCATGGAAAGCATTGGGCTCCTATTCAAAGAGGGCTAGAGTTAGAAGAACACAGTTTCTAAATAGCAGTCCATCTGGAGTATCAGAGTCCCACTCACAGAGA
The DNA here is from genome assembly GCF_964263255.1 of Lissotriton vulgaris. NCBI lineage: Eukaryota > Metazoa > Chordata > Amphibia > Caudata > Salamandridae > Lissotriton > Lissotriton vulgaris. Next base: position 320,324 of record NW_028253417.1, on the reverse strand, counting down.
GCAGGGAAACAGGTTAAATAGCTTCCCTCCATCTGAATGTAAGTCATTTGCTCTAACCTAAGACAGCTCATTCCAGCCTGAAGGATGGTAATTAACTCAAGGGACATATTGCCTGCACAAGTATCTAAAGAAGATTTTCTCAGACACTTGGACAGACAAAGTCTTTGATAAACTATCAGGATGGCCATTGCGTCATCCATATTGCTACCGTCTTAGAAGATTATATTTATGCGGAAGACCCCACTAAAAGGCACTGAGAGCTATCAGATGGTATGAACTTTTTATTAATGGCAAAATGATTAATTGAGATTTTGACTTACCATATATATTGATCGAGGCATGGAGAAGGCTGAGGAATGAGCTTTCTTTTTTTTTTTTCATCTCAGCAAGCAGAGAAATATTCCTCTGCAACACTGCCTCTGCTGGCCATTCAGTATAATCTGCAGATGGAAAAGTCCACTGTTAGTCTTTTTTTAGAACTTGAATATTTCCAAACCAAATGCAACACTACCAAAACATGATTTTTATAAAGGGTCAATTAGCACTATGGCATGTCTCATATTGTGAAAATCCAAAACTCACTAAAAATTATAATCTTAATTTAGATTTCAACCTAGCAGACTTCTTTCAATCCTCTGCCTCATTTGCTGATACTCTCTACACAACCCTATCACCTATATAAGGACTTAGATAGAAAGCTCTCTTTGGCAGCCAAGAGATAGAGTACCCTTCTCACAGGAATTATTTCAGGTCATGGTACACCATAGCAATTCAGTGATCTGATACGTTAAGGGAGGAAGGTTTATGCTACGGTTTGTGGGAATAATAAAAACAACAGATTCTAACATCTTCATTTTAGTGCATCCCTATCCCTTAACCTATAGAGAACTCCAGAATGGTAAGATCAACCACTCCTTCAAACAAATGTATAAGTCTCAAATATTGTCCTAGGTCCTTTCATCTCACCACCTTAGTCTTCAGCTGGGCATCCTGTCCACATTGCTCCATTTTCTATACCATGATATAAGTATCCTATTGCGTACTAGGCAACTGATTGGCCCTCATGTCAGATGACACCCTGCTGTAGCTTTGTGATGTAATGGCACCACTTGACCAATCACCCTGGGTGACGATTACACCGGAGGACCAGACATCAGCAATTACACACTAGGTAACTATCTGTGAATATGACTGCACAGCAAGTAAGAGGAGTAAGGGGGAAGTACAGTGCGCCATTGAAAGTATTGGGCTCCTATTTAAAGAGGGCTAGAGTTAGAAGAAGCAACTGATTGGCCCTCATGTCAGATGGCATTCTGCTGTAGCTTTGTGATGTAATGGCACCACTTGACCAATCGCCCTGGGTGACGATTACACCGGAAGACCAGACATCACCAATTACACACCAGGTAATTATCTGGGAATATGACAGCACAGCAAGTAGGAGGTGTTGTGGGAAAGTACTCTGCGCCATGGAAAGCATTGGGCTCCTATTCAAAGAGGGCTAGAGTTAGAAGAACACAGTTTCTAAATAGCAGTCCATCTGGAGTATCAGAGTCCCACTCACAGAGAGCAGGGAAACAGGTTAAATAGCTTCCCTCCATCTGAATGTAAGTCATTTGCTCTAACCTAAGACAGCTCATTCCAGCCTGAAGGATGGTAATTAACTCAAGGGACATATTGCCTGCACAAGTATCTAAAGAAGATTTTCTCAGACACTTGGACAGACAAAGTCTTTGATAAACTATCAGGATGGCCATTGCGTCATCCATATTGCTACCGTCTTAGAAGATTATATTTATGCGGAAGACCCCACTAAAAGGCACTGAGAGCTATCAGATGCTATGAACTTTTTATTAATGGCAAAATGATTAATTGAGATTTTGACTTACCATATATATTGATCGAGGCATGGAGAAGGCTGAGGAATGAGCTTTCTTTGTTTTTTTTTTCATCTCAGCAAGCAGAGAAATATTCCTCTGCAACACTGCCTCTGCTGGCCATTCAGTATAATCTGCAGATGGAAAAGTCCACTGTTAGTCTTTTTTTAGAACTTGAATATTTCCAAACCAAATGCAACACTACCAAAACATGATTTTTATAAAGGGTCAATTAGCACTATGGCATGTCTCATATTGTGAAAATCCAAAACTCACTAAAAATTATAATCTTAATTTAGATTTCAACCTAGCAGACTTCTTTCAATCCTCTGCCTCATTTGCTGATACTCTCTACACAACCCTATCACCTATATGAGGACTTAGATAGAAAGCTCTCTTTGGCAGCCAAGAGATAGAGTACCCTTCTCACAGGAATTATTTCAGGTCATGGTACACCATAGCAATTCAGTGATCTGATACGTTAAGGGAGGAAGGTTTATGCTACGGTTTGTGGGAATAATAAAAACAACAGATTCTAACATCTTCATTTTAGTGCATCCCTATCACTTAACCTATAGAGAACTCCAGAATGGTAAGATCAACCACTCCTTCAAACAAATGTATAAGTCTCAAATATTGTCCTAGGTCCTTTCATCTCACCACCTTAGTCTTCAGCTGGGCATCCTGTCCACATTGCTCCATTTTCTATACCATGATATAAGTATCCTATTGCGTACTAGGCAACTGATTGGCCCTCATGTCAGATGACACCCTGCTGTAGCTTTGTGATGTAATGGCACCACTTGACCAATCACCCTGGGTGACGATTACACCGGAGGACCAGACATCAGCAATTACACACTAGGTAACTATCTGTGAATATGACTGCACAGCAAGTAAGAGGAGTAAGGGGGAAGTACAGTGCGCCATTGAAAGTATTGGGCTCCTATTTAAAGAGGGCTAGAGTTAGAAGAAGCAACTGATTGGCCCTCATGTCAGATGGCATTCTGCTGTAGCTTTGTGATGTAATGGCACCACTTGACCAATCGCCCTGGGTGACGATTACACCGGAGGACCAGACGTCACCAATTACACACCAGGTAATTATCTGGGAATATGACAGCACAGCAAGTAGGAGGTGTTGTGGGAAAGTACTCTGCGCCATGGAAAGCATTGGGCTCCTATTCAAAGAGGGCTAGAGTTAGAAGAACACAGTTTCTAAATAGCAGTCCATCTGGAGTATCAGAGTCCCACTCACAGAGAGCAGGGAAACAGGTTAAATAGCTTCCCTCCATCTGAATGTAAGTCATTTGCTCTAACCTAAGACAGCTCATTCCAGCCTGAAGGATGGTAATTAACTCAAGGGACATATTGCCTGCACAAGTATCTAAAGAAGATTTTCTCAGACACTTGGACAGACAAAGTCTTTGATAAACTATCAGGATGGCCATTGCGTCATCCATATTGCTACCGTCTTAGAAGATTATATTTATGCGGAAGACCCCACTAAAAGGCACTGAGAGCTATCAGATGGTATGAACTTTTTATTAATGGCAAAATGATTAATTGAGATTTTGACTTACCATATATATTGATCGAGGCATGGAGAAGGCTGAGGAATGAGCTTTCTTTTTTTTTTTTCATCTCAGCAAGCAGAGAAATATTCCTCTGCAACACTGCCTCTGCTGGCCATTCAGTATAATCTGCAGATGGAAAAGTCCACTGTTAGTCTTTTTTTAGAACTTGAATATTTCCAAACCAAATGCAACACTACCAAAACATGATTTTTATAAAGGGTCAATTAGCACTATGGCATGTCTCATATTGTGAAAATCCAAAACTCACTAAAAATTATAATCTTAATTTAGATTTCAACCTAGCAGACTTCTTTCAATCCTCTGCCTCATTTGCTGATACTCTCTACACAACCCTATCACCTATATAAGGACTTAGATAGAAAGCTCTCTTTGGCAGCCAAGAGATAGAGTACCCTTCTCACAGGAATTATTTCAGGTCATGGTACACCATAGCAATTCAGTGATCTGATACGTTAAGGGAGGAAGGTTTATGCTACGGTTTGTGGGAATAATAAAAACAACAGATTCTAACATCTTCATTTTAGTGCATCCCTATCCCTTAACCTATAGAGAACTCCAGAATGGTAAGATCAACCACTCCTTCAAACAAATGTATAAGTCTCAAATATTGTCCTAGGTCCTTTCATCTCACCACCTTAGTCTTCAGCTGGGCATCCTGTCCACATTGCTCCATTTTCTATACCATGATATAAGTATCCTATTGCGTACTAGGCAACTGATTGGCCCTCATGTCAGATGACACCCTGCTGTAGCTTTGTGATGTAATGGCACCACTTGACCAATCACCCTGGGTGACGATTACACCGGAGGACCAGACATCAGCAATTACACACTAGGTAACTATCTGTGAATATGACTGCACAGCAAGTAAGAGGAGTAAGGGGGAAGTACAGTGCGCCATTGAAAGTATTGGGCTCCTATTTAAAGAGGGCTAGAGTTAGAAGAAGCAACTGATTGGCCCTCATGTCAGATGGCATTCTGCTGTAGCTTTGTGATGTAATGGCACCACTTGACCAATCGCCCTGGGTGACGATTACACCGGAAGACCAGACATCACCAATTACACACCAGGTAATTATCTGGGAATATGACAGCACAGCAAGTAGGAGGTGTTGTGGGAAAGTACTCTGCGCCATGGAAAGCATTGGGCTCCTATTCAAAGAGGGCTAGAGTTAGAAGAACACAGTTTCTAAATAGCAGTCCATCTGGAGTATCAGAGTCCCACTCACAGAGAGCAGGGAAACAGGTTAAATAGCTTCCCTCCATCTGAATGTAAGTCATTTGCTCTAACCTAAGACAGCTCATTCCAGCCTGAAGGATGGTAATTAACTCAAGGGACATATTGCCTGCACAAGTATCTAAAGAAGATTTTCTCAGACACTTGGACAGACAAAGTCTTTGATAAACTATCAGGATGGCCATTGCGTCATCCATATTGCTACCGTCTTAGAAGATTATATTTATGCGGAAGACCCCACTAAAAGGCACTGAGAGCTATCAGATGCTATGAACTTTTTATTAATGGCAAAATGATTAATTGAGATTTTGACTTACCATATATATTGATCGAGGCATGGAGAAGGCTGAGGAATGAGCTTTCTTTGGTTTTTTTTTCATCTCAGCAAGCAGAGAAATATTCCTCTGCAACACTGCCTCTGCTGGCCATTCAGTATAATCTGCAGATGGAAAAGTCCACTGTTAGTCTTTTTTTAGAACTTGAATATTTCCAAACCAAATGCAACACTACCAAAACATGATTTTTATAAAGGGTCAATTAGCACTATGGCATGTCTCATATTGTGAAAATCCAAAACTCACTAAAAATTATAATCTTAATTTAGATTTCAACCTAGCAGACTTCTTTCAATCCTCTGCCTCATTTGCTGATACTCTCTACACAACCCTATCACCTATATGAGGACTTAGATAGAAAGCTCTCTTTGGCAGCCAAGAGATAGAGTACCCTTCTCACAGGAATTATTTCAGGTCATGGTACACCATAGCAATTCAGTGATCTGATACGTTAAGGGAGGAAGGTTTATGCTACGGTTTGTGGGAATAATAAAAACAACAGATTCTAACATCTTCATTTTAGTGCATCCCTATCACTTAACCTATAGAGAACTCCAGAATGGTAAGATCAACCACTCCTTCAAACAAATGTATAAGTCTCAAATATTGTCCTAGGTCCTTTCATCTCACCACCTTAGTCTTCAGCTGGGCATCCTGTCCACATTGCTCCATTTTCTATACCATGATATAAGTATCCTATTGCGTACTAGGCAACTGATTGGCCCTCATGTCAGATGACACCCTGCTGTAGCTTTGTGATGTAATGGCACCACTTGACCAATCACCCTGGGTGACGATTACACCGGAGGACCAGACATCAGCAATTACACACTAGGTAACTATCTGTGAATATGACTGCACAGCAAGTAAGAGGAGTAAGGGGGAAGTACAGTGCGCCATTGAAAGTATTGGGCTCCTATTTAAAGAGGGCTAGAGTTAGAAGAAGCAACTGATTGGCCCTCATGTCAGATGGCATTCTGCTGTAGCTTTGTGATGTAATGGCACCACTTGACCAATCGCCCTGGGTGACGATTACACCGGAGGACCAGACGTCACCAATTACACACCAGGTAATTATCTGGGAATATGACAGCACAGCAAGTAGGAGGTGTTGTGGGAAAGTACTCTGCGCCATGGAAAGCATTGGGCTCCTATTCAAAGAGGGCTAGAGTTAGAAGAACACAGTTTCTAAATAGCAGTCCATCTGGAGTATCAGAGTCCCACTCACAGAGAGCAGGGAAACAGGTTAAATAGCTTCCCTCCATCTGAATGTAAGTCATTTGCTCTAACCTAAGACAGCTCATTCCAGCCTGAAGGATGGTAATTAACTCAAGGGACATATTGCCTGCACAAGTATCTAAAGAAGATTTTCTCAGACACTTGGACAGACAAAGTCTTTGATAAACTATCAGGATGGCCATTGCGTCATCCATATTGCTACCGTCTTAGAAGATTATATTTATGCGGAAGACCCCACTAAAAGGCACTGAGAGCTATCAGATGGTATGAACTTTTTATTAATGGCAAAATGATTAATTGAGATTTTGACTTACCATATATATTGATCGAGGCATGGAGAAGGCTGAGGAATGAGCTTTCTTTGTTTTTTTTTTCATCTCAGCAAGCAGAGAAATATTCCTCTGCAACACTGCCTCTGCTGGCCATTCAGTATAATCTGCAGATGGAAAAGTCCACTGTTAGTCTTTTTTTAGAACTTGAATATTTCCAAACCAAATGCAACACTTCCAAAAAATGATTTTTATAAAGGGTCAATTAGCACTATGGCATGTCTCATATTGTGAAAATCCAAATCTCACTAAAAATTATAATCTTAATTTAGATTTCAACCTAGCAGACTTCTTTCAATCCTCTGCCTCATTTGCTGGTACTCTCTACACAACCCTATCACCTATATGAGGACTTAGATAGAAAGCTCTCTTTGGCAGCCAAGAGATAGAGTACCCTTCTCACAGGAATTATTTCAGGTCATGGTACACCATAGCAATTCAGTGATCTGATACGTTAAGGGAGGAAGGTTTATGCTACGGTTTGTGGGAATAATAAAAACAACAGATTCTAACATCTTCATTTTAGTGCATCCCTATCACTTAACCTATAGAGAACTCCAGAATGGTAAGATCAACCACTCCTTCAAACAAATGTATAAGTCTCAAATATTGTCCTAGGTCCTTTCATCTCACCACCTTAGTCTTCAGCTGGGCATCCTGTCCACATTGCTCCATTTTCTATACCATGATATAAGTATCCTATTGCGTACTAGGCAACTGATTGGCCCTCATGTCAGATGACACCCTGCTGTAGCTTTGTGATGTAATGGCACCACTTGACCAATCACCCTGGGTGACGATTACACCGGAGGACCAGACATCAGCAATTACACACTAGGTAACTATCTGTGAATATGACTGCACAGCAAGTAAGAGGAGTAAGGGGGAAGTACAGTGCGCCATTGAAAGTATTGGGCTCCTATTTAAAGAGGGCTAGAGTTAGAAGAAGCAACTGATTGGCCCTCATGTCAGATGGCATTCTGCTGTAGCTTTGTGATGTAATGGCACCACTTGACCAATCGCCCTGGGTGACGATTACACCGGAGGACCAGACGTCACCAATTACACACCAGGTAATTATCTGGGAATATGACAGCACAGCAAGTAGGAGGTGTTGTGGGAAAGTACTCTGCGCCATGGAAAGCATTGGGCTCCTATTCAAAGAGGGCTAGAGTTAGAAGAACACAGTTTCTAAATAGCAGTCCATCTGGAGTATCAGAGTCCCACTCACAGAGAGCAGGGAAACAGGTTAAATAGCTTCCCTCCATCTGAATGTAAGTCATTTGCTCTAACCTAAGACAGCTCATTCCAGCCTGAAGGATGGTAATTAACTCAAGGGACATATTGCCTGCACAAGTATCTAAAGAAGATTTTCTCAGACACTTGGACAGACAAAGTCTTTGATAAACTATCAGGATGGCCATTGCGTCATCCATATTGCTACCGTCTTAGAAGATTATATTTATGCGGAAGACCCCACTAAAAGGCACTGAGAGCTATCAGATGGTATGAACTTTTTATTAATGGCAAAATGATTAATTGAGATTTTGACTTACCATATATATTGATCGAGGCATGGAGAAGGCTGAGGAATGAGCTTTCTTTTTTTTTTTTCATCTCAGCAAGCAGAGAAATATTCCTCTGCAACACTGCCTCTGCTGGCCATTCAGTATAATCTGCAGATGGAAAAGTCCACTGTTAGTCTTTTTTTAGAACTTGAATATTTCCAAACCAAATGCAACACTACCAAAACATGATTTTTATAAAGGGTCAATTAGCACTATGGCATGTCTCATATTGTGAAAATCCAAAACTCACTAAAAATTATAATCTTAATTTAGATTTCAACCTAGCAGACTTCTTTCAATCCTCTGCCTCATTTGCTGATACTCTCTACACAACCCTATCACCTATATAAGGACTTAGATAGAAAGCTCTCTTTGGCAGCCAAGAGATAGAGTACCCTTCTCACAGGAATTATTTCAGGTCATGGTACACCATAGCAATTCAGTGATCTGATACGTTAAGGGAGGAAGGTTTATGCTACGGTTTGTGGGAATAATAAAAACAACAGATTCTAACATCTTCATTTTAGTGCATCCCTATCCCTTAACCTATAGAGAACTCCAGAATGGTAAGATCAACCACTCCTTCAAACAAATGTATAAGTCTCAAATATTGTCCTAGGTCCTTTCATCTCACCACCTTAGTCTTCAGCTGGGCATCCTGTCCACATTGCTCCATTTTCTATACCATGATATAAGTATCCTATTGCGTACTAGGCAACTGATTGGCCCTCATGTCAGATGACACCCTGCTGTAGCTTTGTGATGTAATGGCACCACTTGACCAATCACCCTGGGTGACGATTACACCGGAGGACCAGACATCAGCAATTACACACTAGGTAACTATCTGTGAATATGACTGCACAGCAAGTAAGAGGAGTAAGGGGGAAGTACAGTGCGCCATTGAAAGTATTGGGCTCCTATTTAAAGAGGGCTAGAGTTAGAAGAAGCAACTGATTGGCCCTCATGTCAGATGGCATTCTGCTGTAGCTTTGTGATGTAATGGCACCACTTGACCAATCGCCCTGGGTGACGATTACACCGGAAGACCAGACATCACCAATTACACACCAGGTAATTATCTGGGAATATGACAGCACAGCAAGTAGGAGGTGTTGTGGGAAAGTACTCTGCGCCATGGAAAGCATTGGGCTCCTATTCAAAGAGGGCTAGAGTTAGAAGAACACAGTTTCTAAATAGCAGTCCATCTGGAGTATCAGAGTCCCACTCACAGAGAGCAGGGAAACAGGTTAAATAGCTTCCCTCCATCTGAATGTAAGTCATTTGCTCTAACCTAAGACAGCTCATTCCAGCCTGAAGGATGGTAATTAACTCAAGGGACATATTGCCTGCACAAGTATCTAAAGAAGATTTTCTCAGACACTTGGACAGACAAAGTCTTTGATAAACTATCAGGATGGCCATTGCGTCATCCATATTGCTACCGTCTTAGAAGATTATATTTATGCGGAAGACCCCACTAAAAGGCACTGAGAGCTATCAGATGCTATGAACTTTTTATTAATGGCAAAATGATTAATTGAGATTTTGACTTACCATATATATTGATCGAGGCATGGAGAAGGCTGAGGAATGAGCTTTCTTTGTTTTTTTTTTCATCTCAGCAAGCAGAGAAATATTCCTCTGCAACACTGCCTCTGCTGGCCATTCAGTATAATCTGCAGATGGAAAAGTCCACTGTTAGTCTTTTTTTAGAACTTGAATATTTCCAAACCAAATGCAACACTACCAAAACATGATTTTTATAAAGGGTCAATTAGCACTATGGCATGTCTCATATTGTGAAAATCCAAAACTCACTAAAAATTATAATCTTAATTTAGATTTCAACCTAGCAGACTTCTTTCAATCCTCTGCCTCATTTGCTGATACTCTCTACACAACCCTATCACCTATATGAGGACTTAGATAGAAAGCTCTCTTTGGCAGCCAAGAGATAGAGTACCCTTCTCACAGGAATTATTTCAGGTCATGGTACACCATAGCAATTCAGTGATCTGATACGTTAAGGGAGGAAGGTTTATGCTACGGTTTGTGGGAATAATAAAAACAACAGATTCTAACATCTTCATTTTAGTGCATCCCTATCACTTAACCTATAGAGAACTCCAGAATGGTAAGATCAACCACTCCTTCAAACAAATGTATAAGTCTCAAATATTGTCCTAGGTCCTTTCATCTCACCACCTTAGTCTTCAGCTGGGCATCCTGTCCACATTGCTCCATTTTCTATACCATGATATAAGTATCCTATTGCGTACTAGGCAACTGATTGGCCCTCATGTCAGATGACACCCTGCTGTAGCTTTGTGATGTAATGGCACCACTTGACCAATCACCCTGGGTGACGATTACACCGGAGGACCAGACATCAGCAATTACACACTAGGTAACTATCTGTGAATATGACTGCACAGCAAGTAAGAGGAGTAAGGGGGAAGTACAGTGCGCCATTGAAAGTATTGGGCTCCTATTTAAAGAGGGCTAGAGTTAGAAGAAGCAACTGATTGGCCCTCATGTCAGATGGCATTCTGCTGTAGCTTTGTGATGTAATGGCACCACTTGACCAATCGCCCTGGGTGACGATTACACCGGAGGACCAGACGTCACCAATTACACACCAGGTAATTATCTGGGAATATGACAGCACAGCAAGTAGGAGGTGTTGTGGGAAAGTACTCTGCGCCATGGAAAGCATTGGGCTCCTATTCAAAGAGGGCTAGAGTTAGAAGAACACAGTTTCTAAATAGCAGTCCATCTGGAGTATCAGAGTCCCACTCACAGAGAGCAGGGAAACAGGTTAAATAGCTTCCCTCCATCTGAATGTAAGTCATTTGCTCTAACCTAAGACAGCTCATTCCAGCCTGAAGGATGGTAATTAACTCAAGGGACATATTGCCTGCACAAGTATCTAAAGAAGATTTTCTCAGACACTTGGACAGACAAAGTCTTTGATAAACTATCAGGATGGCCATTGCGTCATCCATATTGCTACCGTCTTAGAAGATTATATTTATGCGGAAGACCCCACTAAAAGGCACTGAGAGCTATCAGATGGTATGAACTTTTTATTAATGGCAAAATGATTAATTGAGATTTTGACTTACCATATATATTGATCGAGGCATGGAGAAGGCTGAGGAATGAGCTTTCTTTGTTTTTTTTTTCATCTCAGCAAGCAGAGAAATATTCCTCTGCAACACTGCCTCTGCTGGCCATTCAGTATAATCTGCAGATGGAAAAGTCCACTGTTAGTCTTTTTTTAGAACTTGAATATTTCCAAACCAAATGCAACACTTCCAAAAAATGATTTTTATAAAGGGTCAATTAGCACTATGGCATGTCTCATATTGTGAAAATCCAAATCTCACTAAAAATTATAATCTTAATTTAGATTTCAACCTAGCAGACTTCTTTCAATCCTCTGCCTCATTTGCTGGTACTCTCTACACAACCCTATCACCTATATGAGGACTTAGATAGAAAGCTCTCTTTGGCAGCCAAGAGATAGAGTACCCTTCTCACAGGAATTATTTCAGGTTATGGTACACCATAGCAATTCAGTGATCTGATACGTTAAGGGAGGAAGGTTTATGCTACGGTTTGTGGGAATAATAAAAACAACAGATTCTAACATCTTCATTTTAGTGCATCCCTATCACTTAACCTATAGAGAACTCCAGAATGGTAAGATCAACCACTCCTTCAAACAAATGTATAAGTCTCAAATATTGTCCTAGGTCCTTTCATCTCACCACCTTAGTCTTCAGCTGGGCATCCTGTCCACATTGCTCCATTTTCTATACCATGATATAAGTATCCTATTGCGTACTAGGCAACTGATTGGCCCTCATGTCAGATGACACCCTGCTGTAGCTTTGTGATGTAATGGCACCACTTGACCAATCACCCTGGGTGACGATTACACCGGAGGACCAGACATCAGCAATTACAAACTAGGTAACTATCTGTGAATATGACTGCACAGCAAGTAAGAGGAGTAAGGGGGAAGTACAGTGCGCCATTGAAAGTATTGGGCTCCTATTTAAAGAGGGCTAGAGTTAGAAGAAGCAACTGATTGGCCCTCATGTCAGATGGCATTCTGCTGTAGCTTTGTGATGTAATGGCACCACTTGACCAATCGCCCTGGGTGACGATTACACCGGAGGACCAGACGTCACCAATTACACACCAGGTAATTATCTGGGAATATGACTGCACAGCAAGTAGGAGGTGTTGTGGGAAAGTACTCTGCGCCATGGAAAGCATTGGGCTCCTATTCAAAGAGGGCTAGAGTTAGAAGAACACAGTTTCTAAATAGCAGTCCATCTGGAGTATCAGAGTCCCACTCACAGAGAGCAGGGAAACAGGTTAAATAGCTTCCCTCCATCTGAATGTAAGTCATTTGCTCTAACCTAAGACAGCTCATTCCAGCCTGAAGGATGGTAATTAACTCAAGGGACATATTGCCTGCACAAGTATCTAAAGAAGATTTTCTCAGACACTTAGACAGACAAAGTCTTTGATAAACTATCAGGATGGCCATTGCGTCATCCATATTGCTACCCTCTTAGAAGATTATATTTATGCGGAAGACCCCACTAAAAGGCACTGAGAGCTATCAGATGCTATGAACTTTTTATTAATGGCAAAATGATTAATTGAGATTTTGACTTACCATATATATTGATCGAGGCATGGAGAAGGCTGAGGAATGAGCTTTCTTTTTTTTTTTTCATCTCAGCAAGCAGAGAAATATTCCTCTGCAACACTGCCTCTGCTGGCCATTCAGTATAATCTGCAGATGGAAAAGTCCACTGTTAGTCTTTTTTTAGAACTTGAATATTTCCAAACCAAATGCAACACTACCAAAACATGATTTTTATAAAGGGTCAATTAGCACTATGGCATGTCTCATATTGTGAAAATCCAAATCTCACTAAAAATTATAATCTTAATTTAGATTTCAACCTAGCAGACTTCTTTCAATCCTCTGCCTCATTTGCTGGTACTCTCTACACAACCCTATCACCTATATGAGGACTTAGATAGAAAGCTCTCTTTGGCAGCCAAGAGATAGAGTACCCTTCTCACAGGAATTATTTCAGGTTATGGTACACCATAGCAATTCAGTGATCTGATACGTTAAGGGAGGAAGGTTTATGCTACGGTTTGTGGGAATAATAAAAACAACAGATTCTAACATCTTCATTTTAGTGCATCCCTATCACTTAACCTATAGAGAACTCCAGAATGGTAAGATCAACCACTCCTTCAAACAAATGTATAAGTCTCAAATATTGTCCTAGGTCCTTTCATCTCACCACCTTAGTCTTCAGCTGGGCATCCTGTCCACATTGCTCCATTTTCTATACCATGATATAAGTATCCTATTGCGTACTAGGCAACTGATTGGCCCTCATGTCAGATGACACCCTGCTGTAGCTTTGTGATGTAATGGCACCACTTGACCAATCACCCTGGGTGACGATTACACCGGAGGACCAGACATCAGCAATTACAAACTAGGTAACTATCTGTGAATATGACTGCACAGCAAGTAAGAGGAGTAAGGGGGAAGTACAGTGCGCCATTGAAAGTATTGGGCTCCTATTTAAAGAGGGCTAGAGTTAGAAGAAGCAACTGATTGGCCCTCATGTCAGATGGCATTCTGCTGTAGCTTTGTGATGTAATGGCACCACTTGACCAATCGCCCTGGGTGACGATTACACCGGAGGACCAGACGTCACCAATTACACACCAGGTAATTATCTGGGAATATGACTGCACAGCAAGTAGGAGGTGTTGTGGGAAAGTACTCTGCGCCATGGAAAGCATTGGGCTCCTATTCAAAGAGGGCTAGAGTTAGAAGAACACAGTTTCTAAATAGCAGTCCATCTGGAGTATCAGAGTCCCACTCACAGAGAGCAGGGAAACAGGTTAAATAGCTTCCCTCCATCTGAATGTAAGTCATTTGCTCTAACCTAAGACAGCTCATTCCAGCCTGAAGGATGGTAATTAACTCAAGGGACATATTGCCTGCACAAGTATCTAAAGAAGATTTTCTCAGACACTTAGACAGACAAAGTCTTTGATAAACTATCAGGATGGCCATTGCGTCATCCATATTGCTACCCTCTTAGAAGATTATATTTATGCGGAAGACCCCACTAAAAGGCACTGAGAGCTATCAGATGCTATGAACTTTTTATTAATGGCAAAATGATTAATTGAGATTTTGACTTACCATATATATTGATCGAGGCATGGAGAAGGCTGAGGAATGAGCTTTCTTTTTTTTTTTTCATCTCAGCAAGCAGAGAAATATTCCTCTGCAACACTGCCTCTGCTGGCCATTCAGTATAATCTGCAGATGGAAAAGTCCACTGTTAGTCTTTTTTTAGAACTTGAATATTTCCAAACCAAATGCAACACTACCAAAACATGATTTTTATAAAGGGTCAATTAGCACTATGGCATGTCTCATATTGTGAAAATCCAAAACTCACTAAAAATTATAATCTTAATTTAGATTTCAACCTAGCAGACTTCTTTCAATCCTCTGCCTCATTTGCTGATACTCTCTACACAACCCTATCACCTATATAAGGACTTAGATAGAAAGCTCTCTTTGGCAGCCAAGAGATAGAGTACCCTTCTCACAGGAATTATTTCAGGTCATGGTACACCATAGCAATTCAGTGATCTGATACGTTAAGGGAGGAAGGTTTATGCTACGGTTTGTGGGAATAATAAAAACAACAGATTCTAACATCTTCATTTTAGTGCATCCCTATCCCTTAACCTATAGAGAACTCCAGAATGGTAAGATCAACCACTCCTTCAAACAAATGTATAAGTCTCAAATATTGTCCTAGGTCCTTTCATCTCACCACCTTAGTCTTCAGCTGGGCATCCTGTCCACATTGCTCCATTTTCTATACCATGATATAAGTATCCTATTGCGTACTAGGCAACTGATTGGCCCTCATGTCAGATGACACCCTGCTGTAGCTTTGTGATGTAATGGCACCACTTGACCAATCACCCTGGGTGACGATTACACCGGAGGACCAGACATCAGCAATTACACACTAGGTAACTATCTGTGAATATGACTGCACAGCAAGTAAGAGGAGTAAGGGGGAAGTACAGTGCGCCATTGAAAGTATTGGGCTCCTATTTAAAGAGGGCTAGAGTTAGAAGAAGCAACTGATTGGCCCTCATGTCAGATGGCATTCTGCTGTAGCTTTGTGATGTAATGGCACCACTTGACCAATCGCCCTGGGTGACGATTACACCGGAAGACCAGACATCACCAATTACACACCAGGTAATTATCTGGGAATATGACAGCACAGCAAGTAGGAGGTGTTGTGGGAAAGTACTCTGCGCCATGGAAAGCATTGGGCTCCTATTCAAAGAGGGCTAGAGTTAGAAGAACACAGTTTCTAAATAGCAGTCCATCTGGAGTATCAGAGTCCCACTCACAGAGAGCAGGGAAACAGGTTAAATAGCTTCCCTCCATCTGAATGTAAGTCATTTGCTCTAACCTAAGACAGCTCATTCCAGCCTGAAGGATGGTAATTAACTCAAGGGACATATTGCCTGCACAAGTATCTAAAGAAGATTTTCTCAGACACTTGGACAGACAAAGTCTTTGATAAACTATCAGGATGGCCATTGTGTCATCCATATTGCTACCGTCTTAGAAGATTATATTTATGCGGAAGACCCCACTAAAAGGCACTGAGAGCTATCAGATGCTATGAACTTTTTATTAATGGCAAAATGATTAATTGAGATTTTGACTTACCATATATATTGATCGAGGCATGGAGAAGGCTGAGGAATGAGCTTTCTTTGTTTTTTTTTTCATCTCAGCAAGCAGAGAAATATTCCTCTGCAACACTGCCTCTGCTGGCCATTCAGTATAATCTGCAGATGGAAAAGTCCACTGTTAGTCTTTTTTTAGAACTTGAATATTTCCAAACCAAATGCAACACTACCAAAACATGATTTTTATAAAGGGTCAATTAGCACTATGGCATGTCTCATATTGTGAAAATCCAAAACTCACTAAAAATTATAATCTTAATTTAGATTTCAACCTAGCAGACTTCTTTCAATCCTCTGCCTCATTTGCTGATACTCTCTACACAACCCTATCACCTATATGAGGACTTAGATAGAAAGCTCTCTTTGGCAGCCAAGAGATAGAGTACCCTTCTCACAGGAATTATTTCAGGTCATGGTACACCATAGCAATTCAGTGATCTGATACGTTAAGGGAGGAAGGTTTATGCTACGGTTTGTGGGAATAATAAAAACAACAGATTCTAACATCTTCATTTTAGTGCATCCCTATCCCTTAACCTATAGAGAACTCCAGAATGGTAAGATCAACCACTCCTTCAAACAAATGTATAAGTCTCAAATATTGTCCTAGGTCCTTTCATCTCACCACCTTAGTCTTCAGCTGGGCATCCTGTCCACATTGCTCCATTTTCTATACCATGATATAAGTATCCTATTGCGTACTAGGCAACTGATTGGCCCTCATGTCAGATGACACCCTGCTGTAGCTTTGTGATGTAATGGCACCACTTGACCAATCACCCTGGGTGACGATTACACCGGAGGACCAGACATCAGCAATTACACACTAGGTAACTATCTGTGAATATGACTGCACAGCAAGTAAGAGGAGTAAGGGGGAAGTACAGTGCGCCATTGAAAGTATTGGGCTCCTATTTAAAGAGGGCTAGAGTTAGAAGAAGCAACTGATTGGCCCTCATGTCAGATGGCATTCTGCTGTAGCTTTGTGATGTAATGGCACCACTTGACCAATCGCCCTGGGTGACGATTACACCGGAAGACCAGACATCACCAATTACACACCAGGTAATTATCTGGGAATATGACAGCACAGCAAGTAGGAGGTGTTGTGGGAAAGTACTCTGCGCCATGGAAAGCATTGGGCTCCTATTCAAAGAGGGCTAGAGTTAGAAGAACACAGTTTCTAAATAGCAGTCCATCTGGAGTATCAGAGTCCCACTCACAGAGAGCAGGGAAACAGGTTAAATAGCTTCCCTCCATCTGAATGTAAGTCATTTGCTCTAACCTAAGACAGCTCATTCCAGCCTGAAGGATGGTAATTAACTCAAGGGACATATTGCCTGCACAAGTATCTAAAGAAGATTTTCTCAGACACTTGGACAGACAAAGTCTTTGATAAACTATCAGGATGGCCATTGCGTCATCCATATTGCTACCGTCTTAGAAGATTATATTTATGCGGAAGACCCCACTAAAAGGCACTGAGAGCTATCAGATGCTATGAACTTTTTATTAATGGCAAAATGATTAATTGAGATTTTGACTTACCATATATATTGATCGAGGCATGGAGAAGGCTGAGGAATGAGCTTTCTTTGTTTTTTTTTTCATCTCAGCAAGCAGAGAAATATTCCTCTGCAACACTGCCTCTGCTGGCCATTCAGTATAATCTGCAGATGGAAAAGTCCACTGTTAGTCTTTTTTTAGAACTTGAATATTTCCAAACCAAATGCAACACTACCAAAACATGATTTTTATAAAGGGTCAATTAGCACTATGGCATGTCTCATATTGTGAAAATCCAAAACTCACTAAAAATTATAATCTTAATTTAGATTTCAACCTAGCAGACTTCTTTCAATCCTCTGCCTCATTTGCTGATACTCTCTACACAACCCTATCACCTATATGAGGACTTAGATAGAAAGCTCTCTTTGGCAGCCAAGAGATAGAGTACCCTTCTCACAGGAATTATTTCAGGTCATGGTACACCATAGCAATTCAGTGATCTGATACGTTAAGGGAGGAAGGTTTATGCTACGGTTTGTGGGAATAATAAAAACAACAGATTCTAACATCTTCATTTTAGTGCATCCCTATCACTTAACCTATAGAGAACTCCAGAATGGTAAGATCAACCACTCCTTCAAACAAATGTATAAGTCTCAAATATTGTCCTAGGTCCTTTCATCTCACCACCTTAGTCTTCAGCTGGGCATCCTGTCCACATTGCTCCATTTTCTATACCATGATATAAGTATCCTATTGCGTACTAGGCAACTGATTGGCCCTCATGTCAGATGACACCCTGCTGTAGCTTTGTGATGTAATGGCACCACTTGACCAATCACCCTGGGTGACGATTACACCGGAGGACCAGACATCAGCAATTACACACTAGGTAACTATCTGTGAATATGACTGCACAGCAAGTAAGAGGAGTAAGGGGGAAGTACAGTGCGCCATTGAAAGTATTGGGCTCCTATTTAAAGAGGGCTAGAGTTAGAAGAAGCAACTGATTGGCCCTCATGTCAGATGGCATTCTGCTGTAGCTTTGTGATGTAATGGCACCACTTGACCAATCGCCCTGGGTGACGATTACACCGGAGGACCAGACGTCACCAATTACACACCAGGTAATTATCTGGGAATATGACAGCACAGCAAGTAGGAGGTGTTGTGGGAAAGTACTCTGCGCCATGGAAAGCATTGGGCTCCTATTCAAAGAGGGCTAGAGTTAGAAGAACACAGTTTCTAAATAGCAGTCCATCTGGAGTATCAGAGTCCCACTCACAGAGAGCAGGGAAACAGGTTAAATAGCTTCCCTCCATCTGAATGTAAGTCATTTGCTCTAACCTAAGACAGCTCATTCCAGCCTGAAGGATGGTAATTAACTCAAGGGACATATTGCCTGCACAAGTATCTAAAGAAGATTTTCTCAGACACTTGGACAGACAAAGTCTTTGATAAACTATCAGGATGGCCATTGCGTCATCCATATTGCTACCGTCTTAGAAGATTATATTTATGCGGAAGACCCCACTAAAAGGCACTGAGAGCTATCAGATGCTATGAACTTTTTATTAATGGCAAAATGATTAATTGAGATTTTGACTTACCATATATATTGATCGAGGCATGGAGAAGGCTGAGGAATGAGCTTTCTTTGTTTTTTTTTCATCTCAGCAAGCAGAGAAATATTCCTCTGCAACACTGCCTCTGCTGGCCATTCAGTATAATCTGCAGATGGAAAAGTCCACTGTTAGTCTTTTTTTAGAACTTGAATATTTCCAAACCAAATGCAACACTACCAAAACATGATTTTTATAAAGGGTCAATTAGCACTATGGCATGTCTCATATTGTGAAAATCCAAAACTCACTAAAAATTATAATCTTAATTTAGATTTCAACCTAGCAGACTTCTTTCAATCCTCTGCCTCATTTGCTGATACTCTCTACACAACCCTATCACCTATATGAGGACTTAGATAGAAAGCTCTCTTTGGCAGCCAAGAGATAGAGTACCCTTCTCACAGGAATTATTTCAGGTCATGGTACACCATAGCAATTCAGTGATCTGATACGTTAAGGGAGGAAGGTTTATGCTACGGTTTGTGGGAATAATAAAAACAACAGATTCTAACATCTTCATTTTAGTGCATCCCTATCACTTAACCTATAGAGAACTCCAGAATGGTAAGATCAACCACTCCTTCAAACAAATGTATAAGTCTCAAATATTGTCCTAGGTCCTTTCATCTCACCACCTTAGTCTTCAGCTGGGCATCCTGTCCACATTGCTCCATTTTCTATACCATGATATAAGTATCCTATTGCGTACTAGGCAACTGATTGGCCCTCATGTCAGATGACACCCTGCTGTAGCTTTGTGATGTAATGGCACCACTTGACCAATCACCCTGGGTGACGATTACACCGGAGGACCAGACATCAGCAATTACACACTAGGTAACTATCTGTGAATATGACTGCACAGCAAGTAAGAGGAGTAAGGGGGAAGTACAGTGCGCCATTGAAAGTATTGGGCTCCTATTTAAAGAGGGCTAGAGTTAGAAGAAGCAACTGATTGGCCCTCATGTCAGATGGCATTCTGCTGTAGCTTTGTGATGTAATGGCACCACTTGACCAATCGCCCTGGGTGACGATTACACCGGAGGACCAGACGTCACCAATTACACACCAGGTAATTATCTGGGAATATGACAGCACAGCAAGTAGGAGGTGTTGTGGGAAAGTACTCTGCGCCATGGAAAGCATTGGGCTCCTATTCAAAGAGGGCTAGAGTTAGAAGAACACAGTTTCTAAATAGCAGTCCATCTGGAGTATCAGAGTCCCACTCACAGAGAGCAGGGAAACAGGTTAAATAGCTTCCCTCCATCTGAATGTAAGTCATTTGCTCTAACCTAAGACAGCTCATTCCAGCCTGAAGGATGGTAATTAACTCAAGGGACATATTGCCTGCACAAGTATCTAAAGAAGATTTTCTCAGACACTTGGACAGACAAAGTCTTTGATAAACTATCAGGATGGCCATTGCGTCATCCATATTGCTACCGTCTTAGAAGATTATATTTATGCGGAAGACCCCACTAAAAGGCACTGAGAGCTATCAGATGCTATGAACTTTTTATTAATGGCAAAATGATTAATTGAGATTTTGACTTACCATATATATTGATCGAGGCATGGAGAAGGCTGAGGAATGAGCTTTCTTTGTTTTTTTTTCATCTCAGCAAGCAGAGAAATATTCCTCTGCAACACTGCCTCTGCTGGCCATTCAGTATAATCTGCAGATGGAAAAGTCCACTGTTAGTCTTTTTTTAGAACTTGAATATTTCCAAACCAAATGCAACACTACCAAAACATGATTTTTATAAAGGGTCAATTAGCACTATGGCATGTCTCATATTGTGAAAATCCAAAACTCACTAAAAATTATAATCTTAATTTAGATTTCAACCTAGCAGACTTCTTTCAATCCTCTGCCTCATTTGCTGATACTCTCTACACAACCCTATCACCTATATGAGGACTTAGATAGAAAGCTCTCTTTGGCAGCCAAGAGATAGAGTACCCTTCTCACAGGAATTATTTCAGGTCATGGTACACCATAGCAATTCAGTGATCTGATACGTTAAGGGAGGAAGGTTTATGCTACGGTTTGTGGGAATAATAAAAACAACAGATTCTAACATCTTCATTTTAGTGCATCCCTATCACTTAACCTATAGAGAACTCCAGAATGGTAAGATCAACCACTCCTTCAAACAAATGTATAAGTCTCAAATATTGTCCTAGGTCCTTTCATCTCACCACCTTAGTCTTCAGCTGGGCATCCTGTCCACATTGCTCCATTTTCTATACCATGATATAAGTATCCTATTGCGTACTAGGCAACTGATTGGCCCTCATGTCAGATGACACCCTGCTGTAGCTTTGTGATGTAATGGCACCACTTGACCAATCACCCTGGGTGACGATTACACCGGAGGACCAGACATCAGCAATTACACACTAGGTAACTATCTGTGAATATGACTGCACAGCAAGTAAGAGGAGTAAGGGGGAAGTACAGTGCGCCATTGAAAGTATTGGGCTCCTATTTAAAGAGGGCTAGAGTTAGAAGAAGCAACTGATTGGCCCTCATGTCAGATGGCATTCTGCTGTAGCTTTGTGATGTAATGGCACCACTTGACCAATCGCCCTGGGTGACGATTACACCGGAGGACCAGACGTCACCAATTACACACCAGGTAATTATCTGGGAATATGACAGCACAGCAAGTAGGAGGTGTTGTGGGAAAGTACTCTGCGCCATGGAAAGCATTGGGCTCCTATTCAAAGAGGGCTAGAGTTAGAAGAACACAGTTTCTAAATAGCAGTCCATCTGGAGTATCAGAGTCCCACTCACAGAGAGCAGGGAAACAGGTTAAATAGCTTCCCTCCATCTGAATGTAAGTCATTTGCTCTAACCTAAGACAGCTCATTCCAGCCTGAAGGATGGTAATTAACTCAAGGGACATATTGCCTGCACAAGTATCTAAAGAAGATTTTCTCAGACACTTGGACAGACAAAGTCTTTGATAAACTATCAGGATGGCCATTGCGTCATCCATATTGCTACCGTCTTAGAAGATTATATTTATGCGGAAGACCCCACTAAAAGGCACTGAGAGCTATCAGATGCTATGAACTTTTTATTAATGGCAAAATGATTAATTGAGATTTTGACTTACCATATATATTGATCGAGGCATGGAGAAGGCTGAGGAATGAGCTTTCTTTGTTTTTTTTTCATCTCAGCAAGCAGAGAAATATTCCTCTGCAACACTGCCTCTGCTGGCCATTCAGTATAATCTGCAGATGGAAAAGTCCACTGTTAGTCTTTTTTTAGAACTTGAATATTTCCAAACCAAATGCAACACTATCAAAACATGATTTTTATAAAGGGTCAATTAGCACTATGGCATGTCTCATATTGTGAAAATCCAAAACTCACTAAAAATTATAATCTTAATTTAGATTTCAACCTAGCAGACTTCTTTCAATCCTCTGCCTTATTTGCTGATACTCTCTACACAACCCTATCACCTATATGAGGACTTAGATAGAAAGCTCTCTTTGGCAGCCAAGAGATAGAGTACCCTTCTCACAGGAATTATTTCAGGTCATGGTACACCATAGCAATTCAGTGATCTGATACGTTAAGGGAGGAAGGTTTATGCTACGGTTTGTGGGAATAATAAAAACAACAGATTCTAACATCTTCATTTTAGTGCATCCCTATCCCTTAACCTATAGAGAACTCCAGAATGGTAAGATCAACCACTCCTTCAAACAAATGTATAAGTCTCAAATATTGTCCTAGGTCCTTTCATCTCACCACCTTAGTCTTCAGCTGGGCATCCTGTCCACATTGCTCCATTTTCTATACCATGATATAAGTATCCTATTGCGTACTAGGCAACTGATTGGCCCTCATGTCAGATGACACCCTGCTGTAGCTTTGTGATGTAATGGCACCACTTGACCAATCACCCTGGGTGACGATTACACCGGAGGACCAGACATCAGCAATTACACACTAGGTAACTATCTGTGAATATGACTGCACAGCAAGTAAGAGGAGTAAGGGGGAAGTACAGTGCGCCATTGAAAGTATTGGGCTCCTATTTAAAGAGGGCTAGAGTTAGAAGAAGCAACTGATTGGCCCTCATGTCAGATGGCATTCTGCTGTAGCTTTGTGATGTAATGGCACCACTTGACCAATCGCCCTGGGTGACGATTACACCGGAAGACCAGACATCACCAATTACACACCAGGTAATTATCTGGGAATATGACAGCACAGCAAGTAGGAGGTGTTGTGGGAAAGTACTCTGCGCCATGGAAAGCATTGGGCTCCTATTCAAAGAGGGCTAGAGTTAGAAGAACACAGTTTCTAAATAGCAGTCCATCTGGAGTATCAGAGTCCCACTCACAGAGAGCAGGGAAACAGGTTAAATAGCTTCCCTCCATCTGAATGTAAGTCATTTGCTCTAACCTAAGACAGCTCATTCCAGCCTGAAGGATGGTAATTAACTCAAGGGACATATTGCCTGCACAAGTATCTAAAGAAGATTTTCTCAGACACTTGGACAGACAAAGTCTTTGATAAACTATCAGGATGGCCATTGCGTCATCCATATTGCTACCGTCTTAGAAGATTATATTTATGCGGAAGACCCCACTAAAAGGCACTGAGAGCTATCAGATGCTATGAACTTTTTATTAATGGCAAAATGATTAATTGAGATTTTGACTTACCATATATATTGATCGAGGCATGGAGAAGGCTGAGGAATGAGCTTTCTTTGTTTTTTTTTTCATCTCAGCAAGCAGAGAAATATTCCTCTGCAACACTGCCTCTGCTGGCCATTCAGTATAATCTGCAGATGGAAAAGTCCACTGTTAGTCTTTTTTTAGAACTTGAATATTTCCAAACCAAATGCAACACTACCAAAACATGATTTTTATAAAGGGTCAATTAGCACTATGGCATGTCTCATATTGTGAAAATCCAAAACTCACTAAAAATTATAATCTTAATTTAGATTTCAACCTAGCAGACTTCTTTCAATCCTCTGCCTCATTTGCTGATACTCTCTACACAACCCTATCACCTATATGAGGACTTAGATAGAAAGCTCTCTTTGGCAGCCAAGAGATAGAGTACCCTTCTCACAGGAATTATTTCAGGTCATGGTACACCATAGCAATTCAGTGATCTGATACGTTAAGGGAGGAAGGTTTATGCTACGGTTTGTGGGAATAATAAAAACAACAGATTCTAACATCTTCATTTTAGTGCATCCCTATCACTTAACCTATAGAGAACTCCAGAATGGTAAGATCAACCACTCCTTCAAACAAATGTATAAGTCTCAAATATTGTCCTAGGTCCTTTCATCTCACCACCTTAGTCTTCAGCTGGGCATCCTGTCCACATTGCTCCATTTTCTATACCATGATATAAGTATCCTATTGCGTACTAGGCAACTGATTGGCCCTCATGTCAGATGACACCCTGCTGTAGCTTTGTGATGTAATGGCACCACTTGACCAATCACCCTGGGTGACGATTACACCGGAGGACCAGACATCAGCAATTACACACTAGGTAACTATCTGTGAATATGACTGCACAGCAAGTAAGAGGAGTAAGGGGGAAGTACAGTGCGCCATTGAAAGTATTGGGCTCCTATTTAAAGAGGGCTAGAGTTAGAAGAAGCAACTGATTGGCCCTCATGTCAGATGGCATTCTGCTGTAGCTTTGTGATGTAATGGCACCACTTGACCAATCGCCCTGGGTGACGATTACACCGGAGGACCAGACGTCACCAATTACACACCAGGTAATTATCTGGGAATATGACAGCACAGCAAGTAGGAGGTGTTGTGGGAAAGTACTCTGCGCCATGGAAAGCATTGGGCTCCTATTCAAAGAGGGCTAGAGTTAGAAGAACACAGTTTCTAAATAGCAGTCCATCTGGAGTATCAGAGTCCCACTCACAGAGAGCAGGGAAACAGGTTAAATAGCTTCCCTCCATCTGAATGTAAGTCATTTGCTCTAACCTAAGACAGCTCATTCCAGCCTGAAGGATGGTAATTAACTCAAGGGACATATTGCCTGCACAAGTATCTAAAGAAGATTTTCTCAGACACTTGGACAGACAAAGTCTTTGATAAACTATCAGGATGGCCATTGCGTCATCCATATTGCTACCGTCTTAGAAGATTATATTTATGCGGAAGACCCCACTAAAAGGCACTGAGAGCTATCAGATGGTATGAACTTTTTATTAATGGCAAAATGATTAATTGAGATTTTGACTTACCATATATATTGATCGAGGCATGGAGAAGGCTGAGGAATGAGCTTTCTTTGTTTTTTTTTTCATCTCAGCAAGCAGAGAAATATTCCTCTGCAACACTGCCTCTGCTGGCCATTCAGTATAATCTGCAGATGGAAAAGTCCACTGTTAGTCTTTTTTTAGAACTTGAATATTTCCAAACCAAATGCAACACTTCCAAAAAATGATTTTTATAAAGGGTCAATTAGCACTATGGCATGTCTCATATTGTGAAAATCCAAATCTCACTAAAAATTATAATCTTAATTTAGATTTCAACCTAGCAGACTTCTTTCAATCCTCTGCCTCATTTGCTGGTACTCTCTACACAACCCTATCACCTATATGAGGACTTAGATAGAAAGCTCTCTTTGGCAGCCAAGAGATAGAGTACCCTTCTCACAGGAATTATTTCAGGTTATGGTACACCATAGCAATTCAGTGATCTGATACGTTAAGGGAGGAAGGTTTATGCTACGGTTTGTGGGAATAATAAAAACAACAGATTCTAACATCTTCATTTTAGTGCATCCCTATCACTTAACCTATAGAGAACTCCAGAATGGTAAGATCAACCACTCCTTCAAACAAATGTATAAGTCTCAAATATTGTCCTAGGTCCTTTCATCTCACCACCTTAGTCTTCAGCTGGGCATCCTGTCCACATTGCTCCATTTTCTATACCATGATATAAGTATCCTATTGCGTACTAGGCAACTGATTGGCCCTCATGTCAGATGACACCCTGCTGTAGCTTTGTGATGTAATGGCACCACTTGACCAATCACCCTGGGTGACGATTACACCGGAGGACCAGACATCAGCAATTACAAACTAGGTAACTATCTGTGAATATGACTGCACAGCAAGTAAGAGGAGTAAGGGGGAAGTACAGTGCGCCATTGAAAGTATTGGGCTCCTATTTAAAGAGGGCTAGAGTTAGAAGAAGCAACTGATTGGCCCTCATGTCAGATGGCATTCTGCTGTAGCTTTGTGATGTAATGGCACCACTTGACCAATCGCCCTGGGTGACGATTACACCGGAGGACCAGACGTCACCAATTACACACCAGGTAATTATCTGGGAATATGACTGCACAGCAAGTAGGAGGTGTTGTGGGAAAGTACTCTGCGCCATGGAAAGCATTGGGCTCCTATTCAAAGAGGGCTAGAGTTAGAAGAACACAGTTTCTAAATAGCAGTCCATCTGGAGTATCAGAGTCCCACTCACAGAGAGCAGGGAAACAGGTTAAATAGCTTCCCTCCATTTGAATGTAAGTCATTTGCTCTAACCTAAGACAGCTCATTCCAGCCTGAAGGATGGTAATTAACTCAAGGGACATATTGCCTGCACAAGTATCTAAAGAAGATTTTCTCAGACACTTAGACAGACAAAGTCTTTGATAAACTATCAGGATGGCCATTGCGTCATCCATATTGCTACCCTCTTAGAAGATTATATTTATGCGGAAGACCCCACTAAAAGGCACTGAGAGCTATCAGATGCTATGAACTTTTTATTAATGGCAAAATGATTAATTGAGATTTTGACTTACCATATATATTGATCGAGGCATGGAGAAGGCTGAGGAATGAGCTTTCTTTTTTTTTTTTCATCTCAGCAAGCAGAGAAATATTCCTCTGCAACACTGCCTCTGCTGGCCATTCAGTATAATCTGCAGATGGAAAAGTCCACTGTTAGTCTTTTTTTAGAACTTGAATATTTCCAAACCAAATGCAACACTACCAAAACATGATTTTTATAAAGGGTCAATTAGCACTATGGCATGTCTCATATTGTGAAAATCCAAATCTCACTAAAAATTATAATCTTAATTTAGATTTCAACCTAGCAGACTTCTTTCAATCCTCTGCCTCATTTGCTGGTACTCTCTACACAACCCTATCACCTATATGAGGACTTAGATAGAAAGCTCTCTTTGGCAGCCAAGAGATAGAGTACCCTTCTCACAGGAATTATTTCAGGTTATGGTACACCATAGCAATTCAGTGATCTGATACGTTAAGGGAGGAAGGTTTATGCTACGGTTTGTGGGAATAATAAAAACAACAGATTCTAACATCTTCATTTTAGTGCATCCCTATCCCTTAACCTATAGAGAACTCCAGAATGGTAAGATCAACCACTCCTTCAAACAAATGTATAAGTCTCAAATATTGTCCTAGGTCCTTTCATCTCACCACCTTAGTCTTCAGCTGGGCATCCTGTCCACATTGCTCCATTTTCTATACCATGATATAAGTATCCTATTGCGTACTAGGCAACTGATTGGCCCTCATGTCAGATGACACCCTGCTGTAGCTTTGTGATGTAATGGCACCACTTGACCAATCACCCTGGGTGACGATTACACCGGAGGACCAGACATCAGCAATTACACACTAGGTAACTATCTGTGAATATGACTGCACAGCAAGTAAGAGGAGTAAGGGGGAAGTACAGTGCGCCATTGAAAGTATTGGGCTCCTATTTAAAGAGGGCTAGAGTTAGAAGAAGCAACTGATTGGCCCTCATGTCAGATGGCATTCTGCTGTAGCTTTGTGATGTAATGGCACCACTTGACCAATCGCCCTGGGTGACGATTACACCGGAAGACCAGACATCACCAATTACACACCAGGTAATTATCTGGGAATATGACAGCACAGCAAGTAGGAGGTGTTGTGGGAAAGTACTCTGCGCCATGGAAAGCATTGGGCTCCTATTCAAAGAGGGCTAGAGTTAGAAGAACACAGTTTCTAAATAGCAGTCCATCTGGAGTATCAGAGTCCCACTCACAGAGAGCAGGGAAACAGGTTAAATAGCTTCCCTCCATCTGAATGTAAGTCATTTGCTCTAACCTAAGACAGCTCATTCCAGCCTGAAGGATGGTAATTAACTCAAGGGACATATTGCCTGCACAAGTATCTAAAGAAGATTTTCTCAGACACTTGGACAGACAAAGTCTTTGATAAACTATCAGGATGGCCATTGCGTCATCCATATTGCTACCGTCTTAGAAGATTATATTTATGCGGAAGACCCCACTAAAAGGCACTGAGAGCTATCAGATGCTATGAACTTTTTATTAATGGCAAAATGATTAATTGAGATTTTGACTTACCATATATATTGATCGAGGCATGGAGAAGGCTGAGGAATGAGCTTTCTTTGTTTTTTTTTTCATCTCAGCAAGCAGAGAAATATTCCTCTGCAACACTGCCTCTGCTGGCCATTCAGTATAATCTGCAGATGGAAAAGTCCACTGTTAGTCTTTTTTTAGAACTTGAATATTTCCAAACCAAATGCAACACTACCAAAACATGATTTTTATAAAGGGTCAATTAGCACTATGGCATGTCTCATATTGTGAAAATCCAAAACTCACTAAAAATTATAATCTTAATTTAGATTTCAACCTAGCAGACTTCTTTCAATCCTCTGCCTCATTTGCTGATACTCTCTACACAACCCTATCACCTATATGAGGACTTAGATAGAAAGCTCTCTTTGGCAGCCAAGAGATAGAGTACCCTTCTCACAGGAATTATTTCAGGTCATGGTACACCATAGCAATTCAGTGATCTGATACGTTAAGGGAGGAAGGTTTATGCTACGGTTTGTGGGAATAATAAAAACAACAGATTCTAACATCTTCATTTTAGTGCATCCCTATCACTTAACCTATAGAGAACTCCAGAATGGTAAGATCAACCACTCCTTCAAACAAATGTATAAGTCTCAAATATTGTCCTAGGTCCTTTCATCTCACCACCTTAGTCTTCAGCTGGGCATCCTGTCCACATTGCTCCATTTTCTATACCATGATATAAGTATCCTATTGCGTACTAGGCAACTGATTGGCCCTCATGTCAGATGACACCCTGCTGTAGCTTTGTGATGTAATGGCACCACTTGACCAATCACCCTGGGTGACGATTACACCGGAGGACCAGACATCAGCAATTACACACTAGGTAACTATCTGTGAATATGACTGCACAGCAAGTAAGAGGAGTAAGGGGGAAGTACAGTGCGCCATTGAAAGTATTGGGCTCCTATTTAAAGAGGGCTAGAGTTAGAAGAAGCAACTGATTGGCCCTCATGTCAGATGGCATTCTGCTGTAGCTTTGTGATGTAATGGCACCACTTGACCAATCGCCCTGGGTGACGATTACACCGGAGGACCAGACGTCACCAATTACACACCAGGTAATTATCTGGGAATATGACAGCACAGCAAGTAGGAGGTGTTGTGGGAAAGTACTCTGCGCCATGGAAAGCATTGGGCTCCTATTCAAAGAGGGCTAGAGTTAGAAGAACACAGTTTCTAAATAGCAGTCCATCTGGAGTATCAGAGTCCCACTCACAGAGAGCAGGGAAACAGGTTAAATAGCTTCCCTCCATCTGAATGTAAGTCATTTGCTCTAACCTAAGACAGCTCATTCCAGCCTGAAGGATGGTAATTAACTCAAGGGACATATTGCCTGCACAAGTATCTAAAGAAGATTTTCTCAGACACTTGGACAGACAAAGTCTTTGATAAACTATCAGGATGGCCATTGCGTCATCCATATTGCTACCGTCTTAGAAGATTATATTTATGCGGAAGACCCCACTAAAAGGCACTGAGAGCTATCAGATGGTATGAACTTTTTATTAATGGCAAAATGATTAATTGAGATTTTGACTTACCATATATATTGATCGAGGCATGGAGAAGGCTGAGGAATGAGCTTTCTTTGTTTTTTTTTTCATCTCAGCAAGCAGAGAAATATTCCTCTGCAACACTGCCTCTGCTGGCCATTCAGTATAATCTGCAGATGGAAAAGTCCACTGTTAGTCTTTTTTTAGAACTTGAATATTTCCAAACCAAATGCAACACTTCCAAAAAATGATTTTTATAAAGGGTCAATTAGCACTATGGCATGTCTCATATTGTGAAAATCCAAATCTCACTAAAAATTATAATCTTAATTTAGATTTCAACCTAGCAGACTTCTTTCAATCCTCTGCCTCATTTGCTGGTACTCTCTACACAACCCTATCACCTATATGAGGACTTAGATAGAAAGCTCTCTTTGGCAGCCAAGAGATAGAGTACCCTTCTCACAGGAATTATTTCAGGTTATGGTACACCATAGCAATTCAGTGATCTGATACGTTAAGGGAGGAAGGTTTATGCTACGGTTTGTGGGAATAATAAAAACAACAGATTCTAACATCTTCATTTTAGTGCATCCCTATCACTTAACCTATAGAGAACTCCAGAATGGTAAGATCAACCACTCCTTCAAACAAATGTATAAGTCTCAAATATTGTCCTAGGTCCTTTCATCTCACCACCTTAGTCTTCAGCTGGGCATCCTGTCCACATTGCTCCATTTTCTATACCATGATATAAGTATCCTATTGCGTACTAGGCAACTGATTGGCCCTCATGTCAGATGACACCCTGCTGTAGCTTTGTGATGTAATGGCACCACTTGACCAATCACCCTGGGTGACGATTACACCGGAGGACCAGACATCAGCAATTACAAACTAGGTAACTATCTGTGAATATGACTGCACAGCAAGTAAGAGGAGTAAGGGGGAAGTACAGTGCGCCATTGAAAGTATTGGGCTCCTATTTAAAGAGGGCTAGAGTTAGAAGAAGCAACTGATTGGCCCTCATGTCAGATGGCATTCTGCTGTAGCTTTGTGATGTAATGGCACCACTTGACCAATCGCCCTGGGTGACGATTACACCGGAGGACCAGACGTCACCAATTACACACCAGGTAATTATCTGGGAATATGACTGCACAGCAAGTAGGAGGTGTTGTGGGAAAGTACTCTGCGCCATGGAAAGCATTGGGCTCCTATTCAAAGAGGGCTAGAGTTAGAAGAACACAGTTTCTAAATAGCAGTCCATCTGGAGTATCAGAGTCCCACTCACAGAGAGCAGGGAAACAGGTTAAATAGCTTCCCTCCATTTGAATGTAAGTCATTTGCTCTAACCTAAGACAGCTCATTCCAGCCTGAAGGATGGTAATTAACTCAAGGGACATATTGCCTGCACAAGTATCTAAAGAAGATTTTCTCAGACACTTAGACAGACAAAGTCTTTGATAAACTATCAGGATGGCCATTGCGTCATCCATATTGCTACCCTCTTAGAAGATTATATTTATGCGGAAGACCCCACTAAAAGGCACTGAGAGCTATCAGATGCTATGAACTTTTTATTAATGGCAAAATGATTAATTGAGATTTTGACTTACCATATATATTGATCGAGGCATGGAGAAGGCTGAGGAATGAGCTTTCTTTTTTTTTTTTCATCTCAGCAAGCAGAGAAATATTCCTCTGCAACACTGCCTCTGCTGGCCATTCAGTATAATCTGCAGATGGAAAAGTCCACTGTTAGTCTTTTTTTAGAACTTGAATATTTCCAAACCAAATGCAACACTACCAAAACATGATTTTTATAAAGGGTCAATTAGCACTATGGCATGTCTCATATTGTGAAAATCCAAATCTCACTAAAAATTATAATCTTAATTTAGATTTCAACCTAGCAGACTTCTTTCAATCCTCTGCCTCATTTGCTGGTACTCTCTACACAACCCTATCACCTATATGAGGACTTAGATAGAAAGCTCTCTTTGGCAGCCAAGAGATAGAGTACCCTTCTCACAGGAATTATTTCAGGTTATGGTACACCATAGCAATTCAGTGATCTGATACGTTAAGGGAGGAAGGTTTATGCTACGGTTTGTGGGAATAATAAAAACAACAGATTCTAACATCTTCATTTTAGTGCATCCCTATCACTTAACCTATAGAGAACTCCAGAATGGTAAGATCAACCACTCCTTCAAACAAATGTATAAGTCTCAAATATTGTCCTAGGTCCTTTCATCTCACCACCTTAGTCTTCAGCTGGGCATCCTGTCCACATTGCTCCATTTTCTATACCATGATATAAGTATCCTATTGCGTACTAGGCAACTGATTGGCCCTCATGTCAGATGACACCCTGCTGTAGCTTTGTGATGTAATGGCACCACTTGACCAATCACCCTGGGTGACGATTACACCGGAGGACCAGACATCAGCAATTACACACTAGGTAACTATCTGTGAATATGACTGCACAGCAAGTAAGAGGAGTAAGGGGGAAGTACAGTGCGCCATTGAAAGTATTGGGCTCCTATTTAAAGAGGGCTAGAGTTAGAAGAAGCAACTGATTGGCCCTCATGTCAGATGGCATTCTGCTGTAGCTTTGTGATGTAATGGCACCACTTGACCAATCGCCCTGGGTGACGATTACACCGGAGGACCAGACGTCACCAATTACACACCAGGTAATTATCTGGGAATATGACTGCACAGCAAGTAGGAGGTGTTGTGGGAAAGTACTCTGCGCCATGGAAAGCATTGGGCTCCTATTCAAAGAGGGCTAGAGTTAGAAGAACACAGTTTCTAAATAGCAGTCCATCTGGAGTATCAGAGTCCCACTCACAGAGAGCAGGGAAACAGGTTAAATAGCTTCCCTCCATCTGAATGTAAGTCATTTGCTCTAACCTAAGACAGCTCATTCCAGCCTGAAGGATGGTAATTAACTCAAGGGACATATTGCCTGCACAAGTATCTAAAGAAGATTTTCTCAGACACTTAGACAGACAAAGTCTTTGATAAACTATCAGGATGGCCATTGCGTCATCCATATTGCTACCCTCTTAGAAGATTATATTTATGCGGAAGACCCCACTAAAAGGCACTGAGAGCTATCAGATGCTATGAACTTTTTATTAATGGCAAAATGATTAATTGAGATTTTGACTTACCATATATATTGATCGAGGCATGGAGAAGGCTGAGGAATGAGCTTTCTTTTTTTTTTTTCATCTCAGCAAGCAGAGAAATATTCCTCTGCAACACTGCCTCTGCTGGCCATTCAGTATAATCTGCAGATGGAAAAGTCCACTGTTAGTCTTTTTTTAGAACTTGAATATTTCCAAACCAAATGCAACACTACCAAAACATGATTTTTATAAAGGGTCAATTAGCACTATGGCATGTCTCATATTGTGAAAATCCAAAACTCACTAAAAATTATAATCTTAATTTAGATTTCAACCTAGCAGACTTCTTTCAATCCTCTGCCTCATTTGCTGATACTCTCTACACAACCCTATCACCTATATAAGGACTTAGATAGAAAGCTCTCTTTGGCAGCCAAGAGATAGAGTACCCTTCTCACAGGAATTATTTCAGGTCATGGTACACCATAGCAATTCAGTGATCTGATACGTTAAGGGAGGAAGGTTTATGCTACGGTTTGTGGGAATAATAAAAACAACAGATTCTAACATCTTCATTTTAGTGCATCCCTATCCCTTAACCTATAGAGAACTCCAGAATGGTAAGATCAACCACTCCTTCAAACAAATGTATAAGTCTCAAATATTGTCCTAGGTCCTTTCATCTCACCACCTTAGTCTTCAGCTGGGCATCCTGTCCACATTGCTCCATTTTCTATACCATGATATAAGTATCCTATTGCGTACTAGGCAACTGATTGGCCCTCATGTCAGATGACACCCTGCTGTAGCTTTGTGATGTAATGGCACCACTTGACCAATCACCCTGGGTGACGATTACACCGGAGGACCAGACATCAGCAATTACACACTAGGTAACTATCTGTGAATATGACTGCACAGCAAGTAAGAGGAGTAAGGGGGAAGTACAGTGCGCCATTGAAAGTATTGGGCTCCTATTTAAAGAGGGCTAGAGTTAGAAGAAGCAACTGATTGGCCCTCATGTCAGATGGCATTCTGCTGTAGCTTTGTGATGTAATGGCACCACTTGACCAATCGCCCTGGGTGACGATTACACCGGAAGACCAGACATCACCAATTACACACCAGGTAATTATCTGGGAATATGACAGCACAGCAAGTAGGAGGTGTTGTGGGAAAGTACTCTGCGCCATGGAAAGCATTGGGCTCCTATTCAAAGAGGGCTAGAGTTAGAAGAACACAGTTTCTAAATAGCAGTCCATCTGGAGTATCAGAGTCCCACTCACAGAGAGCAGGGAAACAGGTTAAATAGCTTCCCTCCATCTGAATGTAAGTCATTTGCTCTAACCTAAGACAGCTCATTCCAGCCTGAAGGATGGTAATTAACTCAAGGGACATATTGCCTGCACAAGTATCTAAAGAAGATTTTCTCAGACACTTGGACAGACAAAGTCTTTGATAAACTATCAGGATGGCCATTGTGTCATCCATATTGCTACCGTCTTAGAAGATTATATTTATGCGGAAGACCCCACTAAAAGGCACTGAGAGCTATCAGATGCTATGAACTTTTTATTAATGGCAAAATGATTAATTGAGATTTTGACTTACCATATATATTGATCGAGGCATGGAGAAGGCTGAGGAATGAGCTTTCTTTGTTTTTTTTTTCATCTCAGCAAGCAGAGAAATATTCCTCTGCAACACTGCCTCTGCTGGCCATTCAGTATAATCTGCAGATGGAAAAGTCCACTGTTAGTCTTTTTTTAGAACTTGAATATTTCCAAACCAAATGCAACACTACCAAAACATGATTTTTATAAAGGGTCAATTAGCACTATGGCATGTCTCATATTGTGAAAATCCAAAACTCACTAAAAATTATAATCTTAATTTAGATTTCAACCTAGCAGACTTCTTTCAATCCTCTGCCTCATTTGCTGATACTCTCTACACAACCCTATCACCTATATGAGGACTTAGATAGAAAGCTCTCTTTGGCAGCCAAGAGATAGAGTACCCTTCTCACAGGAATTATTTCAGGTCATGGTACACCATAGCAATTCAGTGATCTGATACGTTAAGGGAGGAAGGTTTATGCTACGGTTTGTGGGAATAATAAAAACAACAGATTCTAACATCTTCATTTTAGTGCATCCCTATCCCTTAACCTATAGAGAACTCCAGAATGGTAAGATCAACCACTCCTTCAAACAAATGTATAAGTCTCAAATATTGTCCTAGGTCCTTTCATCTCACCACCTTAGTCTTCAGCTGGGCATCCTGTCCACATTGCTCCATTTTCTATACCATGATATAAGTATCCTATTGCGTACTAGGCAACTGATTGGCCCTCATGTCAGATGACACCCTGCTGTAGCTTTGTGATGTAATGGCACCACTTGACCAATCACCCTGGGTGACGATTACACCGGAGGACCAGACATCAGCAATTACACACTAGGTAACTATCTGTGAATATGACTGCACAGCAAGTAAGAGGAGTAAGGGGGAAGTACAGTGCGCCATTGAAAGTATTGGGCTCCTATTTAAAGAGGGCTAGAGTTAGAAGAAGCAACTGATTGGCCCTCATGTCAGATGGCATTCTGCTGTAGCTTTGTGATGTAATGGCACCACTTGACCAATCGCCCTGGGTGACGATTACACCGGAAGACCAGACATCACCAATTACACACCAGGTAATTATCTGGGAATATGACAGCACAGCAAGTAGGAGGTGTTGTGGGAAAGTACTCTGCGCCATGGAAAGCATTGGGCTCCTATTCAAAGAGGGCTAGAGTTAGAAGAACACAGTTTCTAAATAGCAGTCCATCTGGAGTATCAGAGTCCCACTCACAGAGAGCAGGGAAACAGGTTAAATAGCTTCCCTCCATCTGAATGTAAGTCATTTGCTCTAACCTAAGACAGCTCATTCCAGCCTGAAGGATGGTAATTAACTCAAGGGACATATTGCCTGCACAAGTATCTAAAGAAGATTTTCTCAGACACTTGGACAGACAAAGTCTTTGATAAACTATCAGGATGGCCATTGCGTCATCCATATTGCTACCGTCTTAGAAGATTATATTTATGCGGAAGACCCCACTAAAAGGCACTGAGAGCTATCAGATGCTATGAACTTTTTATTAATGGCAAAATGATTAATTGAGATTTTGACTTACCATATATATTGATCGAGGCATGGAGAAGGCTGAGGAATGAGCTTTCTTTGTTTTTTTTTTCATCTCAGCAAGCAGAGAAATATTCCTCTGCAACACTGCCTCTGCTGGCCATTCAGTATAATCTGCAGATGGAAAAGTCCACTGTTAGTCTTTTTTTAGAACTTGAATATTTCCAAACCAAATGCAACACTACCAAAACATGATTTTTATAAAGGGTCAATTAGCACTATGGCATGTCTCATATTGTGAAAATCCAAAACTCACTAAAAATTATAATCTTAATTTAGATTTCAACCTAGCAGACTTCTTTCAATCCTCTGCCTCATTTGCTGATACTCTCTACACAACCCTATCACCTATATGAGGACTTAGATAGAAAGCTCTCTTTGGCAGCCAAGAGATAGAGTACCCTTCTCACAGGAATTATTTCAGGTCATGGTACACCATAGCAATTCAGTGATCTGATACGTTAAGGGAGGAAGGTTTATGCTACGGTTTGTGGGAATAATAAAAACAACAGATTCTAACATCTTCATTTTAGTGCATCCCTATCACTTAACCTATAGAGAACTCCAGAATGGTAAGATCAACCACTCCTTCAAACAAATGTATAAGTCTCAAATATTGTCCTAGGTCCTTTCATCTCACCACCTTAGTCTTCAGCTGGGCATCCTGTCCACATTGCTCCATTTTCTATAC
Organism: Lissotriton vulgaris; assembly: GCF_964263255.1. Lineage (NCBI taxonomy): Eukaryota > Metazoa > Chordata > Amphibia > Caudata > Salamandridae > Lissotriton > Lissotriton vulgaris. Next base: position 283,191 of record NW_028253417.1, on the reverse strand, counting down.
CATGATATAAGTATCCTATTGCGTACTAGGCAACTGATTGGCCCTCATGTCAGATGACACCCTGCTGTAGCTTTGTGATGTAATGGCACCACTTGACCAATCACCCTGGGTGACGATTACACCGGAGGACCAGACATCAGCAATTACACACTAGGTAACTATCTGTGAATATGACTGCACAGCAAGTAAGAGGAGTAAGGGGGAAGTACAGTGCGCCATTGAAAGTATTGGGCTCCTATTTAAAGAGGGCTAGAGTTAGAAGAAGCAACTGATTGGCCCTCATGTCAGATGGCATTCTGCTGTAGCTTTGTGATGTAATGGCACCACTTGACCAATCGCCCTGGGTGACGATTACACCGGAGGACCAGACGTCACCAATTACACACCAGGTAATTATCTGGGAATATGACAGCACAGCAAGTAGGAGGTGTTGTGGGAAAGTACTCTGCGCCATGGAAAGCATTGGGCTCCTATTCAAAGAGGGCTAGAGTTAGAAGAACACAGTTTCTAAATAGCAGTCCATCTGGAGTATCAGAGTCCCACTCACAGAGAGCAGGGAAACAGGTTAAATAGCTTCCCTCCATCTGAATGTAAGTCATTTGCTCTAACCTAAGACAGCTCATTCCAGCCTGAAGGATGGTAATTAACTCAAGGGACATATTGCCTGCACAAGTATCTAAAGAAGATTTTCTCAGACACTTGGACAGACAAAGTCTTTGATAAACTATCAGGATGGCCATTGCGTCATCCATATTGCTACCGTCTTAGAAGATTATATTTATGCGGAAGACCCCACTAAAAGGCACTGAGAGCTATCAGATGCTATGAACTTTTTATTAATGGCAAAATGATTAATTGAGATTTTGACTTACCATATATATTGATCGAGGCATGGAGAAGGCTGAGGAATGAGCTTTCTTTGTTTTTTTTTCATCTCAGCAAGCAGAGAAATATTCCTCTGCAACACTGCCTCTGCTGGCCATTCAGTATAATCTGCAGATGGAAAAGTCCACTGTTAGTCTTTTTTTAGAACTTGAATATTTCCAAACCAAATGCAACACTACCAAAACATGATTTTTATAAAGGGTCAATTAGCACTATGGCATGTCTCATATTGTGAAAATCCAAAACTCACTAAAAATTATAATCTTAATTTAGATTTCAACCTAGCAGACTTCTTTCAATCCTCTGCCTCATTTGCTGATACTCTCTACACAACCCTATCACCTATATGAGGACTTAGATAGAAAGCTCTCTTTGGCAGCCAAGAGATAGAGTACCCTTCTCACAGGAATTATTTCAGGTCATGGTACACCATAGCAATTCAGTGATCTGATACGTTAAGGGAGGAAGGTTTATGCTACGGTTTGTGGGAATAATAAAAACAACAGATTCTAACATCTTCATTTTAGTGCATCCCTATCACTTAACCTATAGAGAACTCCAGAATGGTAAGATCAACCACTCCTTCAAACAAATGTATAAGTCTCAAATATTGTCCTAGGTCCTTTCATCTCACCACCTTAGTCTTCAGCTGGGCATCCTGTCCACATTGCTCCATTTTCTATACCATGATATAAGTATCCTATTGCGTACTAGGCAACTGATTGGCCCTCATGTCAGATGACACCCTGCTGTAGCTTTGTGATGTAATGGCACCACTTGACCAATCACCCTGGGTGACGATTACACCGGAGGACCAGACATCAGCAATTACACACTAGGTAACTATCTGTGAATATGACTGCACAGCAAGTAAGAGGAGTAAGGGGGAAGTACAGTGCGCCATTGAAAGTATTGGGCTCCTATTTAAAGAGGGCTAGAGTTAGAAGAAGCAACTGATTGGCCCTCATGTCAGATGGCATTCTGCTGTAGCTTTGTGATGTAATGGCACCACTTGACCAATCGCCCTGGGTGACGATTACACCGGAGGACCAGACGTCACCAATTACACACCAGGTAATTATCTGGGAATATGACAGCACAGCAAGTAGGAGGTGTTGTGGGAAAGTACTCTGCGCCATGGAAAGCATTGGGCTCCTATTCAAAGAGGGCTAGAGTTAGAAGAACACAGTTTCTAAATAGCAGTCCATCTGGAGTATCAGAGTCCCACTCACAGAGAGCAGGGAAACAGGTTAAATAGCTTCCCTCCATCTGAATGTAAGTCATTTGCTCTAACCTAAGACAGCTCATTCCAGCCTGAAGGATGGTAATTAACTCAAGGGACATATTGCCTGCACAAGTATCTAAAGAAGATTTTCTCAGACACTTGGACAGACAAAGTCTTTGATAAACTATCAGGATGGCCATTGCGTCATCCATATTGCTACCGTCTTAGAAGATTATATTTATGCGGAAGACCCCACTAAAAGGCACTGAGAGCTATCAGATGCTATGAACTTTTTATTAATGGCAAAATGATTAATTGAGATTTTGACTTACCATATATATTGATCGAGGCATGGAGAAGGCTGAGGAATGAGCTTTCTTTGTTTTTTTTTCATCTCAGCAAGCAGAGAAATATTCCTCTGCAACACTGCCTCTGCTGGCCATTCAGTATAATCTGCAGATGGAAAAGTCCACTGTTAGTCTTTTTTTAGAACTTGAATATTTCCAAACCAAATGCAACACTATCAAAACATGATTTTTATAAAGGGTCAATTAGCACTATGGCATGTCTCATATTGTGAAAATCCAAAACTCACTAAAAATTATAATCTTAATTTAGATTTCAACCTAGCAGACTTCTTTCAATCCTCTGCCTTATTTGCTGATACTCTCTACACAACCCTATCACCTATATGAGGACTTAGATAGAAAGCTCTCTTTGGCAGCCAAGAGATAGAGTACCCTTCTCACAGGAATTATTTCAGGTCATGGTACACCATAGCAATTCAGTGATCTGATACGTTAAGGGAGGAAGGTTTATGCTACGGTTTGTGGGAATAATAAAAACAACAGATTCTAACATCTTCATTTTAGTGCATCCCTATCACTTAACCTATAGAGAACTCCAGAATGGTAAGATCAACCACTCCTTCAAACAAATGTATAAGTCTCAAATATTGTCCTAGGTCCTTTCATCTCACCACCTTAGTCTTCAGCTGGGCATCCTGTCCACATTGCTCCATTTTCTATACCATGATATAAGTATCCTATTGCGTACTAGGCAACTGATTGGCCCTCATGTCAGATGACACCCTGCTGTAGCTTTGTGATGTAATGGCACCACTTGACCAATCACCCTGGGTGACGATTACACCGGAGGACCAGACATCAGCAATTACACACTAGGTAACTATCTGTGAATATGACTGCACAGCAAGTAAGAGGAGTAAGGGGGAAGTACAGTGCGCCATTGAAAGTATTGGGCTCCTATTTAAAGAGGGCTAGAGTTAGAAGAAGCAACTGATTGGCCCTCATGTCAGATGGCATTCTGCTGTAGCTTTGTGATGTAATGGCACCACTTGACCAATCGCCCTGGGTGACGATTACACCGGAGGACCAGACGTCACCAATTACACACCAGGTAATTATCTGGGAATATGACAGCACAGCAAGTAGGAGGTGTTGTGGGAAAGTACTCTGCGCCATGGAAAGCATTGGGCTCCTATTCAAAGAGGGCTAGAGTTAGAAGAACACAGTTTCTAAATAGCAGTCCATCTGGAGTATCAGAGTCCCACTCACAGAGAGCAGGGAAACAGGTTAAATAGCTTCCCTCCATCTGAATGTAAGTCATTTGCTCTAACCTAAGACAGCTCATTCCAGCCTGAAGGATGGTAATTAACTCAAGGGACATATTGCCTGCACAAGTATCTAAAGAAGATTTTCTCAGACACTTGGACAGACAAAGTCTTTGATAAACTATCAGGATGGCCATTGCGTCATCCATATTGCTACCGTCTTAGAAGATTATATTTATGCGGAAGACCCCACTAAAAGGCACTGAGAGCTATCAGATGGTATGAACTTTTTATTAATGGCAAAATGATTAATTGAGATTTTGACTTACCATATATATTGATCGAGGCATGGAGAAGGCTGAGGAATGAGCTTTCTTTTTTTTTTTTCATCTCAGCAAGCAGAGAAATATTCCTCTGCAACACTGCCTCTGCTGGCCATTCAGTATAATCTGCAGATGGAAAAGTCCACTGTTAGTCTTTTTTTAGAACTTGAATATTTCCAAACCAAATGCAACACTTCCAAAAAATGATTTTTATAAAGGGTCAATTAGCACTATGGCATGTCTCATATTGTGAAAATCCAAATCTCACTAAAAATTATAATCTTAATTTAGATTTCAACCTAGCAGACTTCTTTCAATCCTCTGCCTCATTTGCTGGTACTCTCTACACAACCCTATCACCTATATGAGGACTTAGATAGAAAGCTCTCTTTGGCAGCCAAGAGATAGAGTACCCTTCTCACAGGAATTATTTCAGGTTATGGTACACCATAGCAATTCAGTGATCTGATACGTTAAGGGAGGAAGGTTTATGCTACGGTTTGTGGGAATAATAAAAACAACAGATTCTAACATCTTCATTTTAGTGCATCCCTATCACTTAACCTATAGAGAACTCCAGAATGGTAAGATCAACCACTCCTTCAAACAAATGTATAAGTCTCAAATATTGTCCTAGGTCCTTTCATCTCACCACCTTAGTCTTCAGCTGGGCATCCTGTCCACATTGCTCCATTTTCTATACCATGATATAAGTATCCTATTGCGTACTAGGCAACTGATTGGCCCTCATGTCAGATGACACCCTGCTGTAGCTTTGTGATGTAATGGCACCACTTGACCAATCACCCTGGGTGACGATTACACCGGAGGACCAGACATCAGCAATTACAAACTAGGTAACTATCTGTGAATATGACTGCACAGCAAGTAAGAGGAGTAAGGGGGAAGTACAGTGCGCCATTGAAAGTATTGGGCTCCTATTTAAAGAGGGCTAGAGTTAGAAGAAGCAACTGATTGGCCCTCATGTCAGATGGCATTCTGCTGTAGCTTTGTGATGTAATGGCACCACTTGACCAATCGCCCTGGGTGACGATTACACCGGAGGACCAGACGTCACCAATTACACACCAGGTAATTATCTGGGAATATGACAGCACAGCAAGTAGGAGGTGTTGTGGGAAAGTACTCTGCGCCATGGAAAGCATTGGGCTCCTATTCAAAGAGGGCTAGAGTTAGAAGAACACAGTTTCTAAATAGCAGTCCATCTGGAGTATCAGAGTCCCACTCACAGAGAGCAGGGAAACAGGTTAAATAGCTTCCCTCCATCTGAATGTAAGTCATTTGCTCTAACCTAAGACAGCTCATTCCAGCCTGAAGGATGGTAATTAACTCAAGGGACATATTGCCTGCACAAGTATCTAAAGAAGATTTTCTCAGACACTTGGACAGACAAAGTCTTTGATAAACTATCAGGATGGCCATTGCGTCATCCATATTGCTACCGTCTTAGAAGATTATATTTATGCGGAAGACCCCACTAAAAGGCACTGAGAGCTATCAGATGCTATGAACTTTTTATTAATGGCAAAATGATTAATTGAGATTTTGACTTACCATATATATTGATCGAGGCATGGAGAAGGCTGAGGAATGAGCTTTCTTTGTTTTTTTTTTCATCTCAGCAAGCAGAGAAATATTCCTCTGCAACACTGCCTCTGCTGGCCATTCAGTATAATCTGCAGATGGAAAAGTCCACTGTTAGTCTTTTTTTAGAACTTGAATATTTCCAAACCAAATGCAACACTACCAAAACATGATTTTTATAAAGGGTCAATTAGCACTATGGCATGTCTCATATTGTGAAAATCCAAAACTCACTAAAAATTATAATCTTAATTTAGATTTCAACCTAGCAGACTTCTTTCAATCCTCTGCCTCATTTGCTGATACTCTCTACACAACCCTATCACCTATATGAGGACTTAGATAGAAAGCTCTCTTTGGCAGCCAAGAGATAGAGTACCCTTCTCACAGGAATTATTTCAGGTCATGGTACACCATAGCAATTCAGTGATCTGATACGTTAAGGGAGGAAGGTTTATGCTACGGTTTGTGGGAATAATAAAAACAACAGATTCTAACATCTTCATTTTAGTGCATCCCTATCACTTAACCTATAGAGAACTCCAGAATGGTAAGATCAACCACTCCTTCAAACAAATGTATAAGTCTCAAATATTGTCCTAGGTCCTTTCATCTCACCACCTTAGTCTTCAGCTGGGCATCCTGTCCACATTGCTCCATTTTCTATACCATGATATAAGTATCCTATTGCGTACTAGGCAACTGATTGGCCCTCATGTCAGATGACACCCTGCTGTAGCTTTGTGATGTAATGGCACCACTTGACCAATCACCCTGGGTGACGATTACACCGGAGGACCAGACATCAGCAATTACACACTAGGTAACTATCTGTGAATATGACTGCACAGCAAGTAAGAGGAGTAAGGGGGAAGTACAGTGCGCCATTGAAAGTATTGGGCTCCTATTTAAAGAGGGCTAGAGTTAGAAGAAGCAACTGATTGGCCCTCATGTCAGATGGCATTCTGCTGTAGCTTTGTGATGTAATGGCACCACTTGACCAATCGCCCTGGGTGACGATTACACCGGAGGACCAGACGTCACCAATTACACACCAGGTAATTATCTGGGAATATGACAGCACAGCAAGTAGGAGGTGTTGTGGGAAAGTACTCTGCGCCATGGAAAGCATTGGGCTCCTATTCAAAGAGGGCTAGAGTTAGAAGAACACAGTTTCTAAATAGCAGTCCATCTGGAGTATCAGAGTCCCACTCACAGAGAGCAGGGAAACAGGTTAAATAGCTTCCCCCCATCTGAATGTAAGTCATTTGCTCTAACCTAAGACAGCTCATTCCAGCCTGAAGGATGGTAATTAACTCAAGGGACATATTGCCTGCACAAGTATCTAAAGAAGATTTTCTCAGACACTTGGACAGACAAAGTCTTTGATAAACTATCAGGATGGCCATTGCGTCATCCATATTGCTACCGTCTTAGAAGATTATATTTATGCGGAAGACCCCACTAAAAGGCACTGAGAGCTATCAGATGCTATGAACTTTTTATTAATGGCAAAATGATTAATTGAAATTTTGACTTACCATATATATTGATCGAGGCATGGAGAAGGCTGAGGAATGAGCTTTCTTTTTTTTTTTTCATCTCAGCAAGCAGAGAAATATTCCTCTGCAACACTGCCTCTGCTGGCCATTCAGTATAATCTGCAGATGGAAAAGTCCACTGTTAGTCTTTTTTTAGAACTTGAATATTTCCAAACCAAATGCAACACTACCAAAACATGATTTTTATAAAGGGTCAATTAGCACTATGGCATGTCTCATATTGTGAAAATCCAAAACTCACTAAAAATTATAATCTTAATTTAGATTTCAACCTAGCAGACTTCTTTCAATCCTCTGCCTCATTTGCTGATACTCTCTACACAACCCTATCACCTATATGAGGACTTAGATAGAAAGCTCTCTTTGGCAGCCAAGAGATAGAGTACCCTTCTCACAGGAATTATTTCAGGTCATGGTACACCATAGCAATTCAGTGATCTGATACGTTAAGGGAGGAAGGTTTATGCTACGGTTTGTGGGAATAATAAAAACAACAGATTCTAACATCTTCATTTTAGTGCATCCCTATCCCTTAACCTATAGAGAACTCCAGAATGGTAAGATCAACCACTCCTTCAAACAAATGTATAAGTCTCAAATATTGTCCTAGGTCCTTTCATCTCACCACCTTAGTCTTCAGCTGGGCATCCTGTCCACATTGCTCCATTTTCTATACCATGATATAAGTATCCTATTGCGTACTAGGCAACTGATTGGCCCTCATGTCAGATGACACCCTGCTGTAGCTTTGTGATGTAATGGCACCACTTGACCAATCACCCTGGGTGACGATTACACCGGAGGACCAGACATCAGCAATTACACACTAGGTAACTATCTGTGAATATGACTGCACAGCAAGTAAGAGGAGTAAGGGGGAAGTACAGTGCGCCATTGAAAGTATTGGGCTCCTATTTAAAGAGGGCTAGAGTTAGAAGAAGCAACTGATTGGCCCTCATGTCAGATGGCATTCTGCTGTAGCTTTGTGATGTAATGGCACCACTTGACCAATCGCCCTGGGTGACGATTACACCGGAAGACCAGACATCACCAATTACACACCAGGTAATTATCTGGGAATATGACAGCACAGCAAGTAGGAGGTGTTGTGGGAAAGTACTCTGCGCCATGGAAAGCATTGGGCTCCTATTCAAAGAGGGCTAGAGTTAGAAGAACACAGTTTCTAAATAGCAGTCCATCTGGAGTATCAGAGTCCCACTCACAGAGAGCAGGGAAACAGGTTAAATAGCTTCCCTCCATCTGAATGTAAGTCATTTGCTCTAACCTAAGACAGCTCATTCCAGCCTGAAGGATGGTAATTAACTCAAGGGACATATTGCCTGCACAAGTATCTAAAGAAGATTTTCTCAGACACTTAGACAGACAAAGTCTTTGATAAACTATCAGGATGGCCATTGCGTCATCCATATTGCTACCCTCTTAGAAGATTATATTTATGCGGAAGACCCCACTAAAAGGCACTGAGAGCTATCAGATGGTATGAACTTTTTATTAATGGCAAAATGATTAATTGAGATTTTGACTTACCATATATATTGATCGAGGCATGGAGAAGGCTGAGGAATGAGCTTTCTTTGTTTTTTTTTTCATCTCAGCAAGCAGAGAAATATTCCTCTGCAACACTGCCTCTGCTGGCCATTCAGTATAATCTGCAGATGGAAAAGTCCACTGTTAGTCTTTTTTTAGAACTTGAATATTTCCAAACCAAATGCAACACTACCAAAACATGATTTTTATAAAGGGTCAATTAGCACTATGGCATGTCTCATATTGTGAAAATCCAAAACTCACTAAAAATTATAATCTTAATTTAGATTTCAACCTAGCAGACTTCTTTCAATCCTCTGCCTCATTTGCTGATACTCTCTACACAACCCTATCACCTATATGAGGACTTAGATAGAAAGCTCTCTTTGGCAGCCAAGAGATAGAGTACCCTTCTCACAGGAATTATTTCAGGTCATGGTACACCATAGCAATTCAGTGATCTGATACGTTAAGGGAGGAAGGTTTATGCTACGGTTTGTGGGAATAATAAAAACAACAGATTCTAACATCTTCATTTTAGTGCATCCCTATCACTTAACCTATAGAGAACTCCAGAATGGTAAGATCAACCACTCCTTCAAACAAATGTATAAGTCTCAAATATTGTCCTAGGTCCTTTCATCTCACCACCTTAGTCTTCAGCTGGGCATCCTGTCCACATTGCTCCATTTTCTATACCATGATATAAGTATCCTATTGCGTACTAGGCAACTGATTGGCCCTCATGTCAGATGACACCCTGCTGTAGCTTTGTGATGTAATGGCACCACTTGACCAATCACCCTGGGTGACGATTACACCGGAGGACCAGACATCAGCAATTACAAACTAGGTAACTATCTGTGAATATGACTGCACAGCAAGTAAGAGGAGTAAGGGGGAAGTACAGTGCGCCATTGAAAGTATTGGGCTCCTATTTAAAGAGGGCTAGAGTTAGAAGAAGCAACTGATTGGCCCTCATGTCAGATGGCATTCTGCTGTAGCTTTGTGATGTAATGGCACCACTTGACCAATCGCCCTGGGTGACGATTACACCGGAGGACCAGACGTCACCAATTACACACCAGGTAATTATCTGGGAATATGACAGCACAGCAAGTAGGAGGTGTTGTGGGAAAGTACTCTGCGCCATGGAAAGCATTGGGCTCCTATTCAAAGAGGGCTAGAGTTAGAAGAACACAGTTTCTAAATAGCAGTCCATCTGGAGTATCAGAGTCCCACTCACAGAGAGCAGGGAAACAGGTTAAATAGCTTCCCCCCATCTGAATGTAAGTCATTTGCTCTAACCTAAGACAGCTCATTCCAGCCTGAAGGATGGTAATTAACTCAAGGGACATATTGCCTGCACAAGTATCTAAAGAAGATTTTCTCAGACACTTGGACAGACAAAGTCTTTGATAAACTATCAGGATGGCCATTGCGTCATCCATATTGCTACCGTCTTAGAAGATTATATTTATGCGGAAGACCCCACTAAAAGGCACTGAGAGCTATCAGATGCTATGAACTTTTTATTAATGGCAAAATGATTAATTGAAATTTTGACTTACCATATATATTGATCGAGGCATGGAGAAGGCTGAGGAATGAGCTTTCTTTTTTTTTTTTCATCTCAGCAAGCAGAGAAATATTCCTCTGCAACACTGCCTCTGCTGGCCATTCAGTATAATCTGCAGATGGAAAAGTCCACTGTTAGTCTTTTTTTAGAACTTGAATATTTCCAAACCAAATGCAACACTACCAAAACATGATTTTTATAAAGGGTCAATTAGCACTATGGCATGTCTCATATTGTGAAAATCCAAAACTCACTAAAAATTATAATCTTAATTTAGATTTCAACCTAGCAGACTTCTTTCAATCCTCTGCCTCATTTGCTGATACTCTCTACACAACCCTATCACCTATATGAGGACTTAGATAGAAAGCTCTCTTTGGCAGCCAAGAGATAGAGTACCCTTCTCACAGGAATTATTTCAGGTCATGGTACACCATAGCAATTCAGTGATCTGATACGTTAAGGGAGGAAGGTTTATGCTACGGTTTGTGGGAATAATAAAAACAACAGATTCTAACATCTTCATTTTAGTGCATCCCTATCCCTTAACCTATAGAGAACTCCAGAATGGTAAGATCAACAACTCCTTCAAACAAATGTATAAGTCTCAAATATTGTCCTAGGTCCTTTCATCTCACCACCTTAGTCTTCAGCTGGGCATCCTGTCCACATTGCTCCATTTTCTATACCATGATATAAGTATCCTATTGCGTACTAGGCAACTGATTGGCCCTCATGTCAGATGACACCCTGCTGTAGCTTTGTGATGTAATGGCACCACTTGACCAATCACCCTGGGTGACGATTACACCGGAGGACCAGACATCAGCAATTACACACTAGGTAACTATCTGTGAATATGACTGCACAGCAAGTAAGAGGAGTAAGGGGGAAGTACAGTGCGCCATTGAAAGTATTGGGCTCCTATTTAAAGAGGGCTAGAGTTAGAAGAAGCAACTGATTGGCCCTCATGTCAGATGGCATTCTGCTGTAGCTTTGTGATGTAATGGCACCACTTGACCAATCGCCCTGGGTGACGATTACACCGGAAGACCAGACATCACCAATTACACACCAGGTAATTATCTGGGAATATGACAGCACAGCAAGTAGGAGGTGTTGTGGGAAAGTACTCTGCGCCATGGAAAGCATTGGGCTCCTATTCAAAGAGGGCTAGAGTTAGAAGAACACAGTTTCTAAATAGCAGTCCATCTGGAGTATCAGAGTCCCACTCACAGAGAGCAGGGAAACAGGTTAAATAGCTTCCCTCCATCTGAATGTAAGTCATTTGCTCTAACCTAAGACAGCTCATTCCAGCCTGAAGGATGGTAATTAACTCAAGGGACATATTGCCTGCACAAGTATCTAAAGAAGATTTTCTCAGACACTTGGACAGACAAAGTCTTTGATAAACTATCAGGATGGCCATTGCGTCATCCATATTGCTACCGTCTTAGAAGATTATATTTATGCGGAAGACCCCACTAAAAGGCACTGAGAGCTATCAGATGCTATGAACTTTTTATTAATGGCAAAATGATTAATTGAGATTTTGACTTACCATATATATTGATCGAGGCATGGAGAAGGCTGAGGAATGAGCTTTCTTTGTTTTTTTTTTCATCTCAGCAAGCAGAGAAATATTCCTCTGCAACACTGCCTCTGCTGGCCATTCAGTATAATCTGCAGATGGAAAAGTCCACTGTTAGTCTTTTTTTAGAACTTGAATATTTCCAAACCAAATGCAACACTACCAAAACATGATTTTTATAAAGGGTCAATTAGCACTATGGCATGTCTCATATTGTGAAAATCCAAAACTCACTAAAAATTATAATCTTAATTTAGATTTCAACCTAGCAGACTTCTTTCAATCCTCTGCCTCATTTGCTGATACTCTCTACACAACCCTATCACCTATATGAGGACTTAGATAGAAAGCTCTCTTTGGCAGCCAAGAGATAGAGTACCCTTCTCACAGGAATTATTTCAGGTCATGGTACACCATAGCAATTCAGTGATCTGATACGTTAAGGGAGGAAGGTTTATGCTACGGTTTGTGGGAATAATAAAAACAACAGATTCTAACATCTTCATTTTAGTGCATCCCTATCACTTAACCTATAGAGAACTCCAGAATGGTAAGATCAACCACTCCTTCAAACAAATGTATAAGTCTCAAATATTGTCCTAGGTCCTTTCATCTCACCACCTTAGTCTTCAGCTGGGCATCCTGTCCACATTGCTCCATTTTCTATACCATGATATAAGTATCCTATTGCGTACTAGGCAACTGATTGGCCCTCATGTCAGATGACACCCTGCTGTAGCTTTGTGATGTAATGGCACCACTTGACCAATCACCCTGGGTGACGATTACACCGGAGGACCAGACATCAGCAATTACACACTAGGTAACTATCTGTGAATATGACTGCACAGCAAGTAAGAGGAGTAAGGGGGAAGTACAGTGCGCCATTGAAAGTATTGGGCTCCTATTTAAAGAGGGCTAGAGTTAGAAGAAGCAACTGATTGGCCCTCATGTCAGATGGCATTCTGCTGTAGCTTTGTGATGTAATGGCACCACTTGACCAATCGCCCTGGGTGACGATTACACCGGAGGACCAGACGTCACCAATTACACACCAGGTAATTATCTGGGAATATGACAGCACAGCAAGTAGGAGGTGTTGTGGGAAAGTACTCTGCGCCATGGAAAGCATTGGGCTCCTATTCAAAGAGGGCTAGAGTTAGAAGAACACAGTTTCTAAATAGCAGTCCATCTGGAGTATCAGAGTCCCACTCACAGAGAGCAGGGAAACAGGTTAAATAGCTTCCCCCCATCTGAATGTAAGTCATTTGCTCTAACCTAAGACAGCTCATTCCAGCCTGAAGGATGGTAATTAACTCAAGGGACATATTGCCTGCACAAGTATCTAAAGAAGATTTTCTCAGACACTTGGACAGACAAAGTCTTTGATAAACTATCAGGATGGCCATTGCGTCATCCATATTGCTACCGTCTTAGAAGATTATATTTATGCGGAAGACCCCACTAAAAGGCACTGAGAGCTATCAGATGCTATGAACTTTTTATTAATGGCAAAATGATTAATTGAAATTTTGACTTACCATATATATTGATCGAGGCATGGAGAAGGCTGAGGAATGAGCTTTCTTTTTTTTTTTTCATCTCAGCAAGCAGAGAAATATTCCTCTGCAACACTGCCTCTGCTGGCCATTCAGTATAATCTGCAGATGGAAAAGTCCACTGTTAGTCTTTTTTTAGAACTTGAATATTTCCAAACCAAATGCAACACTACCAAAACATGATTTTTATAAAGGGTCAATTAGCACTATGGCATGTCTCATATTGTGAAAATCCAAAACTCACTAAAAATTATAATCTTAATTTAGATTTCAACCTAGCAGACTTCTTTCAATCCTCTGCCTCATTTGCTGATACTCTCTACACAACCCTATCACCTATATGAGGACTTAGATAGAAAGCTCTCTTTGGCAGCCAAGAGATAGAGTACCCTTCTCACAGGAATTATTTCAGGTCATGGTACACCATAGCAATTCAGTGATCTGATACGTTAAGGGAGGAAGGTTTATGCTACGGTTTGTGGGAATAATAAAAACAACAGATTCTAACATCTTCATTTTAGTGCATCCCTATCCCTTAACCTATAGAGAACTCCAGAATGGTAAGATCAACCACTCCTTCAAACAAATGTATAAGTCTCAAATATTGTCCTAGGTCCTTTCATCTCACCACCTTAGTCTTCAGCTGGGCATCCTGTCCACATTGCTCCATTTTCTATACCATGATATAAGTATCCTATTGCGTACTAGGCAACTGATTGGCCCTCATGTCAGATGACACCCTGCTGTAGCTTTGTGATGTAATGGCACCACTTGACCAATCACCCTGGGTGACGATTACACCGGAGGACCAGACATCAGCAATTACACACTAGGTAACTATCTGTGAATATGACTGCACAGCAAGTAAGAGGAGTAAGGGGGAAGTACAGTGCGCCATTGAAAGTATTGGGCTCCTATTTAAAGAGGGCTAGAGTTAGAAGAAGCAACTGATTGGCCCTCATGTCAGATGGCATTCTGCTGTAGCTTTGTGATGTAATGGCACCACTTGACCAATCGCCCTGGGTGACGATTACACCGGAAGACCAGACATCACCAATTACACACCAGGTAATTATCTGGGAATATGACAGCACAGCAAGTAGGAGGTGTTGTGGGAAAGTACTCTGCGCCATGGAAAGCATTGGGCTCCTATTCAAAGAGGGCTAGAGTTAGAAGAACACAGTTTCTAAATAGCAGTCCATCTGGAGTATCAGAGTCCCACTCACAGAGAGCAGGGAAACAGGTTAAATAGCTTCCCTCCATCTGAATGTAAGTCATTTGCTCTAACCTAAGACAGCTCATTCCAGCCTGAAGGATGGTAATTAACTCAAGGGACATATTGCCTGCACAAGTATCTAAAGAAGATTTTCTCAGACACTTAGACAGACAAAGTCTTTGATAAACTATCAGGATGGCCATTGCGTCATCCATATTGCTACCCTCTTAGAAGATTATATTTATGCGGAAGACCCCACTAAAAGGCACTGAGAGCTATCAGATGGTATGAACTTTTTATTAATGGCAAAATGATTAATTGAGATTTTGACTTACCATATATATTGATCGAGGCATGGAGAAGGCTGAGGAATGAGCTTTCTTTGTTTTTTTTTTCATCTCAGCAAGCAGAGAAATATTCCTCTGCAACACTGCCTCTGCTGGCCATTCAGTATAATCTGCAGATGGAAAAGTCCACTGTTAGTCTTTTTTTAGAACTTGAATATTTCCAAACCAAATGCAACACTACCAAAACATGATTTTTATAAAGGGTCAATTAGCACTATGGCATGTCTCATATTGTGAAAATCCAAAACTCACTAAAAATTATAATCTTAATTTAGATTTCAACCTAGCAGACTTCTTTCAATCCTCTGCCTCATTTGCTGATACTCTCTACACAACCCTATCACCTATATGAGGACTTAGATAGAAAGCTCTCTTTGGCAGCCAAGAGATAGAGTACCCTTCTCACAGGAATTATTTCAGGTCATGGTACACCATAGCAATTCAGTGATCTGATACGTTAAGGGAGGAAGGTTTATGCTACGGTTTGTGGGAATAATAAAAACAACAGATTCTAACATCTTCATTTTAGTGCATCCCTATCACTTAACCTATAGAGAACTCCAGAATGGTAAGATCAACCACTCCTTCAAACAAATGTATAAGTCTCAAATATTGTCCTAGGTCCTTTCATCTCACCACCTTAGTCTTCAGCTGGGCATCCTGTCCACATTGCTCCATTTTCTATACCATGTTATAAGTATCCTATTGCGTACTAGGCAACTGATTGGCCCTCATGTCAGATGACACCCTGCTGTAGCTTTGTGATGTAATGGCACCACTTGACCAATCACCCTGGGTGACGATTACACCGGAGGACCAGACATCAGCAATTACAAACTAGGTAACTATCTGTGAATATGACTGCACAGCAAGTAAGAGGAGTAAGGGGGAAGTACAGTGCGCCATTGAAAGTATTGGGCTCCTATTTAAAGAGGGCTAGAGTTAGAAGAAGCAACTGATTGGCCCTCATGTCAGATGGCATTCTGCTGTAGCTTTGTGATGTAATGGCACCACTTGACCAATCGCCCTGGGTGACGATTACACCGGAGGACCAGACGTCACCAATTACACACCAGGTAATTATCTGGGAATATGACAGCACAGCAAGTAGGAGGTGTTGTGGGAAAGTACTCTGCGCCATGGAAAGCATTGGGCTCCTATTCAAAGAGGGCTAGAGTTAGAAGAACACAGTTTCTAAATAGCAGTCCATCTGGAGTATCAGAGTCCCACTCACAGAGAGCAGGGAAACAGGTTAAATAGCTTCCCCCCATCTGAATGTAAGTCATTTGCTCTAACCTAAGACAGCTCATTCCAGCCTGAAGGATGGTAATTAACTCAAGGGACATATTGCCTGCACAAGTATCTAAAGAAGATTTTCTCAGACACTTGGACAGACAAAGTCTTTGATAAACTATCAGGATGGCCATTGCGTCATCCATATTGCTACCGTCTTAGAAGATTATATTTATGCGGAAGACCCCACTAAAAGGCACTGAGAGCTATCAGATGCTATGAACTTTTTATTAATGGCAAAATGATTAATTGAAATTTTGACTTACCATATATATTGATCGAGGCATGGAGAAGGCTGAGGAATGAGCTTTCTTTTTTTTTTTTCATCTCAGCAAGCAGAGAAATATTCCTCTGCAACACTGCCTCTGCTGGCCATTCAGTATAATCTTCAGATGGAAAAGTCCACTGTTAGTCTTTTTTTAGAACTTGAATATTTCCAAACCAAATGCAACACTACCAAAACATGATTTTTATAAAGGGTCAATTAGCACTATGGCATGTCTCATATTGTGAAAATCCAAAACTCACTAAAAATTATAATCTTAATTTAGATTTCAACCTAGCAGACTTCTTTCAATCCTCTGCCTCATTTGCTGATACTCTCTACACAACCCTATCACCTATATGAGGACTTAGATAGAAAGCTCTCTTTGGCAGCCAAGAGATAGAGTACCCTTCTCACAGGAATTATTTCAGGTCATGGTACACCATAGCAATTCAGTGATCTGATACGTTAAGGGAGGAAGGTTTATGCTACGGTTTGTGGGAATAATAAAAACAACAGATTCTAACATCTTCATTTTAGTGCATCCCTATCCCTTAACCTATAGAGAACTCCAGAATGGTAAGATCAACAACTCCTTCAAACAAATGTATAAGTCTCAAATATTGTCCTAGGTCCTTTCATCTCACCACCTTAGTCTTCAGCTGGGCATCCTGTCCACATTGCTCCATTTTCTATACCATGATATAAGTATCCTATTGCGTACTAGGCAACTGATTGGCCCTCATGTCAGATGACACCCTGCTGTAGCTTTGTGATGTAATGGCACCACTTGACCAATCACCCTGGGTGACGATTACACCGGAGGACCAGACATCAGCAATTACACACTAGGTAACTATCTGTGAATATGACTGCACAGCAAGTAAGAGGAGTAAGGGGGAAGTACAGTGCGCCATTGAAAGTATTGGGCTCCTATTTAAAGAGGGCTAGAGTTAGAAGAAGCAACTGATTGGCCCTCATGTCAGATGGCATTCTGCTGTAGCTTTGTGATGTAATGGCACCACTTGACCAATCGCCCTGGGTGACGATTACACCGGAAGACCAGACATCACCAATTACACACCAGGTAATTATCTGGGAATATGACAGCACAGCAAGTAGGAGGTGTTGTGGGAAAGTACTCTGCGCCATGGAAAGCATTGGGCTCCTATTCAAAGAGGGCTAGAGTTAGAAGAACACAGTTTCTAAATAGCAGTCCATCTGGAGTATCAGAGTCCCACTCACAGAGAGCAGGGAAACAGGTTAAATAGCTTCCCTCCATCTGAATGTAAGTCATTTGCTCTAACCTAAGACAGCTCATTCCAGCCTGAAGGATGGTAATTAACTCAAGGGACATATTGCCTGCACAAGTATCTAAAGAAGATTTTCTCAGACACTTGGACAGACAAAGTCTTTGATAAACTATCAGGATGGCCATTGCGTCATCCATATTGCTACCGTCTTAGAAGATTATATTTATGCGGAAGACCCCACTAAAAGGCACTGAGAGCTATCAGATGCTATGAACTTTTTATTAATGGCAAAATGATTAATTGAGATTTTGACTTACCATATATATTGATCGAGGCATGGAGAAGGCTGAGGAATGAGCTTTCTTTGTTTTTTTTTTCATCTCAGCAAGCAGAGAAATATTCCTCTGCAACACTGCCTCTGCTGGCCATTCAGTATAATCTGCAGATGGAAAAGTCCACTGTTAGTCTTTTTTTAGAACTTGAATATTTCCAAACCAAATGCAACACTACCAAAACATGATTTTTATAAAGGGTCAATTAGCACTATGGCATGTCTCATATTGTGAAAATCCAAAACTCACTAAAAATTATAATCTTAATTTAGATTTCAACCTAGCAGACTTCTTTCAATCCTCTGCCTCATTTGCTGATACTCTCTACACAACCCTATCACCTATATGAGGACTTAGATAGAAAGCTCTCTTTGGCAGCCAAGAGATAGAGTACCCTTCTCACAGGAATTATTTCAGGTCATGGTACACCATAGCAATTCAGTGATCTGATACGTTAAGGGAGGAAGGTTTATGCTACGGTTTGTGGGAATAATAAAAACAACAGATTCTAACATCTTCATTTTAGTGCATCCCTATCACTTAACCTATAGAGAACTCCAGAATGGTAAGATCAACCACTCCTTCAAACAAATGTATAAGTCTCAAATATTGTCCTAGGTCCTTTCATCTCACCACCTTAGTCTTCAGCTGGGCATCCTGTCCACATTGCTCCATTTTCTATACCATGATATAAGTATCCTATTGCGTACTAGGCAACTGATTGGCCCTCATGTCAGATGACACCCTGCTGTAGCTTTGTGATGTAATGGCACCACTTGACCAATCACCCTGGGTGACGATTACACCGGAGGACCAGACATCAGCAATTACAAACTAGGTAACTATCTGTGAATATTACTGCACAGCAAGTAAGAGGAGTAAGGGGGAAGTACAGTGCGCCATTGAAAGTATTGGGCTCCTATTTAAAGAGGGCTAGAGTTAGAAGAAGCAACTGATTGGCCCTCATGTCAGATGGCATTCTGCTGTAGCTTTGTGATGTAATGGCACCACTTGACCAATCGCCCTGGGTGACGATTACACCGGAGGACCAGACGTCACCAATTACACACCAGGTAATTATCTGGGAATATGACAGCACAGCAAGTAGGAGGTGTTGTGGGAAAGTACTCTGCGCCATGGAAAGCATTGGGCTCCTATTCAAAGAGGGCTAGAGTTAGAAGAACACAGTTTCTAAATAGCAGTCCATCTGGAGTATCAGAGTCCCACTCACAGAGAGCAGGGAAACAGGTTAAATAGCTTCCCCCCATCTGAATGTAAGTCATTTGCTCTAACCTAAGACAGCTCATTCCAGCCTGAAGGATGGTAATTAACTCAAGGGACATATTGCCTGCACAAGTATCTAAAGAAGATTTTCTCAGACACTTGGACAGACAAAGTCTTTGATAAACTATCAGGATGGCCATTGCGTCATCCATATTGCTACCGTCTTAGAAGATTATATTTATGCGGAAGACCCCACTAAAAGGCACTGAGAGCTATCAGATGCTATGAACTTTTTATTAATGGCAAAATGATTAATTGAAATTTTGACTTACCATATATATTGATCGAGGCATGGAGAAGGCTGAGGAATGAGCTTTCTTTTTTTTTTTTCATCTCAGCAAGCAGAGAAATATTCCTCTGCAACACTGCCTCTGCTGGCCATTCAGTATAATCTGCAGATGGAAAAGTCCACTGTTAGTCTTTTTTTAGAACTTGAATATTTCCAAACCAAATGCAACACTACCAAAACATGATTTTTATAAAGGGTCAATTAGCACTATGGCATGTCTCATATTGTGAAAATCCAAAACTCACTAAAAATTATAATCTTAATTTAGATTTCAACCTAGCAGACTTCTTTCAATCCTCTGCCTCATTTGCTGATACTCTCTACACAACCCTATCACCTATATGAGGACTTAGATAGAAAGCTCTCTTTGGCAGCCAAGAGATAGAGTACCCTTCTCACAGGAATTATTTCAGGTCATGGTACACCATAGCAATTCAGTGATCTGATACGTTAAGGGAGGAAGGTTTATGCTACGGTTTGTGGGAATAATAAAAACAACAGATTCTAACATCTTCATTTTAGTGCATCCCTATCACTTAACCTATAGAGAACTCCAGAATGGTAAGATCAACCACTCCTTCAAACAAATGTATAAGTCTCAAATATTGTCCTAGGTCCTTTCATCTCACCACCTTAGTCTTCAGCTGGGCATCCTGTCCACATTGCTCCATTTTCTATACCATGATATAAGTATCCTATTGCGTACTAGGCAACTGATTGGCCCTCATGTCAGATGACACCCTGCTGTAGCTTTGTGATGTAATGGCACCACTTGACCAATCACCCTGGGTGACGATTACACCGGAGGACCAGACATCAGCAATTACACACTAGGTAACTATCTGTGAATATGACTGCACAGCAAGTAAGAGGAGTAAGGGGGAAGTACAGTGCGCCATTGAAAGTATTGGGCTCCTATTTAAAGAGGGCTAGAGTTAGAAGAAGCAACTGATTGGCCCTCATGTCAGATGGCATTCTGCTGTAGCTTTGTGATGTAATGGCACCACTTGACCAATCGCCCTGGGTGACGATTACACCGGAGGACCAGACGTCACCAATTACACACCAGGTAATTATCTGGGAATATGACAG
The DNA here is from genome assembly GCF_964263255.1 of Lissotriton vulgaris. NCBI lineage: Eukaryota > Metazoa > Chordata > Amphibia > Caudata > Salamandridae > Lissotriton > Lissotriton vulgaris. Next base: position 262,370 of record NW_028253417.1, on the reverse strand, counting down.
CACAGCAAGTAGGAGGTGTTGTGGGAAAGTACTCTGCGCCATGGAAAGCATTGGGCTCCTATTCAAAGAGGGCTAGAGTTAGAAGAACACAGTTTCTAAATAGCAGTCCATCTGGAGTATCAGAGTCCCACTCACAGAGAGCAGGGAAACAGGTTAAATAGCTTCCCTCCATCTGAATGTAAGTCATTTGTTCTAACCTAAGACAGCTCATTCCAGCCTGAAGGATGGTAATTAACTCAAGGGACATATTGCCTGCACAAGTATCTAAAGAAGATTTTCTCAGACACTTAGACAGACAAAGTCTTTGATAAACTATCAGGATGGCCATTGCGTCATCCATATTGCTACCCTCTTAGAAGATTATATTTATGCGGAAGACCCCACTAAAAGGCACTGAGAGCTATCAGATGGTATGAACTTTTTATTAATGGCAAAATGATTAATTGAGATTTTGACTTACCATATATATTGATCGAGGCATGGAGAAGGCTGAGGAATGAGCTTTCTTTGTTTTTTTTTTCATCTCAGCAAGCAGAGAAATATTCCTCTGCAACACTGCCTCTGCTGGCCATTCAGTATAATCTGCAGATGGAAAAGTCCACTGTTAGTCTTTTTTTAGAACTTGAATATTTCCAAACCAAATGCAACACTTCCAAAAAATGATTTTTATAAAGGGTCAATTAGCACTATGGCATGTCTCATATTGTGAAAATCCAAATCTCACTAAAAATTATAATCTTAATTTAGATTTCAACCTAGCAGACTTCTTTCAATCCTCTGCCTCATTTGCTGGTACTCTCTACACAACCCTATCACCTATATGAGGACTTAGATAGAAAGCTCTCTTTGGCAGCCAAGAGATAGAGTACCCTTCTCACAGGAATTATTTCAGGTTATGGTACACCATAGCAATTCAGTGATCTGATACGTTAAGGGAGGAAGGTTTATGCTACGGTTTGTGGGAATAATAAAAACAACAGATTCTAACATCTTCATTTTAGTGCATCCCTATCACTTAACCTATAGAGAACTCCAGAATGGTAAGATCAACCACTCCTTCAAACAAATGTATAAGTCTCAAATATTGTCCTAGGTCCTTTCATCTCACCACCTTAGTCTTCAGCTGGGCATCCTGTCCACATTGCTCCATTTTCTATACCATGATATAAGTATCCTATTGCGTACTAGGCAACTGATTGGCCCTCATGTCAGATGACACCCTGCTGTAGCTTTGTGATGTAATGGCACCACTTGACCAATCACCCTGGGTGACGATTACACCGGAGGACCAGACATCAGCAATTACAAACTAGGTAACTATCTGTGAATATGACTGCACAGCAAGTAAGAGGAGTAAGGGGGAAGTACAGTGCGCCATTGAAAGTATTGGGCTCCTATTTAAAGAGGGCTAGAGTTAGAAGAAGCAACTGATTGGCCCTCATGTTAGATGGCATTCTGCTGTAGCTTTGTGATGTAATGGCACCACTTGACCAATCGCCCTGGGTGACGATTACACCGGAGGACCAGACGTCACCAATTACACACCAGGTAATTATCTGGGAATATGACTGCACAGCAAGTAGGAGGTGTTGTGGGAAAGTACTCTGCGCCATGGAAAGCATTGGGCTCCTATTCAAAGAGGGCTAGAGTTAGAAGAACACAGTTTCTAAATAGCAGTCCATCTGGAGTATCAGAGTCCCACTCACAGAGAGCAGGGAAACAGGTTAAATAGCTTCCCTCCATCTGAATGTAAGTCATTTGCTCTAACCTAAGACAGCTCATTCCAGCCTGAAGGATGGTAATTAACTCAAGGGACATATTGCCTGCACAAGTATCTAAAGAAGATTTTCTCAGACACTTAGACAGACAAAGTCTTTGATAAACTATCAGGATGGCCATTGCGTCATCCATATTGCTACCCTCTTAGAAGATTATATTTATGCGGAAGACCCCACTAAAAGGCACTGAGAGCTATCAGATGCTATGAACTTTTTATTAATGGCAAAATGATTAATTGAGATTTTGACTTACCATATATATTGATCGAGGCATGGAGAAGGCTGAGGAATGAGCTTTCTTTTTTTTTTTTCATCTCAGCAAGCAGAGAAATATTCCTCTGCAACACTGCCTCTGCTGGCCATTCAGTATAATCTTCAGATGGAAAAGTCCACTGTTAGTCTTTTTTTAGAACTTGAATATTTCCAAACCAAATGCAACACTACCAAAACATGATTTTTATAAAGGGTCAATTAGCACTATGGCATGTCTCATATTGTGAAAATCCAAAACTCACTAAAAATTATAATCTTAATTTAGATTTCAACCTAGCAGACTTCTTTCAATCCTCTGCCTCATTTGCTGATACTCTCTACACAACCCTATCACCTATATGAGGACTTAGATAGAAAGCTCTCTTTGGCAGCCAAGAGATAGAGTACCCTTCTCACAGGAATTATTTCAGGTCATGGTACACCATAGCAATTCAGTGATCTGATACGTTAAGGGAGGAAGGTTTATGCTACGGTTTGTGGGAATAATAAAAACAACAGATTCTAACATCTTCATTTTAGTGCATCCCTATCACTTAACCTATAGAGAACTCCAGAATGGTAAGATCAACCACTCCTTCAAACAAATGTATAAGTCTCAAATATTGTCCTAGGTCCTTTCATCTCACCACCTTAGTCTTCAGCTGGGCATCCTGTCCACATTGCTCCATTTTCTATACCATGATATAAGTATCCTATTGCGTACTAGGCAACTGATTGGCCCTCATGTCAGATGACACCCTGCTGTAGCTTTGTGATGTAATGGCACCACTTGACCAATCACCCTGGGTGACGATTACACCGGAGGACCAGACATCAGCAATTACAAACTAGGTAACTATCTGTGAATATGACTGCACAGCAAGTAAGAGGAGTAAGGGGGAAGTACAGTGCGCCATTGAAAGTATTGGGCTCCTATTTAAAGAGGGCTAGAGTTAGAAGAAGCAACTGATTGGCCCTCATGTCAGATGGCATTCTGCTGTAGCTTTGTGATGTAATGGCACCACTTGACCAATCGCCCTGGGTGACGATTACACCGGAGGACCAGACGTCACCAATTACACACCAGGTAATTATCTGGGAATATGACAGCACAGCAAGTAGGAGGTGTTGTGGGAAAGTACTCTGCGCCATGGAAAGCATTGGGCTCCTATTCAAAGAGGGCTAGAGTTAGAAGAACACAGTTTCTAAATAGCAGTCCATCTGGAGTATCAGAGTCCCACTCACAGAGAGCAGGGAAACAGGTTAAATAGCTTCCCCCCATCTGAATGTAAGTCATTTGCTCTAACCTAAGACAGCTCATTCCAGCCTGAAGGATGGTAATTAACTCAAGGGACATATTGCCTGCACAAGTATCTAAAGAAGATTTTCTCAGACACTTGGACAGACAAAGTCTTTGATAAACTATCAGGATGGCCATTGCGTCATCCATATTGCTACCGTCTTAGAAGATTATATTTATGCGGAAGACCCCACTAAAAGGCACTGAGAGCTATCAGATGCTATGAACTTTTTATTAATGGCAAAATGATTAATTGAAATTTTGACTTACCATATATATTGATCGAGGCATGGAGAAGGCTGAGGAATGAGCTTTCTTTTTTTTTTTTCATCTCAGCAAGCAGAGAAATATTCCTCTGCAACACTGCCTCTGCTGGCCATTCAGTATAATCTTCAGATGGAAAAGTCCACTGTTAGTCTTTTTTTAGAACTTGAATATTTCCAAACCAAATGCAACACTACCAAAACATGATTTTTATAAAGGGTCAATTAGCACTATGGCATGTCTCATATTGTGAAAATCCAAAACTCACTAAAAATTATAATCTTAATTTAGATTTCAACCTAGCAGACTTCTTTCAATCCTCTGCCTCATTTGCTGATACTCTCTACACAACCCTATCACCTATATGAGGACTTAGATAGAAAGCTCTCTTTGGCAGCCAAGAGATAGAGTACCCTTCTCACAGGAATTATTTCAGGTCATGGTACACCATAGCAATTCAGTGATCTGATACGTTAAGGGAGGAAGGTTTATGCTACGGTTTGTGGGAATAATAAAAACAACAGATTCTAACATCTTCATTTTAGTGCATCCCTATCCCTTAACCTATAGAGAACTCCAGAATGGTAAGATCAACAACTCCTTCAAACAAATGTATAAGTCTCAAATATTGTCCTAGGTCCTTTCATCTCACCACCTTAGTCTTCAGCTGGGCATCCTGTCCACATTGCTCCATTTTCTATACCATGATATAAGTATCCTATTGCGTACTAGGCAACTGATTGGCCCTCATGTCAGATGACACCCTGCTGTAGCTTTGTGATGTAATGGCACCACTTGACCAATCACCCTGGGTGACGATTACACCGGAGGACCAGACATCAGCAATTACACACTAGGTAACTATCTGTGAATATGACTGCACAGCAAGTAAGAGGAGTAAGGGGGAAGTACAGTGCGCCATTGAAAGTATTGGGCTCCTATTTAAAGAGGGCTAGAGTTAGAAGAAGCAACTGATTGGCCCTCATGTCAGATGGCATTCTGCTGTAGCTTTGTGATGTAATGGCACCACTTGACCAATCGCCCTGGGTGACGATTACACCGGAAGACCAGACATCACCAATTACACACCAGGTAATTATCTGGGAATATGACAGCACAGCAAGTAGGAGGTGTTGTGGGAAAGTACTCTGCGCCATGGAAAGCATTGGGCTCCTATTCAAAGAGGGCTAGAGTTAGAAGAACACAGTTTCTAAATAGCAGTCCATCTGGAGTATCAGAGTCCCACTCACAGAGAGCAGGGAAACAGGTTAAATAGCTTCCCTCCATCTGAATGTAAGTCATTTGCTCTAACCTAAGACAGCTCATTCCAGCCTGAAGGATGGTAATTAACTCAAGGGACATATTGCCTGCACAAGTATCTAAAGAAGATTTTCTCAGACACTTGGACAGACAAAGTCTTTGATAAACTATCAGGATGGCCATTGCGTCATCCATATTGCTACCGTCTTAGAAGATTATATTTATGCGGAAGACCCCACTAAAAGGCACTGAGAGCTATCAGATGCTATGAACTTTTTATTAATGGCAAAATGATTAATTGAGATTTTGACTTACCATATATATTGATCGAGGCATGGAGAAGGCTGAGGAATGAGCTTTCTTTGTTTTTTTTTTCATCTCAGCAAGCAGAGAAATATTCCTCTGCAACACTGCCTCTGCTGGCCATTCAGTATAATCTGCAGATGGAAAAGTCCACTGTTAGTCTTTTTTTAGAACTTGAATATTTCCAAACCAAATGCAACACTACCAAAACATGATTTTTATAAAGGGTCAATTAGCACTATGGCATGTCTCATATTGTGAAAATCCAAAACTCACTAAAAATTATAATCTTAATTTAGATTTCAACCTAGCAGACTTCTTTCAATCCTCTGCCTCATTTGCTGATACTCTCTACACAACCCTATCACCTATATGAGGACTTAGATAGAAAGCTCTCTTTGGCAGCCAAGAGATAGAGTACCCTTCTCACAGGAATTATTTCAGGTCATGGTACACCATAGCAATTCAGTGATCTGATACGTTAAGGGAGGAAGGTTTATGCTACGGTTTGTGGGAATAATAAAAACAACAGATTCTAACATCTTCATTTTAGTGCATCCCTATCACTTAACCTATAGAGAACTCCAGAATGGTAAGATCAACCACTCCTTCAAACAAATGTATAAGTCTCAAATATTGTCCTAGGTCCTTTCATCTCACCACCTTAGTCTTCAGCTGGGCATCCTGTCCACATTGCTCCATTTTCTATACCATGATATAAGTATCCTATTGCGTACTAGGCAACTGATTGGCCCTCATGTCAGATGACACCCTGCTGTAGCTTTGTGATGTAATGGCACCACTTGACCAATCACCCTGGGTGACGATTACACCGGAGGACCAGACATCAGCAATTACAAACTAGGTAACTATCTGTGAATATGACTGCACAGCAAGTAAGAGGAGTAAGGGGGAAGTACAGTGCGCCATTGAAAGTATTGGGCTCCTATTTAAAGAGGGCTAGAGTTAGAAGAAGCAACTGATTGGCCCTCATGTCAGATGGCATTCTGCTGTAGCTTTGTGATGTAATGGCACCACTTGACCAATCGCCCTGGGTGACGATTACACCGGAGGACCAGACGTCACCAATTACACACCAGGTAATTATCTGGGAATATGACAGCACAGCAAGTAGGAGGTGTTGTGGGAAAGTACTCTGCGCCATGGAAAGCATTGGGCTCCTATTCAAAGAGGGCTAGAGTTAGAAGAACACAGTTTCTAAATAGCAGTCCATCTGGAGTATCAGAGTCCCACTCACAGAGAGCAGGGAAACAGGTTAAATAGCTTCCCCCCATCTGAATGTAAGTCATTTGCTCTAACCTAAGACAGCTCATTCCAGCCTGAAGGATGGTAATTAACTCAAGGGACATATTGCCTGCACAAGTATCTAAAGAAGATTTTCTCAGACACTTGGACAGACAAAGTCTTTGATAAACTATCAGGATGGCCATTGCGTCATCCATATTGCTACCGTCTTAGAAGATTATATTTATGCGGAAGACCCCACTAAAAGGCACTGAGAGCTATCAGATGCTATGAACTTTTTATTAATGGCAAAATGATTAATTGAAATTTTGACTTACCATATATATTGATCGAGGCATGGAGAAGGCTGAGGAATGAGCTTTCTTTTTTTTTTTTCATCTCAGCAAGCAGAGAAATATTCCTCTGCAACACTGCCTCTGCTGGCCATTCAGTATAATCTGCAGATGGAAAAGTCCACTGTTAGTCTTTTTTTAGAACTTGAATATTTCCAAACCAAATGCAACACTACCAAAACATGATTTTTATAAAGGGTCAATTAGCACTATGGCATGTCTCATATTGTGAAAATCCAAAACTCACTAAAAATTATAATCTTAATTTAGATTTCAACCTAGCAGACTTCTTTCAATCCTCTGCCTCATTTGCTGATACTCTCTACACAACCCTATCACCTATATGAGGACTTAGATAGAAAGCTCTCTTTGGCAGCCAAGAGATAGAGTACCCTTCTCACAGGAATTATTTCAGGTCATGGTACACCATAGCAATTCAGTGATCTGATACGTTAAGGGAGGAAGGTTTATGCTACGGTTTGTGGGAATAATAAAAACAACAGATTCTAACATCTTCATTTTAGTGCATCCCTATCACTTAACCTATAGAGAACTCCAGAATGGTAAGATCAACCACTCCTTCAAACAAATGTATAAGTCTCAAATATTGTCCTAGGTCCTTTCATCTCACCACCTTAGTCTTCAGCTGGGCATCCTGTCCACATTGCTCCATTTTCTATACCATGATATAAGTATCCTATTGCGTACTAGGCAACTGATTGGCCCTCATGTCAGATGACACCCTGCTGTAGCTTTGTGATGTAATGGCACCACTTGACCAATCACCCTGGGTGACGATTACACCGGAGGACCAGACATCAGCAATTACACACTAGGTAACTATCTGTGAATATGACTGCACAGCAAGTAAGAGGAGTAAGGGGGAAGTACAGTGCGCCATTGAAAGTATTGGGCTCCTATTTAAAGAGGGCTAGAGTTAGAAGAAGCAACTGATTGGCCCTCATGTCAGATGGCATTCTGCTGTAGCTTTGTGATGTAATGGCACCACTTGACCAATCGCCCTGGGTGACGATTACACCGGAGGACCAGACGTCACCAATTACACACCAGGTAATTATCTGGGAATATGACAGCACAGCAAGTAGGAGGTGTTGTGGGAAAGTACTCTGCGCCATGGAAAGCATTGGGCTCCTATTCAAAGAGGGCTAGAGTTAGAAGAACACAGTTTCTAAATAGCAGTCCATCTGGAGTATCAGAGTCCCACTCACAGAGAGCAGGGAAACAGGTTAAATAGCTTCCCTCCATCTGAATGTAAGTCATTTGTTCTAACCTAAGACAGCTCATTCCAGCCTGAAGGATGGTAATTAACTCAAGGGACATATTGCCTGCACAAGTATCTAAAGAAGATTTTCTCAGACACTTAGACAGACAAAGTCTTTGATAAACTATCAGGATGGCCATTGCGTCATCCATATTGCTACCCTCTTAGAAGATTATATTTATGCGGAAGACCCCACTAAAAGGCACTGAGAGCTATCAGATGGTATGAACTTTTTATTAATGGCAAAATGATTAATTGAGATTTTGACTTACCATATATATTGATCGAGGCATGGAGAAGGCTGAGGAATGAGCTTTCTTTGTTTTTTTTTTCATCTCAGCAAGCAGAGAAATATTCCTCTGCAACACTGCCTCTGCTGGCCATTCAGTATAATCTGCAGATGGAAAAGTCCACTGTTAGTCTTTTTTTAGAACTTGAATATTTCCAAACCAAATGCAACACTTCCAAAAAATGATTTTTATAAAGGGTCAATTAGCACTATGGCATGTCTCATATTGTGAAAATCCAAATCTCACTAAAAATTATAATCTTAATTTAGATTTCAACCTAGCAGACTTCTTTCAATCCTCTGCCTCATTTGCTGGTACTCTCTACACAACCCTATCACCTATATGAGGACTTAGATAGAAAGCTCTCTTTGGCAGCCAAGAGATAGAGTACCCTTCTCACAGGAATTATTTCAGGTTATGGTACACCATAGCAATTCAGTGATCTGATACGTTAAGGGAGGAAGGTTTATGCTACGGTTTGTGGGAATAATAAAAACAACAGATTCTAACATCTTCATTTTAGTGCATCCCTATCACTTAACCTATAGAGAACTCCAGAATGGTAAGATCAACCACTCCTTCAAACAAATGTATAAGTCTCAAATATTGTCCTAGGTCCTTTCATCTCACCACCTTAGTCTTCAGCTGGGCATCCTGTCCACATTGCTCCATTTTCTATACCATGATATAAGTATCCTATTGCGTACTAGGCAACTGATTGGCCCTCATGTCAGATGACACCCTGCTGTAGCTTTGTGATGTAATGGCACCACTTGACCAATCACCCTGGGTGACGATTACACCGGAGGACCAGACATCAGCAATTACAAACTAGGTAACTATCTGTGAATATGACTGCACAGCAAGTAAGAGGAGTAAGGGGGAAGTACAGTGCGCCATTGAAAGTATTGGGCTCCTATTTAAAGAGGGCTAGAGTTAGAAGAAGCAACTGATTGGCCCTCATGTTAGATGGCATTCTGCTGTAGCTTTGTGATGTAATGGCACCACTTGACCAATCGCCCTGGGTGACGATTACACCGGAGGACCAGACGTCACCAATTACACACCAGGTAATTATCTGGGAATATGACTGCACAGCAAGTAGGAGGTGTTGTGGGAAAGTACTCTGCGCCATGGAAAGCATTGGGCTCCTATTCAAAGAGGGCTAGAGTTAGAAGAACACAGTTTCTAAATAGCAGTCCATCTGGAGTATCAGAGTCCCACTCACAGAGAGCAGGGAAACAGGTTAAATAGCTTCCCTCCATCTGAATGTAAGTCATTTGCTCTAACCTAAGACAGCTCATTCCAGCCTGAAGGATGGTAATTAACTCAAGGGACATATTGCCTGCACAAGTATCTAAAGAAGATTTTCTCAGACACTTAGACAGACAAAGTCTTTGATAAACTATCAGGATGGCCATTGCGTCATCCATATTGCTACCCTCTTAGAAGATTATATTTATGCGGAAGACCCCACTAAAAGGCACTGAGAGCTATCAGATGCTATGAACTTTTTATTAATGGCAAAATGATTAATTGAGATTTTGACTTACCATATATATTGATCGAGGCATGGAGAAGGCTGAGGAATGAGCTTTCTTTTTTTTTTTTCATCTCAGCAAGCAGAGAAATATTCCTCTGCAACACTGCCTCTGCTGGCCATTCAGTATAATCTTCAGATGGAAAAGTCCACTGTTAGTCTTTTTTTAGAACTTGAATATTTCCAAACCAAATGCAACACTACCAAAACATGATTTTTATAAAGGGTCAATTAGCACTATGGCATGTCTCATATTGTGAAAATCCAAAACTCACTAAAAATTATAATCTTAATTTAGATTTCAACCTAGCAGACTTCTTTCAATCCTCTGCCTCATTTGCTGATACTCTCTACACAACCCTATCACCTATATGAGGACTTAGATAGAAAGCTCTCTTTGGCAGCCAAGAGATAGAGTACCCTTCTCACAGGAATTATTTCAGGTCATGGTACACCATAGCAATTCAGTGATCTGATACGTTAAGGGAGGAAGGTTTATGCTACGGTTTGTGGGAATAATAAAAACAACAGATTCTAACATCTTCATTTTAGTGCATCCCTATCACTTAACCTATAGAGAACTCCAGAATGGTAAGATCAACCACTCCTTCAAACAAATGTATAAGTCTCAAATATTGTCCTAGGTCCTTTCATCTCACCACCTTAGTCTTCAGCTGGGCATCCTGTCCACATTGCTCCATTTTCTATACCATGATATAAGTATCCTATTGCGTACTAGGCAACTGATTGGCCCTCATGTCAGATGACACCCTGCTGTAGCTTTGTGATGTAATGGCACCACTTGACCAATCACCCTGGGTGACGATTACACCGGAGGACCAGACATCAGCAATTACAAACTAGGTAACTATCTGTGAATATGACTGCACAGCAAGTAAGAGGAGTAAGGGGGAAGTACAGTGCGCCATTGAAAGTATTGGGCTCCTATTTAAAGAGGGCTAGAGTTAGAAGAAGCAACTGATTGGCCCTCATGTCAGATGGCATTCTGCTGTAGCTTTGTGATGTAATGGCACCACTTGACCAATCGCCCTGGGTGACGATTACACCGGAGGACCAGACGTCACCAATTACACACCAGGTAATTATCTGGGAATATGACAGCACAGCAAGTAGGAGGTGTTGTGGGAAAGTACTCTGCGCCATGGAAAGCATTGGGCTCCTATTCAAAGAGGGCTAGAGTTAGAAGAACACAGTTTCTAAATAGCAGTCCATCTGGAGTATCAGAGTCCCACTCACAGAGAGCAGGGAAACAGGTTAAATAGCTTCCCCCCATCTGAATGTAAGTCATTTGCTCTAACCTAAGACAGCTCATTCCAGCCTGAAGGATGGTAATTAACTCAAGGGACATATTGCCTGCACAAGTATCTAAAGAAGATTTTCTCAGACACTTGGACAGACAAAGTCTTTGATAAACTATCAGGATGGCCATTGCGTCATCCATATTGCTACCGTCTTAGAAGATTATATTTATGCGGAAGACCCCACTAAAAGGCACTGAGAGCTATCAGATGCTATGAACTTTTTATTAATGGCAAAATGATTAATTGAAATTTTGACTTACCATATATATTGATCGAGGCATGGAGAAGGCTGAGGAATGAGCTTTCTTTTTTTTTTTTCATCTCAGCAAGCAGAGAAATATTCCTCTGCAACACTGCCTCTGCTGGCCATTCAGTATAATCTTCAGATGGAAAAGTCCACTGTTAGTCTTTTTTTAGAACTTGAATATTTCCAAACCAAATGCAACACTACCAAAACATGATTTTTATAAAGGGTCAATTAGCACTATGGCATGTCTCATATTGTGAAAATCCAAAACTCACTAAAAATTATAATCTTAATTTAGATTTCAACCTAGCAGACTTCTTTCAATCCTCTGCCTCATTTGCTGATACTCTCTACACAACCCTATCACCTATATGAGGACTTAGATAGAAAGCTCTCTTTGGCAGCCAAGAGATAGAGTACCCTTCTCACAGGAATTATTTCAGGTCATGGTACACCATAGCAATTCAGTGATCTGATACGTTAAGGGAGGAAGGTTTATGCTACGGTTTGTGGGAATAATAAAAACAACAGATTCTAACATCTTCATTTTAGTGCATCCCTATCCCTTAACCTATAGAGAACTCCAGAATGGTAAGATCAACAACTCCTTCAAACAAATGTATAAGTCTCAAATATTGTCCTAGGTCCTTTCATCTCACCACCTTAGTCTTCAGCTGGGCATCCTGTCCACATTGCTCCATTTTCTATACCATGATATAAGTATCCTATTGCGTACTAGGCAACTGATTGGCCCTCATGTCAGATGACACCCTGCTGTAGCTTTGTGATGTAATGGCACCACTTGACCAATCACCCTGGGTGACGATTACACCGGAGGACCAGACATCAGCAATTACACACTAGGTAACTATCTGTGAATATGACTGCACAGCAAGTAAGAGGAGTAAGGGGGAAGTACAGTGCGCCATTGAAAGTATTGGGCTCCTATTTAAAGAGGGCTAGAGTTAGAAGAAGCAACTGATTGGCCCTCATGTCAGATGGCATTCTGCTGTAGCTTTGTGATGTAATGGCACCACTTGACCAATCGCCCTGGGTGACGATTACACCGGAAGACCAGACATCACCAATTACACACCAGGTAATTATCTGGGAATATGACAGCACAGCAAGTAGGAGGTGTTGTGGGAAAGTACTCTGCGCCATGGAAAGCATTGGGCTCCTATTCAAAGAGGGCTAGAGTTAGAAGAACACAGTTTCTAAATAGCAGTCCATCTGGAGTATCAGAGTCCCACTCACAGAGAGCAGGGAAACAGGTTAAATAGCTTCCCTCCATCTGAATGTAAGTCATTTGCTCTAACCTAAGACAGCTCATTCCAGCCTGAAGGATGGTAATTAACTCAAGGGACATATTGCCTGCACAAGTATCTAAAGAAGATTTTCTCAGACACTTGGACAGACAAAGTCTTTGATAAACTATCAGGATGGCCATTGCGTCATCCATATTGCTACCGTCTTAGAAGATTATATTTATGCGGAAGACCCCACTAAAAGGCACTGAGAGCTATCAGATGCTATGAACTTTTTATTAATGGCAAAATGATTAATTGAGATTTTGACTTACCATATATATTGATCGAGGCATGGAGAAGGCTGAGGAATGAGCTTTCTTTGTTTTTTTTTTCATCTCAGCAAGCAGAGAAATATTCCTCTGCAACACTGCCTCTGCTGGCCATTCAGTATAATCTGCAGATGGAAAAGTCCACTGTTAGTCTTTTTTTAGAACTTGAATATTTCCAAACCAAATGCAACACTACCAAAACATGATTTTTATAAAGGGTCAATTAGCACTATGGCATGTCTCATATTGTGAAAATCCAAAACTCACTAAAAATTATAATCTTAATTTAGATTTCAACCTAGCAGACTTCTTTCAATCCTCTGCCTCATTTGCTGATACTCTCTACACAACCCTATCACCTATATGAGGACTTAGATAGAAAGCTCTCTTTGGCAGCCAAGAGATAGAGTACCCTTCTCACAGGAATTATTTCAGGTCATGGTACACCATAGCAATTCAGTGATCTGATACGTTAAGGGAGGAAGGTTTATGCTACGGTTTGTGGGAATAATAAAAACAACAGATTCTAACATCTTCATTTTAGTGCATCCCTATCACTTAACCTATAGAGAACTCCAGAATGGTAAGATCAACCACTCCTTCAAACAAATGTATAAGTCTCAAATATTGTCCTAGGTCCTTTCATCTCACCACCTTAGTCTTCAGCTGGGCATCCTGTCCACATTGCTCCATTTTCTATACCATGATATAAGTATCCTATTGCGTACTAGGCAACTGATTGGCCCTCATGTCAGATGACACCCTGCTGTAGCTTTGTGATGTAATGGCACCACTTGACCAATCACCCTGGGTGACGATTACACCGGAGGACCAGACATCAGCAATTACAAACTAGGTAACTATCTGTGAATATGACTGCACAGCAAGTAAGAGGAGTAAGGGGGAAGTACAGTGCGCCATTGAAAGTATTGGGCTCCTATTTAAAGAGGGCTAGAGTTAGAAGAAGCAACTGATTGGCCCTCATGTCAGATGGCATTCTGCTGTAGCTTTGTGATGTAATGGCACCACTTGACCAATCGCCCTGGGTGACGATTACACCGGAGGACCAGACGTCACCAATTACACACCAGGTAATTATCTGGGAATATGACAGCACAGCAAGTAGGAGGTGTTGTGGGAAAGTACTCTGCGCCATGGAAAGCATTGGGCTCCTATTCAAAGAGGGCTAGAGTTAGAAGAACACAGTTTCTAAATAGCAGTCCATCTGGAGTATCAGAGTCCCACTCACAGAGAGCAGGGAAACAGGTTAAATAGCTTCCCCCCATCTGAATGTAAGTCATTTGCTCTAACCTAAGACAGCTCATTCCAGCCTGAAGGATGGTAATTAACTCAAGGGACATATTGCCTGCACAAGTATCTAAAGAAGATTTTCTCAGACACTTGGACAGACAAAGTCTTTGATAAACTATCAGGATGGCCATTGCGTCATCCATATTGCTACCGTCTTAGAAGATTATATTTATGCGGAAGACCCCACTAAAAGGCACTGAGAGCTATCAGATGCTATGAACTTTTTATTAATGGCAAAATGATTAATTGAAATTTTGACTTACCATATATATTGATCGAGGCATGGAGAAGGCTGAGGAATGAGCTTTCTTTTTTTTTTTTCATCTCAGCAAGCAGAGAAATATTCCTCTGCAACACTGCCTCTGCTGGCCATTCAGTATAATCTGCAGATGGAAAAGTCCACTGTTAGTCTTTTTTTAGAACTTGAATATTTCCAAACCAAATGCAACACTACCAAAACATGATTTTTATAAAGGGTCAATTAGCACTATGGCATGTCTCATATTGTGAAAATCCAAAACTCACTAAAAATTATAATCTTAATTTAGATTTCAACCTAGCAGACTTCTTTCAATCCTCTGCCTCATTTGCTGATACTCTCTACACAACCCTATCACCTATATGAGGACTTAGATAGAAAGCTCTCTTTGGCAGCCAAGAGATAGAGTACCCTTCTCACAGGAATTATTTCAGGTCATGGTACACCATAGCAATTCAGTGATCTGATACGTTAAGGGAGGAAGGTTTATGCTACGGTTTGTGGGAATAATAAAAACAACAGATTCTAACATCTTCATTTTAGTGCATCCCTATCACTTAACCTATAGAGAACTCCAGAATGGTAAGATCAACCACTCCTTCAAACAAATGTATAAGTCTCAAATATTGTCCTAGGTCCTTTCATCTCACCACCTTAGTCTTCAGCTGGGCATCCTGTCCACATTGCTCCATTTTCTATACCATGATATAAGTATCCTATTGCGTACTAGGCAACTGATTGGCCCTCATGTCAGATGACACCCTGCTGTAGCTTTGTGATGTAATGGCACCACTTGACCAATCACCCTGGGTGACGATTACACCGGAGGACCAGACATCAGCAATTACACACTAGGTAACTATCTGTGAATATGACTGCACAGCAAGTAAGAGGAGTAAGGGGGAAGTACAGTGCGCCATTGAAAGTATTGGGCTCCTATTTAAAGAGGGCTAGAGTTAGAAGAAGCAACTGATTGGCCCTCATGTCAGATGGCATTCTGCTGTAGCTTTGTGATGTAATGGCACCACTTGACCAATCGCCCTGGGTGACGATTACACCGGAGGACCAGACGTCACCAATTACACACCAGGTAATTATCTGGGAATATGACAGCACAGCAAGTAGGAGGTGTTGTGGGAAAGTACTCTGCGCCATGGAAAGCATTGGGCTCCTATTCAAAGAGGGCTAGAGTTAGAAGAACACAGTTTCTAAATAGCAGTCCATCTGGAGTATCAGAGTCCCACTCACAGAGAGCAGGGAAACAGGTTAAATAGCTTCCCTCCATCTGAATGTAAGTCATTTGTTCTAACCTAAGACAGCTCATTCCAGCCTGAAGGATGGTAATTAACTCAAGGGACATATTGCCTGCACAAGTATCTAAAGAAGATTTTCTCAGACACTTAGACAGACAAAGTCTTTGATAAACTATCAGGATGGCCATTGCGTCATCCATATTGCTACCCTCTTAGAAGATTATATTTATGCGGAAGACCCCACTAAAAGGCACTGAGAGCTATCAGATGGTATGAACTTTTTATTAATGGCAAAATGATTAATTGAGATTTTGACTTACCATATATATTGATCGAGGCATGGAGAAGGCTGAGGAATGAGCTTTCTTTGTTTTTTTTTTCATCTCAGCAAGCAGAGAAATATTCCTCTGCAACACTGCCTCTGCTGGCCATTCAGTATAATCTGCAGATGGAAAAGTCCACTGTTAGTCTTTTTTTAGAACTTGAATATTTCCAAACCAAATGCAACACTTCCAAAAAATGATTTTTATAAAGGGTCAATTAGCACTATGGCATGTCTCATATTGTGAAAATCCAAATCTCACTAAAAATTATAATCTTAATTTAGATTTCAACCTAGCAGACTTCTTTCAATCCTCTGCCTCATTTGCTGGTACTCTCTACACAACCCTATCACCTATATGAGGACTTAGATAGAAAGCTCTCTTTGGCAGCCAAGAGATAGAGTACCCTTCTCACAGGAATTATTTCAGGTTATGGTACACCATAGCAATTCAGTGATCTGATACGTTAAGGGAGGAAGGTTTATGCTACGGTTTGTGGGAATAATAAAAACAACAGATTCTAACATCTTCATTTTAGTGCATCCCTATCACTTAACCTATAGAGAACTCCAGAATGGTAAGATCAACCACTCCTTCAAACAAATGTATAAGTCTCAAATATTGTCCTAGGTCCTTTCATCTCACCACCTTAGTCTTCAGCTGGGCATCCTGTCCACATTGCTCCATTTTCTATACCATGAT
Source organism: Lissotriton vulgaris (assembly GCF_964263255.1). Classification (NCBI taxonomy): domain Eukaryota; kingdom Metazoa; phylum Chordata; class Amphibia; order Caudata; family Salamandridae; genus Lissotriton; species Lissotriton vulgaris. The sequence goes on along the minus strand of NW_028253417.1, from coordinate 245,507 downwards.
ATAAGTATCCTATTGCGTACTAGGCAACTGATTGGCCCTCATGTCAGATGACACCCTGCTGTAGCTTTGTGATGTAATGGCACCACTTGACCAATCACCCTGGGTGACGATTACACCGGAGGACCAGACATCAGCAATTACAAACTAGGTAACTATCTGTGAATATGACTGCACAGCAAGTAAGAGGAGTAAGGGGGAAGTACAGTGCGCCATTGAAAGTATTGGGCTCCTATTTAAAGAGGGCTAGAGTTAGAAGAAGCAACTGATTGGCCCTCATGTTAGATGGCATTCTGCTGTAGCTTTGTGATGTAATGGCACCACTTGACCAATCGCCCTGGGTGACGATTACACCGGAGGACCAGACGTCACCAATTACACACCAGGTAATTATCTGGGAATATGACTGCACAGCAAGTAGGAGGTGTTGTGGGAAAGTACTCTGCGCCATGGAAAGCATTGGGCTCCTATTCAAAGAGGGCTAGAGTTAGAAGAACACAGTTTCTAAATAGCAGTCCATCTGGAGTATCAGAGTCCCACTCACAGAGAGCAGGGAAACAGGTTAAATAGCTTCCCTCCATCTGAATGTAAGTCATTTGCTCTAACCTAAGACAGCTCATTCCAGCCTGAAGGATGGTAATTAACTCAAGGGACATATTGCCTGCACAAGTATCTAAAGAAGATTTTCTCAGACACTTAGACAGACAAAGTCTTTGATAAACTATCAGGATGGCCATTGCGTCATCCATATTGCTACCCTCTTAGAAGATTATATTTATGCGGAAGACCCCACTAAAAGGCACTGAGAGCTATCAGATGCTATGAACTTTTTATTAATGGCAAAATGATTAATTGAGATTTTGACTTACCATATATATTGATCGAGGCATGGAGAAGGCTGAGGAATGAGCTTTCTTTTTTTTTTTTCATCTCAGCAAGCAGAGAAATATTCCTCTGCAACACTGCCTCTGCTGGCCATTCAGTATAATCTGCAGATGGAAAAGTCCACTGTTAGTCTTTTTTTAGAACTTGAATATTTCCAAACCAAATGCAACACTACCAAAACATGATTTTTATAAAGGGTCAATTAGCACTATGGCATGTCTCATATTGTGAAAATCCAAAACTCACTAAAAATTATAATCTTAATTTAGATTTCAACCTAGCAGACTTCTTTCAATCCTCTGCCTCATTTGCTGATACTCTCTACACAACCCTATCACCTATATGAGGACTTAGATAGAAAGCTCTCTTTGGCAGCCAAGAGATAGAGTACCCTTCTCACAGGAATTATTTCAGGTCATGGTACACCATAGCAATTCAGTGATCTGATACGTTAAGGGAGGAAGGTTTATGCTACGGTTTGTGGGAATAATAAAAACAACAGATTCTAACATCTTCATTTTAGTGCATCCCTATCCCTTAACCTATAGAGAACTCCAGAATGGTAAGATCAACCACTCCTTCAAACAAATGTATAAGTCTCAAATATTGTCCTAGGTCCTTTCATCTCACCACCTTAGTCTTCAGCTGGGCATCCTGTCCACATTGCTCCATTTTCTATACCATGATATAAGTATCCTATTGCGTACTAGGCAACTGATTGGCCCTCATGTCAGATGACACCCTGCTGTAGCTTTGTGATGTAATGGCACCACTTGACCAATCACCCTGGGTGACGATTACACCGGAGGACCAGACATCAGCAATTACACACTAGGTAACTATCTGTGAATATGACTGCACAGCAAGTAAGAGGAGTAAGGGGGAAGTACAGTGCGCCATTGAAAGTATTGGGCTCCTATTTAAAGAGGGCTAGAGTTAGAAGAAGCAACTGATTGGCCCTCATGTCAGATGGCATTCTGCTGTAGCTTTGTGATGTAATGGCACCACTTGACCAATCGCCCTGGGTGACGATTACACCGGAAGACCAGACATCACCAATTACACACCAGGTAATTATCTGGGAATATGACAGCACAGCAAGTAGGAGGTGTTGTGGGAAAGTACTCTGCGCCATGGAAAGCATTGGGCTCCTATTCAAAGAGGGCTAGAGTTAGAAGAACACAGTTTCTAAATAGCAGTCCATCTGGAGTATCAGAGTCCCACTCACAGAGAGCAGGGAAACAGGTTAAATAGCTTCCCTCCATCTGAATGTAAGTCATTTGCTCTAACCTAAGACAGCTCATTCCAGCCTGAAGGATGGTAATTAACTCAAGGGACATATTGCCTGCACAAGTATCTAAAGAAGATTTTCTCAGACACTTGGACAGACAAAGTCTTTGATAAACTATCAGGATGGCCATTGCGTCATCCATATTGCTACCGTCTTAGAAGATTATATTTATGCGGAAGACCCCACTAAAAGGCACTGAGAGCTATCAGATGCTATGAACTTTTTATTAATGGCAAAATGATTAATTGAGATTTTGACTTACCATATATATTGATCGAGGCATGGAGAAGGCTGAGGAATGAGCTTTCTTTGTTTTTTTTTTCATCTCAGCAAGCAGAGAAATATTCCTCTGCAACACTGCCTCTGCTGGCCATTCAGTATAATCTGCAGATGGAAAAGTCCACTGTTAGTCTTTTTTTAGAACTTGAATATTTCCAAACCAAATGCAACACTACCAAAACATGATTTTTATAAAGGGTCAATTAGCACTATGGCATGTCTCATATTGTGAAAATCCAAAACTCACTAAAAATTATAATCTTAATTTAGATTTCAACCTAGCAGACTTCTTTCAATCCTCTGCCTCATTTGCTGATACTCTCTACACAACCCTATCACCTATATGAGGACTTAGATAGAAAGCTCTCTTTGGCAGCCAAGAGATAGAGTACCCTTCTCACAGGAATTATTTCAGGTCATGGTACACCATAGCAATTCAGTGATCTGATACGTTAAGGGAGGAAGGTTTATGCTACGGTTTGTGGGAATAATAAAAACAACAGATTCTAACATCTTCATTTTAGTGCATCCCTATCACTTAACCTATAGAGAACTCCAGAATGGTAAGATCAACCACTCCTTCAAAGAAATGTATAAGTCTCAAATATTGTCCTAGGTCCTTTCATCTCACCACCTTAGTCTTCAGCTGGGCATCCTGTCCACATTGCTCCATTTTCTATACCATGATATAAGTATCCTATTGCGTACTAGGCAACTGATTGGCCCTCATGTCAGATGACACCCTGCTGTAGCTTTGTGATGTAATGGCACCACTTGACCAATCACCCTGGGTGACGATTACACCGGAGGACCAGACATCAGCAATTACAAACTAGGTAACTATCTGTGAATATGACTGCACAGCAAGTAAGAGGAGTAAGGGGGAAGTACAGTGCGCCATTGAAAGTATTGGGCTCCTATTTAAAGAGGGCTAGAGTTAGAAGAAGCAACTGATTGGCCCTCATGTCAGATGGCATTCTGCTGTAGCTTTGTGATGTAATGGCACCACTTGACCAATCGCCCTGGGTGACGATTACACCGGAGGACCAGACGTCACCAATTACACACCAGGTAATTATCTGGGAATATGACAGCACAGCAAGTAGGAGGTGTTGTGGGAAAGTACTCTGCGCCATGGAAAGCATTGGGCTCCTATTCAAAGAGGGCTAGAGTTAGAAGAACACAGTTTCTAAATAGCAGTCCATCTGGAGTATCAGAGTCCCACTCACAGAGAGCAGGGAAACAGGTTAAATAGCTTCCCCCCATCTGAATGTAAGTCATTTGCTCTAACCTAAGACAGCTCATTCCAGCCTGAAGGATGGTAATTAACTCAAGGGACATATTGCCTGCACAAGTATCTAAAGAAGATTTTCTCAGACACTTGGACAGACAAAGTCTTTGATAAACTATCAGGATGGCCATTGCGTCATCCATATTGCTACCGTCTTAGAAGATTATATTTATGCGGAAGACCCCACTAAAAGGCACTGAGAGCTATCAGATGCTATGAACTTTTTATTAATGGCAAAATGATTAATTGAAATTTTGACTTACCATATATATTGATCGAGGCATGGAGAAGGCTGAGGAATGAGCTTTCTTTTTTTTTTTTCATCTCAGCAAGCAGAGAAATATTCCTCTGCAACACTGCCTCTGCTGGCCATTCAGTATAATCTGCAGATGGAAAAGTCCACTGTTAGTCTTTTTTTAGAACTTGAATATTTCCAAACCAAATGCAACACTACCAAAACATGATTTTTATAAAGGGTCAATTAGCACTATGGCATGTCTCATATTGTGAAAATCCAAAACTCACTAAAAATTATAATCTTAATTTAGATTTCAACCTAGCAGACTTCTTTCAATCCTCTGCCTCATTTGCTGATACTCTCTACACAACCCTATCACCTATATGAGGACTTAGATAGAAAGCTCTCTTTGGCAGCCAAGAGATAGAGTACCCTTCTCACAGGAATTATTTCAGGTCATGGTACACCATAGCAATTCAGTGATCTGATACGTTAAGGGAGGAAGGTTTATGCTACGGTTTGTGGGAATAATAAAAACAACAGATTCTAACATCTTCATTTTAGTGCATCCCTATCACTTAACCTATAGAGAACTCCAGAATGGTAAGATCAACCACTCCTTCAAACAAATGTATAAGTCTCAAATATTGTCCTAGGTCCTTTCATCTCACCACCTTAGTCTTCAGCTGGGCATCCTGTCCACATTGCTCCATTTTCTATACCATGATATAAGTATCCTATTGCGTACTAGGCAACTGATTGGCCCTCATGTCAGATGACACCCTGCTGTAGCTTTGTGATGTAATGGCACCACTTGACCAATCACCCTGGGTGACGATTACACCGGAGGACCAGACATCAGCAATTACACACTAGGTAACTATCTGTGAATATGACTGCACAGCAAGTAAGAGGAGTAAGGGGGAAGTACAGTGTGCCATTGAAAGTATTGGGCTCCTATTTAAAGAGGGCTAGAGTTAGAAGAAGCAACTGATTGGCCCTCATGTCAGATGGCATTCTGCTGTAGCTTTGTGATGTAATGGCACCACTTGACCAATCGCCCTGGGTGACGATTACACCGGAGGACCAGACGTCACCAATTACACACCAGGTAATTATCTGGGAATATGACAGCACAGCAAGTAGGAGGTGTTGTGGGAAAGTACTCTGCGCCATGGAAAGCATTGGGCTCCTATTCAAAGAGGGCTAGAGTTAGAAGAACACAGTTTCTAAATAGCAGTCCATCTGGAGTATCAGAGTCCCACTCACAGAGAGCAGGGAAACAGGTTAAATAGCTTCCCTCCATCTGAATGTAAGTCATTTGCTCTAACCTAAGACAGCTCATTCCAGCCTGAAGGATGGTAATTAACTCAAGGGACATATTGCCTGCACAAGTATCTAAAGAAGATTTTCTCAGACACTTGGACAGACAAAGTCTTTGATAAACTATCAGGATGGCCATTGCGTCATCCATATTGCTACCGTCTTAGAAGATTATATTTATGCGGAAGACCCCACTAAAAGGCACTGAGAGCTATCAGATGGTATGAACTTTTTATTAATGGCAAAATGATTAATTGAGATTTTGACTTACCATATATATTGATCGAGGCATGGAGAAGGCTGAGGAATGAGCTTTCTTTGTTTTTTTTTTCATCTCAGCAAGCAGAGAAATATTCCTCTGCAACACTGCCTCTGCTGGCCATTCAGTATAATCTGCAGATGGAAAAGTCCACTGTTAGTCTTTTTTTAGAACTTGAATATTTCCAAACCAAATGCAACACTTCCAAAAAATGATTTTTATAAAGGGTCAATTAGCACTATGGCATGTCTCATATTGTGAAAATCCAAATCTCACTAAAAATTATAATCTTAATTTAGATTTCAACCTAGCAGACTTCTTTCAATCCTCTGCCTCATTTGCTGGTACTCTCTACACAACCCTATCACCTATATGAGGACTTAGATAGAAAGCTCTCTTTGGCAGCCAAGAGATAGAGTACCCTTCTCACAGGAATTATTTCAGGTTATGGTACACCATAGCAATTCAGTGATCTGATACGTTAAGGGAGGAAGGTTTATGCTACGGTTTGTGGGAATAATAAAAACAACAGATTCTAACATCTTCATTTTAGTGCATCCCTATCACTTAACCTATAGAGAACTCCAGAATGGTAAGATCAACCACTCCTTCAAACAAATGTATAAGTCTCAAATATTGTCCTAGGTCCTTTCATCTCACCACCTTAGTCTTCAGCTGGGCATCCTGTCCACATTGCTCCATTTTCTATACCATGATATAAGTATCCTATTGCGTACTAGGCAACTGATTGGCCCTCATGTCAGATGACACCCTGCTGTAGCTTTGTGATGTAATGGCACCACTTGACCAATCACCCTGGGTGACGATTACACCGGAGGACCAGACATCAGCAATTACAAACTAGGTAACTATCTGTGAATATGACTGCACAGCAAGTAAGAGGAGTAAGGGGGAAGTACAGTGCACCATTGAAAGTATTGGGCTCCTATTTAAAGAGGGCTAGAGTTAGAAGAAGCAACTGATTGGCCCTCATGTCAGATGGCATTCTGCTGTAGCTTTGTGATGTAATGGCACCACTTGACCAATCGCCCTGGGTGACGATTACACCGGAGGACCAGACGTCACCAATTACACACCAGGTAATTATCTGGGAATATGACTGCACAGCAAGTAGGAGGTGTTGTGGGAAAGTACTCTGCGCCATGGAAAGCATTGGGCTCCTATTCAAAGAGGGCTAGAGTTAGAAGAACACAGTTTCTAAATAGCAGTCCATCTGGAGTATCAGAGTCCCACTCACAGAGAGCAGGGAAACAGGTTAAATAGCTTCCCTCCATCTGAATGTAAGTCATTTGCTCTAACCTAAGACAGCTCATTCCAGCCTGAAGGATGGTAATTAACTCAAGGGACATATTGCCTGCACAAGTATCTAAAGAAGATTTTCTCAGACACTTAGACAGACAAAGTCTTTGATAAACTATCAGGATGGCCATTGCGTCATCCATATTGCTACCCTCTTAGAAGATTATATTTATGCGGAAGACCCCACTAAAAGGCACTGAGAGCTATCAGATGCTATGAACTTTTTATTAATGGCAAAATGATTAATTGAGATTTTGACTTACCATATATATTGATCGAGGCATGGAGAAGGCTGAGGAATGAGCTTTCTTTTTTTTTTTTCATCTCAGCAAGCAGAGAAATATTCCTCTGCAACACTGCCTCTGCTGGCCATTCAGTATAATCTGCAGATGGAAAAGTCCACTGTTAGTCTTTTTTTAGAACTTGAATATTTCCAAACCAAATGCAACACTACCAAAACATGATTTTTATAAAGGGTCAATTAGCACTATGGCATGTCTCATATTGTGAAAATCCAAAACTCACTAAAAATTATAATCTTAATTTAGATTTCAACCTAGCAGACTTCTTTCAATCCTCTGCCTCATTTGCTGATACTCTCTACACAACCCTATCACCTATATGAGGACTTAGATAGAAAGCTCTCTTTGGCAGCCAAGAGATAGAGTACCCTTCTCACAGGAATTATTTCAGGTCATGGTACACCATAGCAATTCAGTGATCTGATACGTTAAGGGAGGAAGGTTTATGCTACGGTTTGTGGGAATAATAAAAACAACAGATTCTAACATCTTCATTTTAGTGCATCCCTATCACTTAACCTATAGAGAACTCCAGAATGGTAAGATCAACCACTCCTTCAAACAAATGTATAAGTCTCAAATATTGTCCTAGGTCCTTTCATCTCACCACCTTAGTCTTCAGCTGGGCATCCTGTCCACATTGCTCCATTTTCTATACCATGATATAAGTATCCTATTGCGTACTAGGCAACTGATTGGCCCTCATGTCAGATGACACCCTGCTGTAGCTTTGTGATGTAATGGCACCACTTGACCAATCACCCTGGGTGACGATTACACCGGAGGACCAGACATCAGCAATTACACACTAGGTAACTATCTGTGAATATGACTGCACAGCAAGTAAGAGGAGTAAGGGGGAAGTACAGTGCGCCATTGAAAGTATTGGGCTCCTATTTAAAGAGGGCTAGAGTTAGAAGAAGCAACTGATTGGCCCTCATGTCAGATGGCATTCTGCTGTAGCTTTGTGATGTAATGGCACCACTTGACCAATCGCCCTGGGTGACGATTACACCGGAGGACCAGACATCACCAATTACACACCAGGTAATTATCTGGGAATATGACTGCACAGCAAGTAGGAGGTGTTGTGGGAACGTACTCTGCGCCATGGAAAGCATTGGGCTCCTATTCAAAGAGGGCTAGAGTTAGAAGAACACAGTTTCTAAATAGCAGTCCATCTGGAGTATCAGAGTCCCACTCACAGAGAGCAGGGAAACAGGTTAAATAGCTTCCCTCCATCTGAATGTAAGTCATTTGCTCTAACCTAAGACAGCTCATTCCAGCCTGAAGGATGGTAATTAACTCAAGGGACATATTGCCTGCACAAGTATCTAAAGAAGATTTTCTCAGACACTTGGACAGACAAAGTCTTTGATAAACTATCAGGATGGCCATTGCGTCATCCATATTGCTACCGTCTTAGAAGATTATATTTATGCGGAAGACCCCACTAAAAGGCACTGAGAGCTATCAGATGGTATGAACTTTTTATTAATGGCAAAATGATTAATTGAGATTTTGACTTACCATATATATTGATCGAGGCATGGAGAAGGCTGAGGAATGAGCTTTCTTTGTTTTTTTTTTCATCTCAGCAAGCAGAGAAATATTCCTCTGCAACACTGCCTCTGCTGGCCATTCAGTATAATCTGCAGATGGAAAAGTCCACTGTTAGTCTTTTTTTAGAACTTGAATATTTCCAAACCAAATGCAACACTTCCAAAAAATGATTTTTATAAAGGGTCAATTAGCACTATGGCATGTCTCATATTGTGAAAATCCAAATCTCACTAAAAATTATAATCTTAATTTAGATTTCAACCTAGCAGACTTCTTTCAATCCTCTGCCTCATTTGCTGGTACTCTCTACACAACCCTATCACCTATATGAGGACTTAGATAGAAAGCTCTCTTTGGCAGCCAAGAGATAGAGTACCCTTCTCACAGGAATTATTTCAGGTTATGGTACACCATAGCAATTCAGTGATCTGATACGTTAAGGGAGGAAGGTTTATGCTACGGTTTGTGGGAATAATAAAAACAACAGATTCTAACATCTTCATTTTAGTGCATCCCTATCACTTAACCTATAGAGAACTCCAGAATGGTAAGATCAACCACTCCTTCAAACAAATGTATAAGTCTCAAATATTGTCCTAGGTCCTTTCATCTCACCACCTTAGTCTTCAGCTGGGCATCCTGTCCACATTGCTCCATTTTCTATACCATGATATAAGTATCCTATTGCGTACTAGGCAACTGATTGGCCCTCATGTCAGATGACACCCTGCTGTAGCTTTGTGATGTAATGGCACCACTTGACCAATCACCCTGGGTGACGATTACACCGGAGGACCAGACATCAGCAATTACAAACTAGGTAACTATCTGTGAATATGACTGCACAGCAAGTAAGAGGAGTAAGGGGGAAGTACAGTGCACCATTGAAAGTATTGGGCTCCTATTTAAAGAGGGCTAGAGTTAGAAGAAGCAACTGATTGGCCCTCATGTCAGATGGCATTCTGCTGTAGCTTTGTGATGTAATGGCACCACTTGACCAATCGCCCTGGGTGACGATTACACCGGAGGACCAGACGTCACCAATTACACACCAGGTAATTATCTGGGAATATGACTGCACAGCAAGTAGGAGGTGTTGTGGGAAAGTACTCTGCGCCATGGAAAGCATTGGGCTCCTATTCAAAGAGGGCTAGAGTTAGAAGAACACAGTTTCTAAATAGCAGTCCATCTGGAGTATCAGAGTCCCACTCACAGAGAGCAGGGAAACAGGTTAAATAGCTTCCCTCCATCTGAATGTAAGTCATTTGCTCTAACCTAAGACAGCTCATTCCAGCCTGAAGGATGGTAATTAACTCAAGGGACATATTGCCTGCACAAGTATCTAAAGAAGATTTTCTCAGACACTTAGACAGACAAAGTCTTTGATAAACTATCAGGATGGCCATTGCGTCATCCATATTGCTACCCTCTTAGAAGATTATATTTATGCGGAAGACCCCACTAAAAGGCACTGAGAGCTATCAGATGCTATGAACTTTTTATTAATGGCAAAATGATTAATTGAGATTTTGACTTACCATATATATTGATCGAGGCATGGAGAAGGCTGAGGAATGAGCTTTCTTTTTTTTTTTTCATCTCAGCAAGCAGAGAAATATTCCTCTGCAACACTGCCTCTGCTGGCCATTCAGTATAATCTGCAGATGGAAAAGTCCACTGTTAGTCTTTTTTTAGAACTTGAATATTTCCAAACCAAATGCAACACTACCAAAACATGATTTTTATAAAGGGTCAATTAGCACTATGGCATGTCTCATATTGTGAAAATCCAAAACTCACTAAAAATTATAATCTTAATTTAGATTTCAACCTAGCAGACTTCTTTCAATCCTCTGCCTCATTTGCTGATACTCTCTACACAACCCTATCACCTATATGAGGACTTAGATAGAAAGCTCTCTTTGGCAGCCAAGAGATAGAGTACCCTTCTCACAGGAATTATTTCAGGTCATGGTACACCATAGCAATTCAGTGATCTGATACGTTAAGGGAGGAAGGTTTATGCTACGGTTTGTGGGAATAATAAAAACAACAGATTCTAACATCTTCATTTTAGTGCATCCCTATCACTTAACCTATAGAGAACTCCAGAATGGTAAGATCAACCACTCCTTCAAACAAATGTATAAGTCTCAAATATTGTCCTAGGTCCTTTCATCTCACCACCTTAGTCTTCAGCTGGGCATCCTGTCCACATTGCTCCATTTTCTATACCATGATATAAGTATCCTATTGCGTACTAGGCAACTGATTGGCCCTCATGTCAGATGACACCCTGCTGTAGCTTTGTGATGTAATGGCACCACTTGACCAATCACCCTGGGTGACGATTACACCGGAGGACCAGACATCAGCAATTACACACTAGGTAACTATCTGTGAATATGACTGCACAGCAAGTAAGAGGAGTAAGGGGGAAGTACAGTGCGCCATTGAAAGTATTGGGCTCCTATTTAAAGAGGGCTAGAGTTAGAAGAAGCAACTGATTGGCCCTCATGTCAGATGGCATTCTGCTGTAGCTTTGTGATGTAATGGCACCACTTGACCAATCGCCCTGGGTGACGATTACACCGGAGGACCAGACATCACCAATTACACACCAGGTAATTATCTGGGAATATGACTGCACAGCAAGTAGGAGGTGTTGTGGGAACGTACTCTGCGCCATGGAAAGCATTGGGCTCCTATTCAAAGAGGGCTAGAGTTAGAAGAACACAGTTTCTAAATAGCAGTCCATCTGGAGTATCAGAGTCCCACTCACAGAGAGCAGGGAAACAGGTTAAATAGCTTCCCTCCATCTGAATGTAAGTCATTTGCTCTAACCTAAGACAGCTCATTCCAGCCTGAAGGATGGTAATTAACTCAAGGGACATATTGCCTGCACAAGTATCTAAAGAAGATTTTCTCAGACACTTAGACAGACAAAGTCTTTGATAAACTATCAGGATGGCCATTGCGTCATCCATATTGCTACCCTCTTAGAAGATTATATTTATGCGGAAGACCCCACTAAAAGGCACTGAGAGCTATCAGATGGTATGAACTTTTTATTAATGGCAAAATGATTAATTGAGATTTTGACTTACCATATATATTGATCGAGGCATGGAGAAGGCTGAGGAATGAGCTTTCTTTGTTTTTTTTTTCATCTCAGCAAGCAGAGAAATATTCCTCTGCAACACTGCCTCTGCTGGCCATTCAGTATAATCTGCAGATGGAAAAGTCCACTGTTAGTCTTTTTTTAGAACTTGAATATTTCCAAACCAAATGCAACACTTCCAAAAAATGATTTTTATAAAGGGTCAATTAGCACTATGGCATGTCTCATATTGTGAAAATCCAAATCTCACTAAAAATTATAATCTTAATTTAGATTTCAACCTAGCAGACTTCTTTCAATCCTCTGCCTCATTTGCTGGTACTCTCTACACAACCCTATCACCTATATGAGGACTTAGATAGAAAGCTCTCTTTGGCAGCCAAGAGATAGAGTACCCTTCTCACAGGAATTATTTCAGGTTATGGTACACCATAGCAATTCAGTGATCTGATACGTTAAGGGAGGAAGGTTTATGCTACGGTTTGTGGGAATAATAAAAACAACAGATTCTAACATCTTCATTTTAGTGCATCCCTATCACTTAACCTATAGAGAACTCCAGAATGGTAAGATCAACCACTCCTTCAAACAAATGTATAAGTCTCAAATATTGTCCTAGGTCCTTTCATCTCACCACCTTAGTCTTCAGCTGGGCATCCTGTCCACATTGCTCCATTTTCTATACCATGATATAAGTATCCTATTGCGTACTAGGCAACTGATTGGCCCTCATGTCAGATGACACCCTGCTGTAGCTTTGTGATGTAATGGCACCACTTGACCAATCACCCTGGGTGACGATTACACCGGAGGACCAGACATCAGCAATTACACACTAGGTAACTATCTGTGAATATGACTGCACAGCAAGTAAGAGGAGTAAGGGGGAAGTACAGTGCGCCATTGAAAGTATTGGGCTCCTATTTAAAGAGGGCTAGAGTTAGAAGAAGCAACTGATTGGCCCTCATGTCAGATGGCATTCTGCTGTAGCTTTGTGATGTAATGGCACCACTTGACCAATCGCCCTGGGTGACGATTACACCGGAGGACCAGACATCACCAATTACACACCAGGTAATTATCTGGGAATATGACTGCACAGCAAGTAGGAGGTGTTGTGGGAAAGTACTCTGCGCCATGGAAAGCATTGGGCTCCTATTCAAAGAGGGCTAGAGTTAGAAGAACACAGTTTCTAAATAGCAGTCCATCTGGAGTATCAGAGTCCCACTCACAGAGAGCAGGGAAACAGGTTAAATAGCTTCCCTCCATCTGAATGTAAGTCATTTGCTCTAACCTAAGACAGCTCATTCCAGCCTGAAGGATGGTAATTAACTCAAGGGACATATTGCCTGCACAAGTATCTAAAGAAGATTTTCTCAGACACTTAGACAGACAAAGTCTTTGATAAACTATCAGGATGGCCATTGCGTCATCCATATTGCTACCCTCTTAGAAGATTATATTTATGCGGAAGACCCCACTAAAAGGCACTGAGAGCTATCAGATGGTATGAACTTTTTATTAATGGCAAAATGATTAATTGAGATTTTGACTTACCATATATATTGATCGAGGCATGGAGAAGGCTGAGGAATGAGCTTTCTTTGTTTTTTTTTTCATCTCAGCAAGCAGAGAAATATTCCTCTGCAACACTGCCTCTGCTGGCCATTCAGTATAATCTGCAGATGGAAAAGTCCACTGTTAGTCTTTTTTTAGAACTTGAATATTTCCAAACCAAATGCAACACTTCCAAAAAATGATTTTTATAAAGGGTCAATTAGCACTATGGCATGTCTCATATTGTGAAAATCCAAATCTCACTAAAAATTATAATCTTAATTTAGATTTCAACCTAGCAGACTTCTTTCAATCCTCTGCCTCATTTGCTGGTACTCTCTACACAACCCTATCACCTATATGAGGACTTAGATAGAAAGCTCTCTTTGGCAGCCAAGAGATAGAGTACCCTTCTCACAGGAATTATTTCAGGTTATGGTACACCATAGCAATTCAGTGATCTGATACGTTAAGGGAGGAAGGTTTATGCTACGGTTTGTGGGAATAATAAAAACAACAGATTCTAACATCTTCATTTTAGTGCATCCCTATCACTTAACCTATAGAGAACTCCAGAATGGTAAGATCAACCACTCCTTCAAACAAATGTATAAGTCTCAAATATTGTCCTAGGTCCTTTCATCTCACCACCTTAGTCTTCAGCTGGGCATCCTGTCCACATTGCTCCATTTTCTATACCATGATATAAGTATCCTATTGCGTACTAGGCAACTGATTGGCCCTCATGTCAGATGACACCCTGCTGTAGCTTTGTGATGTAATGGCACCACTTGACCAATCACCCTGGGTGACGATTACACCGGAGGACCAGACATCAGCAATTACACACTAGGTAACTATCTGTGAATATGACTGCACAGCAAGTAAGAGGAGTAAGGGGGAAGTACAGTGCGCCATTGAAAGTATTGGGCTCCTATTTAAAGAGGGCTAGAGTTAGAAGAAGCAACTGATTGGCCCTCATGTCAGATGGCATTCTGCTGTAGCTTTGTGATGTAATGGCACCACTTGACCAATCGCCCTGGGTGACGATTACACCGGAGGACCAGACATCACCAATTACACACCAGGTAATTATCTGGGAATATGACTGCACAGCAAGTAGGAGGTGTTGTGGGAAAGTACTCTGCGCCATGGAAAGCATTGGGCTCCTATTCAAAGAGGGCTAGAGTTAGAAGAACACAGTTTCTAAATAGCAGTCCATCTGGAGTATCAGAGTCCCACTCACAGAGAGCAGGGAAACAGGTTAAATAGCTTCCCTCCATCTGAATGTAAGTCATTTGCTCTAACCTAAGACAGCTCATTCCAGCCTGAAGGATGGTAATTAACTCAAGGGACATATTGCCTGCACAAGTATCTAAAGAAGATTTTCTCAGACACTTAGACAGACAAAGTCTTTGATAAACTATCAGGATGGCCATTGCGTCATCCATATTGCTACCCTCTTAGAAGATTATATTTATGCGGAAGACCCCACTAAAAGGCACTGAGAGCTATCAGATGGTATGAACTTTTTATTAATGGCAAAATGATTAATTGAGATTTTGACTTACCATATATATTGATCGAGGCATGGAGAAGGCTGAGGAATGAGCTTTCTTTGTTTTTTTTTTCATCTCAGCAAGCAGAGAAATATTCCTCTGCAACACTGCCTCTGCTGGCCATTCAGTATAATCTGCAGATGGAAAAGTCCACTGTTAGTCTTTTTTTAGAACTTGAATATTTCCAAACCAAATGCAACACTTCCAAAAAATGATTTTTATAAAGGGTCAATTAGCACTATGGCATGTCTCATATTGTGAAAATCCAAATCTCACTAAAAATTATAATCTTAATTTAGATTTCAACCTAGCAGACTTCTTTCAATCCTCTGCCTCATTTGCTGGTACTCTCTACACAACCCTATCACCTATATGAGGACTTAGATAGAAAGCTCTCTTTGGCAGCCAAGAGATAGAGTACCCTTCTCACAGGAATTATTTCAGGTTATGGTACACCATAGCAATTCAGTGATCTGATACGTTAAGGGAGGAAGGTTTATGCTACGGTTTGTGGGAATAATAAAAACAACAGATTCTAACATCTTCATTTTAGTGCATCCCTATCACTTAACCTATAGAGAACTCCAGAATGGTAAGATCAACCACTCCTTCAAACAAATGTATAAGTCTCAAATATTGTCCTAGGTCCTTTCATCTCACCACCTTAGTCTTCAGCTGGGCATCCTGTCCACATTGCTCCATTTTCTATACCATGATATAAGTATCCTATTGCGTACTAGGCAACTGATTGGCCCTCATGTCAGATGACACCCTGCTGTAGCTTTGTGATGTAATGGCACCACTTGACCAATCACCCTGGGTGACGATTACACCGGAGGACCAGACATCAGCAATTACAAACTAGGTAACTATCTGTGAATATGACTGCACAGCAAGTAAGAGGAGTAAGGGGGAAGTACAGTGCGCCATTGAAAGTATTGGGCTCCTATTTAAAGAGGGCTAGAGTTAGAAGAAGCAACTGATTGGCCCTCATGTCAGATGGCATTCTGCTGTAGCTTTGTGATGTAATGGCACCACTTGACCAATCGCCCTGGGTGACGATTACACCGGAGGACCAGACGTCACCAATTACACACCAGGTAATTATCTGGGAATATGACTGCACAGCAAGTAGGAGGTGTTGTGGGAAAGTACTCTGCGCCATGGAAAGCATTGGGCTCCTATTCAAAGAGGGCTAGAGTTAGAAGAACACAGTTTCTAAATAGCAGTCCATCTGGAGTATCAGAGTCCCACTCACAGAGAGCAGGGAAACAGGTTAAATAGCTTCCCTCCATCTGAATGTAAGTCATTTGCTCTAACCTAAGACAGCTCATTCCAGCCTGAAGGATGGTAATTAACTCAAGGGACATATTGCCTGCACAAGTATCTAAAGAAGATTTTCTCAGACACTTAGACAGACAAAGTCTTTGATAAACTATCAGGATGGCCATTGCGTCATCCATATTGCTACCCTCTTAGAAGATTATATTTATGCGGAAGACCCCACTAAAAGGCACTGAGAGCTATCAGATGCTATGAACTTTTTATTAATGGCAAAATGATTAATTGAGATTTTGACTTACCATATATATTGATCGAGGCATGGAGAAGGCTGAGGAATGAGCTTTCTTTTTTTTTTTTCATCTCAGCAAGCAGAGAAATATTCCTCTGCAACACTGCCTCTGCTGGCCATTCAGTATAATCTGCAGATGGAAAAGTCCACTGTTAGTCTTTTTTTAGAACTTGAATATTTCCAAACCAAATGCAACACTACCAAAACATGATTTTTATAAAGGGTCAATTAGCACTATGGCATGTCTCATATTGTGAAAATCCAAAACTCACTAAAAATTATAATCTTAATTTAGATTTCAACCTAGCAGACTTCTTTCAATCCTCTGCCTCATTTGCTGGTACTCTCTACACAACCCTATCACCTATATGAGGACTTAGATAGAAAGCTCTCTTTGGCAGCCAAGAGATAGAGTACCCTTCTCACAGGAATTATTTCAGGTTATGGTACACCATAGCAATTCAGTGATCTGATACGTTAAGGGAGGAAGGTTTATGCTACGGTTTGTGGGAATAATAAAAACAACAGATTCTAACATCTTCATTTTAGTGCATCCCTATCACTTAACCTATAGAGAACTCCAGAATGGTAAGATCAACCACTCCTTCAAACAAATGTATAAGTCTCAAATATTGTCCTAGGTCCTTTCATCTCACCACCTTAGTCTTCAGCTGGGCATCCTGTCCACATTGCTCCATTTTCTATACCATGATATAAGTATCCTATTGCGTACTAGGCAACTGATTGGCCCTCATGTCAGATGACACCCTGCTGTAGCTTTGTGATGTAATGGCACCACTTGACCAATCACCCTGGGTGACGATTACACCGGAGGACCAGACATCAGCAATTACAAACTAGGTAACTATCTGTGAATATGACTGCACAGCAAGTAAGAGGAGTAAGGGGGAAGTACAGTGCGCCATTGAAAGTATTGGGCTCCTATTTAAAGAGGGCTAGAGTTAGAAGAAGCAACTGATTGGCCCTCATGTCAGATGGCATTCTGCTGTAGCTTTGTGATGTAATGGCACCACTTGACCAATCGCCCTGGGTGACGATTACACCGGAGGACCAGACGTCACCAATTACACACCAGGTAATTATCTGGGAATATGACTGCACAGCAAGTAGGAGGTGTTGTGGGAAAGTACTCTGCGCCATGGAAAGCATTGGGCTCCTATTCAAAGAGGGCTAGAGTTAGAAGAACACAGTTTCTAAATAGCAGTCCATCTGGAGTATCAGAGTCCCACTCACAGAGAGCAGGGAAACAGGTTAAATAGCTTCCCTCCATCTGAATGTAAGTCATTTGCTCTAACCTAAGACAGCTCATTCCAGCCTGAAGGATGGTAATTAACTCAAGGGACATATTGCCTGCACAAGTATCTAAAGAAGATTTTCTCAGACACTTAGACAGACAAAGTCTTTGATAAACTATCAGGATGGCCATTGCGTCATCCATATTGCTACCCTCTTAGAAGATTATATTTATGCGGAAGACCCCACTAAAAGGCACTGAGAGCTATCAGATGCTATGAACTTTTTATTAATGGCAAAATGATTAATTGAGATTTTGACTTACCATATATATTGATCGAGGCATGGAGAAGGCTGAGGAATGAGCTTTCTTTTTTTTTTTTCATCTCAGCAAGCAGAGAAATATTCCTCTGCAACACTGCCTCTGCTGGCCATTCAGTATAATCTGCAGATGGAAAAGTCCACTGTTAGTCTTTTTTTAGAACTTGAATATTTCCAAACCAAATGCAACACTACCAAAACATGATTTTTATAAAGGGTCAATTAGCACTATGGCATGTCTCATATTGTGAAAATCCAAAACTCACTAAAAATTATAATCTTAATTTAGATTTCAACCTAGCAGACTTCTTTCAATCCTCTGCCTCATTTGCTGGTACTCTCTACACAACCCTATCACCTATATGAGGACTTAGATAGAAAGCTCTCTTTGGCAGCCAAGAGATAGAGTACCCTTCTCACAGGAATTATTTCAGGTTATGGTACACCATAGCAATTCAGTGATCTGATACGTTAAGGGAGGAAGGTTTATGCTACGGTTTGTGGGAATAATAAAAACAACAGATTCTAACATCTTCATTTTAGTGCATCCCTATCACTTAACCTATAGAGAACTCCAGAATGGTAAGATCAACCACTCCTTCAAACAAATGTATAAGTCTCAAATATTGTCCTAGGTCCTTTCATCTCACCACCTTAGTCTTCAGCTGGGCATCCTGTCCACATTGCTCCATTTTCTATACCATGATATAAGTATCCTATTGCGTACTAGGCAACTGATTGGCCCTCATGTCAGATGACACCCTGCTGTAGCTTTGTGATGTAATGGCACCACTTGACCAATCACCCTGGGTGACGATTACACCGGAGGACCAGACATCAGCAATTACAAACTAGGTAACTATCTGTGAATATGACTGCACAGCAAGTAAGAGGAGTAAGGGGGAAGTACAGTGCGCCATTGAAAGTATTGGGCTCCTATTTAAAGAGGGCTAGAGTTAGAAGAAGCAACTGATTGGCCCTCATGTCAGATGGCATTCTGCTGTAGCTTTGTGATGTAATGGCACCACTTGACCAATCGCCCTGGGTGACGATTACACCGGAGGACCAGACGTCACCAATTACACACCAGGTAATTATCTGGGAATATGACTGCACAGCAAGTAGGAGGTGTTGTGGGAAAGTACTCTGCGCCATGGAAAGCATTGGGCTCCTATTCAAAGAGGGCTAGAGTTAGAAGAACACAGTTTCTAAATAGCAGTCCATCTGGAGTATCAGAGTCCCACTCACAGAGAGCAGGGAAACAGGTTAAATAGCTTCCCTCCATCTGAATGTAAGTCATTTGCTCTAACCTAAGACAGCTCATTCCAGCCTGAAGGATGGTAATTAACTCAAGGGACATATTGCCTGCACAAGTATCTAAAGAAGATTTTCTCAGACACTTAGACAGACAAAGTCTTTGATAAACTATCAGGATGGCCATTGCGTCATCCATATTGCTACCCTCTTAGAAGATTATATTTATGCGGAAGACCCCACTAAAAGGCACTGAGAGCTATCAGATGCTATGAACTTTTTATTAATGGCAAAATGATTAATTGAGATTTTGACTTACCATATATATTGATCGAGGCATGGAGAAGGCTGAGGAATGAGCTTTCTTTTTTTTTTTTCATCTCAGCAAGCAGAGAAATATTCCTCTGCAACACTGCCTCTGCTGGCCATTCAGTATAATCTGCAGATGGAAAAGTCCACTGTTAGTCTTTTTTTAGAACTTGAATATTTCCAAACCAAATGCAACACTACCAAAACATGATTTTTATAAAGGGTCAATTAGCACTATGGCATGTCTCATATTGTGAAAATCCAAAACTCACTAAAAATTATAATCTTAATTTAGATTTCAACCTAGCAGACTTCTTTCAATCCTCTGCCTCATTTGCTGATACTCTCTACACAACCCTATCACCTATATGAGGACTTAGATAGAAAGCTCTCTTTGGCAGCCAAGAGATAGAGTACCCTTCTCACAGGAATTATTTCAGGTCATGGTACACCATAGCAATTCAGTGATCTGATACGTTAAGGGAGGAAGGTTTATGCTACGGTTTGTGGGAATAATAAAAACAACAGATTCTAACATCTTCATTTTAGTGCATCCCTATCACTTAACCTATAGAGAACTCCAGAATGGTAAGATCAACCACTCCTTCAAACAAATGTATAAGTCTCAAATATTGTCCTAGGTCCTTTCATCTCACCACCTTAGTCTTCAGCTGGGCATCCTGTCCACATTGCTCCATTTTCTATACCATGATATAAGTATCCTATTGCGTACTAGGCAACTGATTGGCCCTCATGTCAGATGACACCCTGCTGTAGCTTTGTGATGTAATGGCACCACTTGACCAATCACCCTGGGTGACGATTACACCGGAGGACCAGACATCAGCAATTACACACTAGGTAACTATCTGTGAATATGACTGCACAGCAAGTAAGAGGAGTAAGGGGGAAGTACAGTGCGCCATTGAAAGTATTGGGCTCCTATTTAAAGAGGGCTAGAGTTAGAAGAAGCAACTGATTGGCCCTCATGTCAGATGGCATTCTGCTGTAGCTTTGTGATGTAATGGCACCACTTGACCAATCGCCCTGGGTGACGATTACACCGGAGGACCAGACATCACCAATTACACACCAGGTAATTATCTGGGAATATGACTGCACAGCAAGTAGGAGGTGTTGTGGGAAAGTACTCTGCGCCATGGAAAGCATTGGGCTCCTATTCAAAGAGGGCTAGAGTTAGAAGAACACAGTTTCTAAATAGCAGTCCATCTGGAGTATCAGAGTCCCACTCACAGAGAGCAGGGAAACAGGTTAAATAGCTTCCCTCCATCTGAATGTAAGTCATTTGCTCTAACCTAAGACAGCTCATTCCAGCCTGAAGGATGGTAATTAACTCAAGGGACATATTGCCTGCACAAGTATCTAAAGAAGATTTTCTCAGACACTTAGACAGACAAAGTCTTTGATAAACTATCAGGATGGCCATTGCGTCATCCATATTGCTACCCTCTTAGAAGATTATATTTATGCGGAAGACCCCACTAAAAGGCACTGAGAGCTATCAGATGGTATGAACTTTTTATTAATGGCAAAATGATTAATTGAGATTTTGACTTACCATATATATTGATCGAGGCATGGAGAAGGCTGAGGAATGAGCTTTCTTTGTTTTTTTTTTCATCTCAGCAAGCAGAGAAATATTCCTCTGCAACACTGCCTCTGCTGGCCATTCAGTATAATCTGCAGATGGAAAAGTCCACTGTTAGTCTTTTTTTAGAACTTGAATATTTCCAAACCAAATGCAACACTTCCAAAAAATGATTTTTATAAAGGGTCAATTAGCACTATGGCATGTCTCATATTGTGAAAATCCAAATCTCACTAAAAATTATAATCTTAATTTAGATTTCAACCTAGCAGACTTCTTTCAATCCTCTGCCTCATTTGCTGGTACTCTCTACACAACCCTATCACCTATATGAGGACTTAGATAGAAAGCTCTCTTTGGCAGCCAAGAGATAGAGTACCCTTCTCACAGGAATTATTTCAGGTCATGGTACACCATAGCAATTCAGTGATCTGATACGTTAAGGGAGGAAGGTTTATGCTACGGTTTGTGGGAATAATAAAAACAACAGATTCTAACATCTTCATTTTAGTGCATCCCTATCACTTAACCTATAGAGAACTCCAGAATGGTAAGATCAACCACTCCTTCAAACAAATGTATAAGTCTCAAATATTGTCCTAGGTCCTTTCATCTCACCACCTTAGTCTTCAGCTGGGCATCCTGTCCACATTGCTCCATTTTCTATACCATGATATAAGTATCCTATTGCGTACTAGGCAACTGATTGGCCCTCATGTCAGATGACACCCTGCTGTAGCTTTGTGATGTAATGGCACCACTTGACCAATCACCCTGGGTGACGATTACACCGGAGGACCAGACATCAGCAATTACAAACTAGGTAACTATCTGTGAATATGACTGCACAGCAAGTAAGAGGAGTAAGGGGGAAGTACAGTGCGCCATTGAAAGTATTGGGCTCCTATTTAAAGAGGGCTAGAGTTAGAAGAAGCAACTGATTGGCCCTCATGTCAGATGGCATTCTGCTGTAGCTTTGTGATGTAATGGCACCACTTGACCAATCGCCCTGGGTGACGATTACACCGGAGGACCAGACGTCACCAATTACACACCAGGTAATTATCTGGGAATATGACTGCACAGCAAGTAGGAGGTGTTGTGGGAAAGTACTCTGCGCCATGGAAAGCATTGGGCTCCTATTCAAAGAGGGCTAGAGTTAGAAGAACACAGTTTCTAAATAGCAGTCCATCTGGAGTATCAGAGTCCCACTCACAGAGAGCAGGGAAACAGGTTAAATAGCTTCCCTCCATCTGAATGTAAGTCATTTGCTCTAACCTAAGACAGCTCATTCCAGCCTGAAGGATGGTAATTAACTCAAGGGACATATTGCCTGCACAAGTATCTAAAGAAGATTTTCTCAGACACTTAGACAGACAAAGTCTTTGATAAACTATCAGGATGGCCATTGCGTCATCCATATTGCTACCCTCTTAGAAGATTATATTTATGCGGAAGACCCCACTAAAAGGCACTGAGAGCTATCAGATGCTATGAACTTTTTATTAATGGCAAAATGATTAATTGAGATTTTGACTTACCATATATATTGATCGAGGCATGGAGAAGGCTGAGGAATGAGCTTTCTTTTTTTTTTTTCATCTCAGCAAGCAGAGAAATATTCCTCTGCAACACTGCCTCTGCTGGCCATTCAGTATAATCTGCAGATGGAAAAGTCCACTGTTAGTCTTTTTTTAGAACTTGAATATTTCCAAACCAAATGCAACACTACCAAAACATGATTTTTATAAAGGGTCAATTAGCACTATGGCATGTCTCATATTGTGAAAATCCAAAACTCACTAAAAATTATAATCTTAATTTAGATTTCAACCTAGCAGACTTCTTTCAATCCTCTGCCTCATTTGCTGATACTCTCTACACAACCCTATCACCTATATGAGGACTTAGATAGAAAGCTCTCTTTGGCAGCCAAGAGATAGAGTACCCTTCTCACAGGAATTATTTCAGGTCATGGTACACCATAGCAATTCAGTGATCTGATACGTTAAGGGAGGAAGGTTTATGCTACGGTTTGTGGGAATAATAAAAACAACAGATTCTAACATCTTCATTTTAGTGCATCCCTATCACTTAACCTATAGAGAACTCCAGAATGGTAAGATCAACCACTCCTTCAAACAAATGTATAAGTCTCAAATATTGTCCTAGGTCCTTTCATCTCACCACCTTAGTCTTCAGCTGGGCATCCTGTCCACATTGCTCCATTTTCTATACCATGATATAAGTATCCTATTGCGTACTAGGCAACTGATTGGCCCTCATGTCAGATGACACCCTGCTGTAGCTTTGTGATGTAATGGCACCACTTGACCAATCACCCTGGGTGACGATTACACCGGAGGACCAGACATCAGCAATTACACACTAGGTAACTATCTGTGAATATGACTGCACAGCAAGTAAGAGGAGTAAGGGGGAAGTACAGTGCGCCATTGAAAGTATTGGGCTCCTATTTAAAGAGGGCTAGAGTTAGAAGAAGCAACTGATTGGCCCTCATGTCAGATGGCATTCTGCTGTAGCTTTGTGATGTAATGGCACCACTTGACCAATCGCCCTGGGTGACGATTACACCGGAGGACCAGACATCACCAATTATACACCAGGTAATTATCTGGGAATATGACTGCACAGCAAGTAGGAGGTGTTGTGGGAAAGTACTCTGCGCCATGGAAAGCATTGGGCTCCTATTCAAAGAGGGCTAGAGTTAGAAGAACACAGTTTCTAAATAGCAGTCCATCTGGAGTATCAGAGTCCCACTCACAGAGAGCAGGGAAACAGGTTAAATAGCTTCCCTCCATCTGAATGTAAGTCATTTGCTCTAACCTAAGACAGCTCATTCCAGCCTGAAGGATGGTAATTAACTCAAGGGACATATTGCCTGCACAAGTATCTAAAGAAGATTTTCTCAGACACTTAGACAGACAAAGTCTTTGATAAACTATCAGGATGGCCATTGCGTCATCCATATTGCTACCCTCTTAGAAGATTATATTTATGCGGAAGACCCCACTAAAAGGCACTGAGAGCTATCAGATGGTATGAACTTTTTATTAATGGCAAAATGATTAATTGAGATTTTGACTTACCATATATATTGATCGAGGCATGGAGAAGGCTGAGGAATGAGCTTTCTTTGTTTGTTTTTTCATCTCAGCAAGCAGAGAAATATTCCTCTGCAACACTGCCTCTGCTGGCCATTCAGTATAATCTGCAGATGGAAAAGTCCACTGTTAGTCTTTTTTTAGAACTTGAATATTTCCAAACCAAATGCAACACTTCCAAAAAATGATTTTTATAAAGGGTCAATTAGCACTATGGCATGTCTCATATTGTGAAAATCCAAATCTCACTAAAAATTATAATCTTAATTTAGATTTCAACCTAGCAGACTTCTTTCAATCCTCTGCCTCATTTGCTGGTACTCTCTACACAACCCTATCACCTATATGAGGACTTAGATAGAAAGCTCTCTTTGGCAGCCAAGAGATAGAGTACCCTTCTCACAGGAATTATTTCAGGTTATGGTACACCATAGCAATTCAGTGATCTGATACGTTAAGGGAGGAAGGTTTATGCTACGGTTTGTGGGAATAATAAAAACAACAGATTCTAACATCTTCATTTTAGTGCATCCCTATCACTTAACCTATAGAGAACTCCAGAATGGTAAGATCAACCACTCCTTCAAACAAATGTATAAGTCTCAAATATTGTCCTAGGTCCTTTCATCTCACCACCTTAGTCTTCAGCTGGGCATCCTGTCCACATTGCTCCATTTTCTATACCATGATATAAGTATCCTATTGCGTACTAGGCAACTGATTGGCCCTCATGTCAGATGACACCCTGCTGTAGCTTTGTGATGTAATGGCACCACTTGACCAATCACCCTGGGTGACGATTACACCGGAGGACCAGACATCAGCAATTACAAACTAGGTAACTATCTGTGAATATGACTGCACAGCAAGTAAGAGGAGTAAGGGGGAAGTACAGTGCGCCATTGAAAGTATTGGGCTCCTATTTAAAGAGGGCTAGAGTTAGAAGAAGCAACTGATTGGCCCTCATGTCAGATGGCATTCTGCTGTAGCTTTGTGATGTAATGGCACCACTTGACCAATCGCCCTGGGTGACGATTACACCGGAGGACCAGACGTCACCAATTACACACCAGGTAATTATCTGGGAATATGACTGCACAGCAAGTAGGAGGTGTTGTGGGAAAGTACTCTGCGCCATGGAAAGCATTGGGCTCCTATTCAAAGAGGGCTAGAGTTAGAAGAACACAGTTTCTAAATAGCAGTCCATCTGGAGTATCAGAGTCCCACTCACAGAGAGCAGGGAAACAGGTTAAATAGCTTCCCTCCATCTGAATGTAAGTCATTTGCTCTAACCTAAGACAGCTCATTCCAGCCTGAAGGATGGTAATTAACTCAAGGGACATATTGCCTGCACAAGTATCTAAAGAAGATTTTCTCAGACACTTGGACAGACAAAGTCTTTGATAAACTATCAGGATGGCCATTGCGTCATCCATATTGCTACCGTCTTAGAAGATTATATTTATGCGGAAGACCCCACTAAAAGGCACTGAGAGCTATCAGATGCTATGAACTTTTTATTAATGGCAAAATGATTAATTGAGATTTTGACTTACCATATATATTGATCGAGGCATGGAGAAGGCTGAGGAATGAGCTTTCTTTTTTTTTTTTCATCTCAGCAAGCAGAGAAATATTCCTCTGCAACACTGCCTCTGCTGGCCATTCAGTATAATCTGCAGATGGAAAAGTCCACTGTTAGTCTTTTTTTAGAACTTGAATATTTCCAAACCAAATGCAACACTACCAAAACATGATTTTTATAAAGGGTCAATTAGCACTATGGCATGTCTCATATTGTGAAAATCCAAAACTCACTAAAAATTATAATCTTAATTTAGATTTCAACCTAGCAGACTTCTTTCAATCCTCTGCCTCATTTGCTGATACTCTCTACACAACCCTATCACCTATATGAGGACTTAGATAGAAAGCTCTCTTTGGCAGCCAAGAGATAGAGTACCCTTCTCACAGGAATTATTTCAGGTCATGGTACACCATAGCAATTCAGTGATCTGATACGTTAAGGGAGGAAGGTTTATGCTACGGTTTGTGGGAATAATAAAAACAACAGATTCTAACATCTTCATTTTAGTGCATCCCTATCACTTAACCTATAGAGAACTCCAGAATGGTAAGATCAACCACTCCTTCAAACAAATGTATAAGTCTCAAATATTGTCCTAGGTCCTTTCATCTCACCACCTTAGTCTTCAGCTGGGCATCCTGTCCACATTGCTCCATTTTCTATACCATGATATAAGTATCCTATTGCGTACTAGGCAACTGATTGGCCCTCATGTCAGATGACACCCTGCTGTAGCTTTGTGATGTAATGGCACCACTTGACCAATCACCCTGGGTGACGATTACACCGGAGGACCAGACATCAGCAATTACACACTAGGTAACTATCTGTGAATATGACTGCACAGCAAGTAAGAGGAGTAAGGGGGAAGTACAGTGCGCCATTGAAAGTATTGGGCTCCTATTTAAAGAGGGCTAGAGTTAGAAGAAGCAACTGATTGGCCCTCATGTCAGATGGCATTCTGCTGTAGCTTTGTGATGTAATGGCACCACTTGACCAATCGCCCTGGGTGACGATTACACCGGAGGACCAGACATCACCAATTATACACCAGGTAATTATCTGGGAATATGACTGCACAGCAAGTAGGAGGTGTTGTGGGAAAGTACTCTGCGCCATGGAAAGCATTGGGCTCCTATTCAAAGAGGGCTAGAGTTAGAAGAACACAGTTTCTAAATAGCAGTCCATCTGGAGTATCAGAGTCCCACTCACAGAGAGCAGGGAAACAGGTTAAATAGCTTCCCTCCATCTGAATGTAAGTCATTTGCTCTAACCTAAGACAGCTCATTCCAGCCTGAAGGATGGTAATTAACTCAAGGGACATATTGCCTGCACAAGTATCTAAAGAAGATTTTCTCAGACACTTGGACAGACAAAGTCTTTGATAAACTATCAGGATGGCCATTGCGTCATCCATATTGCTACCGTCTTAGAAGATTATATTTATGCGGAAGACCCCACTAAAAGGCACTGAGAGCTATCAGATGCTATGAACTTTTTATTAATGGCAAAATGATTAATTGAGATTTTGACTTACCATATATATTGATCGAGGCATGGAGAAGGCTGAGGAATGAGCTTTCTTTTTTTTTTTTCATCTCAGCAAGCAGAGAAATATTCCTCTGCAACACTGCCTCTGCTGGCCATTCAGTATAATCTGCAGATGGAAAAGTCCACTGTTAGTCTTTTTTTAGAACTTGAATATTTCCAAACCAAATGCAACACTACCAAAACATGATTTTTATA
This sequence comes from Lissotriton vulgaris, assembly GCF_964263255.1. Classification (NCBI taxonomy): domain Eukaryota; kingdom Metazoa; phylum Chordata; class Amphibia; order Caudata; family Salamandridae; genus Lissotriton; species Lissotriton vulgaris. Next base: position 217,743 of record NW_028253417.1, on the reverse strand, counting down.
AAGGGTCAATTAGCACTATGGCATGTCTCATATTGTGAAAATCCAAAACTCACTAAAAATTATAATCTTAATTTAGATTTCAACCTAGCAGACTTCTTTCAATCCTCTGCCTCATTTGCTGATACTCTCTACACAACCCTATCACCTATATGAGGACTTAGATAGAAAGCTCTCTTTGGCAGCCAAGAGATAGAGTACCCTTCTCACAGGAATTATTTCAGGTCATGGTACACCATAGCAATTCAGTGATCTGATACGTTAAGGGAGGAAGGTTTATGCTACGGTTTGTGGGAATAATAAAAACAACAGATTCTAACATCTTCATTTTAGTGCATCCCTATCACTTAACCTATAGAGAACTCCAGAATGGTAAGATCAACCACTCCTTCAAACAAATGTATAAGTCTCAAATATTGTCCTAGGTCCTTTCATCTCACCACCTTAGTCTTCAGCTGGGCATCCTGTCCACATTGCTCCATTTTCTATACCATGATATAAGTATCCTATTGCGTACTAGGCAACTGATTGGCCCTCATGTCAGATGACATCCTGCTGTAGCTTTGTGATGTAATGGCACCACTTGACCAATCACCCTGGGTGACGATTACACCGGAGGACCAGACATCAGCAATTACACACTAGGTAACTATCTGTGAATATGACTGCACAGCAAGTAAGAGGAGTAAGGGGGAAGTACAGTGCGCCATTGAAAGTATTGGGCTCCTATTTAAAGAGGGCTAGAGTTAGAAGAAGCAACTGATTGGCCCTCATGTCAGATGGCATTCTGTTGTAGCTTTGTGATGTAATGGCACCACTTGACCAATCGCCCTGGGTGACGATTACACCGGAGGACCAGACGTCACCAATTACACACCAGGTAATTATCTGGGAATATGACTGCACAGCAAGTAGGAGGTGTTGTGGGAAAGTACTCTGCGCCATGGAAAGCATTGGGCTCCTATTCAAAGAGGGCTAGAGTTAGAAGAACACAGTTTCTAAATAGCAGTCCATCTGGAGTATCAGAGTCCCACTCACAGAGAGCAGGGAAACAGGTTAAATAGCTTCCCTCCATCTGAATGTAAGTCATTTGCTCTAACCTAAGACAGCTCATTCTAGCCTGAAGGATGGTAATTAACTCAAGGGACATATTGCCTGAACAAGTATCTAAAGAAGATTTTCTCAGACACTTAGACAGACAAAGTCTTTGATAAACTATCAGGATGGCCATTGCGTCATCCATATTGCTACCCTCTTAGAAGATTATATTTATGCGGAAGACCCCACTAAAAGGCACTGAGAGCTATCAGATGGTATGAACTTTTTATTAATGGCAAAATGATTAATTGAGATTTTGACTTACCATATATATTGATCGAGGCATGGAGAAGGCTGAGGAATGAGCTTTCTTTGTTTTTTTTTCATCTCAGCAAGCAGAGAAATATTCCTCTGCAACACTGCCTCTGCTGGCCATTCAGTATAATCTGCAGATGGAAAAGTCCACTGTTAGTCTTTTTTTAGAACTTGAATATTTCCAAACCAAATGCAACACTTCCAAAAAATGATTTTTATAAAGGGTCAATTAGCACTATGGCATGTCTCATATTGTGAAAATCCAAATCTCACTAAAAATTATAATCTTAATTTAGATTTCAACCTAGCAGACTTCTTTCAATCCTCTGCCTCATTTGCTGGTACTCTCTACACAACCCTATCACCTATATGAGGACTTAGATAGAAAGCTCTCTTTGGCAGCCAAGAGATAGAGTACCCTTCTCACAGGAATTATTTCAGGTCATGGTACACCATAGCAATTCAGTGATCTGATACGTTAAGGGAGGAAGGTTTATGCTACGGTTTGTGGGAATAATAAAAACAACAGATTCTAACATCTTCATTTTAGTGCATCCCTATCACTTAACCTATAGAGAACTCCAGAATGGTAAGATCAACCACTCCTTCAAACAAATGTATAAGTCTCAAATATTGTCCTAGGTCCTTTCATCTCACCACCTTAGTCTTCAGCTGGGCATCCTGTCCACATTGCTCCATTTTCTATACCATGATATAAGTATCCTATTGCGTACTAGGCAACTGATTGGCCCTCATGTCAGATGACACCCTGCTGTAGCTTTGTGATGTAATGGCACCACTTGACCAATCACCCTGGGTGACGATTACACCGGAGGACCAGACATCAGCAATTACAAACTAGGTAACTATCTGTGAATATGACTGCACAGCAAGTAAGAGGAGTAAGGGGGAAGTACAGTGCGCCATTGAAAGTATTGGGCTCCTATTTAAAGAGGGCTAGAGTTAGAAGAAGCAACTGATTGGCCCTCATGTCAGATGGCATTCTGCTGTAGCTTTGTGATGTAATGGCACCACTTGACCAATCGCCCTGGGTGACGATTACACCGGAGGACCAGACGTCACCAATTACACACCAGGTAATTATCTGGGAATATGACTGCACAGCAAGTAGGAGGTGTTGTGGGAAAGTACTCTGCGCCATGGAAAGCATTGGGCTCCTATTCAAAGAGGGCTAGAGTTAGAAGAACACAGTTTCTAAATAGCAGTCCATCTGGAGTATCAGAGTCCCACTCACAGAGAGCAGGGAAACAGGTTAAATAGCTTCCCTCCATCTGAATGTAAGTCATTTGCTCTAACCTAAGACAGCTCATTCCAGCCTGAAGGATGGTAATTAACTCAAGGGACATATTGCCTGCACAAGTATCTAAAGAAGATTTTCTCAGACACTTAGACAGACAAAGTCTTTGATAAACTATCAGGATGGCCATTGCGTCATCCATATTGCTACCCTCTTAGAAGATTATATTTATGCGGAAGACCCCACTAAAAGGCACTGAGAGCTATCAGATGGTATGAACTTTTTATTAATGGCAAAATGATTAATTGAGATTTTGACTTACCATATATATTGATCGAGGCATGGAGAAGGCTGAGGAATGAGCTTTCTTTGTTTTTTTTTTCATCTCAGCAAGCAGAGAAATATTCCTCTGCAACACTGCCTCTGCTGGCCATTCAGTATAATCTGCAGATGGAAAAGTCCACTGTTAGTCTTTTTTTAGAACTTGAATATTTCCAAACCAAATGCAACACTTCCAAAAAATGATTTTTATAAAGGGTCAATTAGCACTATGGCATGTCTCATATTGTGAAAATCCAAATCTCACTAAAAATTATAATCTTAATTTAGATTTCAACCTAGCAGACTTCTTTCAATCCTCTGCCTCATTTGCTGGTACTCTCTACACAACCCTATCACCTATATGAGGACTTAGATAGAAAGCTCTCTTTGGCAGCCAAGAGATAGAGTACCCTTCTCACAGGAATTATTTCAGGTTATGGTACACCATAGCAATTCAGTGATCTGATACGTTAAGGGAGGAAGGTTTATGCTACGGTTTGTGGGAATAATAAAAACAACAGATTCTAACATCTTCATTTTAGTGCATCCCTATCACTTAACCTATAGAGAACTCCAGAATGGTAAGATCAACCACTCCTTCAAACAAATGTATAAGTCTCAAATATTGTCCTAGGTCCTTTCATCTCACCACCTTAGTCTTCAGCTGGGCATCCTGTCCACATTGCTCCATTTTCTATACCATGATATAAGTATCCTATTGCGTACTAGGCAACTGATTGGCCCTCATGTCAGATGACACCCTGCTGTAGCTTTGTGATGTAATGGCACCACTTGACCAATCACCCTGGGTGACGATTACACCGGAGGACCAGACATCAGCAATTACACACTAGGTAACTATCTGTGAATATGACTGCACAGCAAGTAAGAGGAGTAAGGGGGAAGTACAGTGCGCCATTGAAAGTATTGGGCTCCTATTTAAAGAGGGCTAGAGTTAGAAGAAGCAACTGATTGGCCCTCATGTCAGATGGCATTCTGCTGTAGCTTTGTGATGTAATGGCACCACTTGACCAATCGCCCTGGGTGACGATTACACCGGAGGACCAGACGTCACCAATTACACACCAGGTAATTATCTGGGAATATGACTGCACAGCAAGTAGGAGGTGTTGTGGGAAAGTACTCTGCGCCATGGAAAGCATTGGGCTCCTATTCAAAGAGGGCTAGAGTTAGAAGAACACAGTTTCTAAATAGCAGTCCATCTGGAGTATCAGAGTCCCACTCACAGAGAGCAGGGAAACAGGTTAAATAGCTTCCCTCCATCTGAATGTAAGTCATTTGCTCTAACCTAAGACAGCTCATTCCAGCCTGAAGGATGGTAATTAACTCAAGGGACATATTGCCTGCACAAGTATCTAAAGAAGATTTTCTCAGACACTTAGACAGACAAAGTCTTTGATAAACTATCAGGATGGCCATTGCGTCATCCATATTGCTACCCTCTTAGAAGATTATATTTATGCGGAAGACCCCACTAAAAGGCACTGAGAGCTATCAGATGGTATGAACTTTTTATTAATGGCAAAATGATTAATTGAGATTTTGACTTACCATATATATTGATCGAGGCATGGAGAAGGCTGAGGAATGAGCTTTCTTTGTTTTTTTTTCATCTCAGCAAGCAGAGAAATATTCCTCTGCAACACTGCCTCTGCTGGCCATTCAGTATAATCTGCAGATGGAAAAGTCCACTGTTAGTCTTTTTTTAGAACTTGAATATTTCCAAACCAAATGCAACACTACCAAAACATGATTTTTATAAAGGGTCAATTAGCACTATGGCATGTCTCATATTGTGAAAATCCAAAACTCACTAAAAATTATAATCTTAATTTAGATTTCAACCTAGCAGACTTCTTTCAATCCTCTGCCTCATTTGCTGATACTCTCTACACAACCCTATCACCTATATGAGGACTTAGATAGAAAGCTCTCTTTGGCAGCCAAGAGATAGAGTACCCTTCTCACAGGAATTATTTCAGGTCATGGTACACCATAGCAATTCAGTGATCTGATACGTTAAGGGAGGAAGGTTTATGCTACGGTTTGTGGGAATAATAAAAACAACAGATTCTAACATCTTCATTTTAGTGCATCCCTATCACTTAACCTATAGAGAACTCCAGAATGGTAAGATCAACCACTCCTTCAAACAAATGTATAAGTCTCAAATATTGTCCTAGGTCCTTTCATCTCACCACCTTAGTCTTCAGCTGGGCATCCTGTCCACATTGCTCCATTTTCTATACCATGATATAAGTATCCTATTGCGTACTAGGCAACTGATTGGCCCTCATGTCAGATGACACCCTGCTGTAGCTTTGTGATGTAATGGCACCACTTGACCAATCACCCTGGGTGACGATTACACCGGAGGACCAGACATCAGCAATTACACACTAGGTAACTATCTGTGAATATGACTGCACAGCAAGTAAGAGGAGTAAGGGGGAAGTACAGTGCGCCATTGAAAGTATTGGGCTCCTATTTAAAGAGGGCTAGAGTTAGAAGAAGCAACTGATTGGCCCTCATGTCAGATGGCATTCTGTTGTAGCTTTGTGATGTAATGGCACCACTTGACCAATCGCCCTGGGTGACGATTACACCGGAGGACCAGACGTCACCAATTACACACCAGGTAATTATCTGGGAATATGACTGCACAGCAAGTAGGAGGTGTTGTGGGAAAGTACTCTGCGCCATGGAAAGCATTGGGCTCCTATTCAAAGAGGGCTAGAGTTAGAAGAACACAGTTTCTAAATAGCAGTCCATCTGGAGTATCAGAGTCCCACTCACAGAGAGCAGGGAAACAGGTTAAATAGCTTCCCTCCATCTGAATGTAAGTCATTTGCTCTAACCTAAGACAGCTCATTCTAGCCTGAAGGATGGTAATTAACTCAAGGGACATATTGCCTGCACAAGTATCTAAAGAAGATTTTCTCAGACACTTGGACAGACAAAGTCTTTGATAAACTATCAGGATGGCCATTGCGTCATCCATATTGCTACCGTCTTAGAAGATTATATTTATGCGGAAGACCCCACTAAAAGGCACTGAGAGCTATCAGATGCTATGAACTTTTTATTAATGGCAAAATGATTAATTGAGATTTTGACTTACCATATATATTGATCGAGGCATGGAGAAGGCTGAGGAATGAGCTTTCTTTTTTTTTTTTCATCTCAGCAAGCAGAGAAATATTCCTCTGCAACACTGCCTCTGCTGGCCATTCAGTATAATCTGCAGATGGAAAAGTCCACTGTTAGTCTTTTTTTAGAACTTGAATATTTCCAAACCAAATGCAACACTACCAAAACATGATTTTTATAAAGGGTCAATTAGCACTATGGCATGTCTCATATTGTGAAAATCCAAAACTCACTAAAAATTATAATCTTAATTTAGATTTCAACCTAGCAGACTTCTTTCAATCCTCTGCCTCATTTGCTGATACTCTCTACACAACCCTATCACCTATATGAGGACTTAGATAGAAAGCTCTCTTTGGCAGCCAAGAGATAGAGTACCCTTCTCACAGGAATTATTTCAGGTCATGGTACACCATAGCAATTCAGTGATCTGATACGTTAAGGGAGGAAGGTTTATGCTACGGTTTGTGGGAATAATAAAAACAACAGATTCTAACATCTTCATTTTAGTGCATCCCTATCACTTAACCTATAGAGAACTCCAGAATGGTAAGATCAACCACTCCTTCAAACAAATGTATAAGTCTCAAATATTGTCCTAGGTCCTTTCATCTCACCACCTTAGTCTTCAGCTGGGCATCCTGTCCACATTGCTCCATTTTCTATACCATGATATAAGTATCCTATTGCGTACTAGGCAACTGATTGGCCCTCATGTCAGATGACACCCTGCTGTAGCTTTGTGATGTAATGGCACCACTTGACCAATCACCCTGGGTGACGATTACACCGGAGGACCAGACATCAGCAATTACACACTAGGTAACTATCTGTGAATATGACTGCACAGCAAGTAAGAGGAGTAAGGGGGAAGTACAGTGCGCCATTGAAAGTATTGGGCTCCTATTTAAAGAGGGCTAGAGTTAGAAGAAGCAACTGATTGGCCCTCATGTCAGATGGCATTCTGTTGTAGCTTTGTGATGTAATGGCACCACTTGACCAATCGCCCTGGGTGACGATTACACCGGAGGACCAGACGTCACCAATTACACACCAGGTAATTATCTGGGAATATGACTGCACAGCAAGTAGGAGGTGTTGTGGGAAAGTACTCTGCGCCATGGAAAGCATTGGGCTCCTATTCAAAGAGGGCTAGAGTTAGAAGAACACAGTTTCTAAATAGCAGTCCATCTGGAGTATCAGAGTCCCACTCACAGAGAGCAGGGAAACAGGTTAAATAGCTTCCCTCCATCTGAATGTAAGTCATTTGCTCTAACCTAAGACAGCTCATTCTAGCCTGAAGGATGGTAATTAACTCAAGGGACATATTGCCTGAACAAGTATCTAAAGAAGATTTTCTCAGACACTTAGACAGACAAAGTCTTTGATAAACTATCAGGATGGCCATTGCGTCATCCATATTGCTACCCTCTTAGAAGATTATATTTATGCGGAAGACCCCACTAAAAGGCACTGAGAGCTATCAGATGGTATGAACTTTTTATTAATGGCAAAATGATTAATTGAGATTTTGACTTACCATATATATTGATCGAGGCATGGAGAAGGCTGAGGAATGAGCTTTCTTTGTTTTTTTTTCATCTCAGCAAGCAGAGAAATATTCCTCTGCAACACTGCCTCTGCTGGCCATTCAGTATAATCTGCAGATGGAAAAGTCCACTGTTAGTCTTTTTTTAGAACTTGAATATTTCCAAACCAAATGCAACACTACCAAAACATGATTTTTATAAAGGGTCAATTAGCACTATGGCATGTCTCATATTGTGAAAATCCAAAACTCACTAAAAATTATAATCTTAATTTAGATTTCAACCTAGCAGACTTCTTTCAATCCTCTGCCTCATTTGCTGATACTCTCTACACAACCCTATCACCTATATGAGGACTTAGATAGAAAGCTCTCTTTGGCAGCCAAGAGATAGAGTACCCTTCTCACAGGAATTATTTCAGGTCATGGTACACCATAGCAATTCAGTGATCTGATACGTTAAGGGAGGAAGGTTTATGCTACGGTTTGTGGGAATAATAAAAACAACAGATTCTAACATCTTCATTTTAGTGCATCCCTATCACTTAACCTATAGAGAACTCCAGAATGGTAAGATCAACCACTCCTTCAAACAAATGTATAAGTCTCAAATATTGTCCTAGGTCCTTTCATCTCACCACCTTAGTCTTCAGCTGGGCATCCTGTCCACATTGCTCCATTTTCTATACCATGATATAAGTATCCTATTGCGTACTAGGCAACTGATTGGCCCTCATGTCAGATGACACCCTGCTGTAGCTTTGTGATGTAATGGCACCACTTGACCAATCACCCTGGGTGACGATTACACCGGAGGACCAGACATCAGCAATTACACACTAGGTAACTATCTGTGAATATGACTGCACAGCAAGTAAGAGGAGTAAGGGGGAAGTACAGTGCGCCATTGAAAGTATTGGGCTCCTATTTAAAGAGGGCTAGAGTTAGAAGAAGCAACTGATTGGCCCTCATGTCAGATGGCATTCTGCTGTAGCTTTGTGATGTAATGGCACCACTTGACCAATCGCCCTGGGTGACGATTACACCGGAGGACCAGACGTCACCAATTACACACCAGGTAATTATCTGGGAATATGACTGCACAGCAAGTAGGAGGTGTTGTGGGAAAGTACTCTGCGCCATGGAAAGCATTGGGCTCCTATTCAAAGAGGGCTAGAGTTAGAAGAACACAGTTTCTAAATAGCAGTCCATCTGGAGTATCAGAGTCCCACTCACAGAGAGCAGGGAAACAGGTTAAATAGCTTCCCTCCATCTGAATGTAAGTCATTTGCTCTAACCTAAGACAGCTCATTCCAGCCTGAAGGATGGTAATTAACTCAAGGGACATATTGCCTGCACAAGTATCTAAAGAAGATTTTCTCAGACACTTAGACAGACAAAGTCTTTGATAAACTATCAGGATGGCCATTGCGTCATCCATATTGCTACCCTCTTAGAAGATTATATTTATGTGGAAGACCCCACTAAAAGGCACTGAGAGCTATCAGATGGTATGAACTTTTTATTAATGGCAAAATGATTAATTGAGATTTTGACTTACCATATATATTGATCGAGGCATGGAGAAGGCTGAGGAATGAGCTTTCTTTGTTTTTTTTTCATCTCAGCAAGCAGAGAAATATTCCTCTGCAACACTGCCTCTGCTGGCCATTCAGTATAATCTGCAGATGGAAAAGTCCACTGTTAGTCTTTTTTTAGAACTTGAATATTTCCAAACCAAATGCAACACTACCAAAACATGATTTTTATAAAGGGTCAATTAGCACTATGGCATGTCTCATATTGTGAAAATCCAAAACTCACTAAAAATTATAATCTTAATTTAGATTTCAACCTAGCAGACTTCTTTCAATCCTCTGCCTCATTTGCTGATACTCTCTACACAACCCTATCACCTATATGAGGACTTAGATAGAAAGCTCTCTTTGGCAGCCAAGAGATAGAGTACCCTTCTCACAGGAATTATTTCAGGTCATGGTACACCATAGCAATTCAGTGATCTGATACGTTAAGGGAGGAAGGTTTATGCTACGGTTTGTGGGAATAATAAAAACAACAGATTCTAACATCTTCATTTTAGTGCATCCCTATCACTTAACCTATAGAGAACTCCAGAATGGTAAGATCAACCACTCCTTCAAACAAATGTATAAGTCTCAAATATTGTCCTAGGTCCTTTCATCTCACCACCTTAGTCTTCAGCTGGGCATCCTGTCCACATTGCTCCATTTTCTATACCATGATATAAGTATCCTATTGCGTACTAGGCAACTGATTGGCCCTCATGTCAGATGACACCCTGCTGTAGCTTTGTGATGTAATGGCACCACTTGACCAATCACCCTGGGTGACGATTACACCGGAGGACCAGACATCAGCAATTACAAACTAGGTAACTATCTGTGAATATGACTGCACAGCAAGTAAGAGGAGTAAGGGGGAAGTACAGTGCGCCATTGAAAGTATTGGGCTCCTATTTAAAGAGGGCTAGAGTTAGAAGAAGCAACTGATTGGCCCTCATGTCAGATGGCATTCTGCTGTAGCTTTGTGATGTAATGGCACCACTTGACCAATCGCCCTGGGTGACGATTACACCGGAGGACCAGACGTCACCAATTACACACCAGGTAATTATCTGGGAATATGACTGCACAGCAAGTAGGAGGTGTTGTGGGAAAGTACTCTGCGCCATGGAAAGCATTGGGCTCCTATTCAAAGAGGGCTAGAGTTAGAAGAACACAGTTTCTAAATAGCAGTCCATCTGGAGTATCAGAGTCCCACTCACAGAGAGCAGGGAAACAGGTTAAATAGCTTCCCTCCATCTGAATGTAAGTCATTTGCTCTAACCTAAGACAGCTCATTCCAGCCTGAAGGATGGTAATTAACTCAAGGGACATATTGCCTGCACAAGTATCTAAAGAAGATTTTCTCAGACACTTAGACAGACAAAGTCTTTGATAAACTATCAGGATGGCCATTGCGTCATCCATATTGCTACCCTCTTAGAAGATTATATTTATGCGGAAGACCCCACTAAAAGGCACTGAGAGCTATCAGATGGTATGAACTTTTTATTAATGGCAAAATGATTAATTGAGATTTTGACTTACCATATATATTGATCGAGGCATGGAGAAGGCTGAGGAATGAGCTTTCTTTGTTTTTTTTTTCATCTCAGCAAGCAGAGAAATATTCCTCTGCAACACTGCCTCTGCTGGCCATTCAGTATAATCTGCAGATGGAAAAGTCCACTGTTAGTCTTTTTTTAGAACTTGAATATTTCCAAACCAAATGCAACACTTCCAAAAAATGATTTTTATAAAGGGTCAATTAGCACTATGGCATGTCTCATATTGTGAAAATCCAAATCTCACTAAAAATTATAATCTTAATTTAGATTTCAACCTAGCAGACTTCTTTCAATCCTCTGCCTCATTTGCTGGTACTCTCTACACAACCCTATCACCTATATGAGGACTTAGATAGAAAGCTCTCTTTGGCAGCCAAGAGATAGAGTACCCTTCTCACAGGAATTATTTCAGGTTATGGTACACCATAGCAATTCAGTGATCTGATATGTTAAGGGAGGAAGGTTTATGCTACGGTTTGTGGGAATAATAAAAACAACAGATTCTAACATCTTCATTTTAGTGCATCCCTATCACTTAACCTATAGAGAACTCCAGAATGGTAAGATCAACCACTCCTTCAAACAAATGTATAAGTCTCAAATATTGTCCTAGGTCCTTTCATCTCACCACCTTAGTCTTCAGCTGGGCATCCTGTCCACATTGCTCCATTTTCTATACCATGATATAAGTATCCTATTGCGTACTAGGCAACTGATTGGCCCTCATGTCAGATGACACCCTGCTGTAGCTTTGTGATGTAATGGCACCACTTGACCAATCACCCTGGGTGACGATTACACCGGAGGACCAGACATCAGCAATTACAAACTAGGTAACTATCTGTGAATATGACTGCACAGCAAGTAAGAGGAGTAAGGGGGAAGTACAGTGCGCCATTGAAAGTATTGGGCTCCTATTTAAAGAGGGCTAGAGTTAGAAGAAGCAACTGATTGGCCCTCATGTCAGATGGCATTCTGCTGTAGCTTTGTGATGTAATGGCACCACTTGACCAATCGCCCTGGGTGACGATTACACCGGAGGACCAGACGTCACCAATTACACACCAGGTAATTATCTGGGAATATGACTGCACAGCAAGTAGGAGGTGTTGTGGGAAAGTACTCTGCGCCATGGAAAGCATTGGGCTCCTATTCAAAGAGGGCTAGAGTTAGAAGAACACAGTTTCTAAATAGCAGTCCATCTGGAGTATCAGAGTCCCACTCACAGAGAGCAGGGAAACAGGTTAAATAGCTTCCCTCCATCTGAATGTAAGTCATTTGCTCTAACCTAAGACAGCTCATTCCAGCCTGAAGGATGGTAATTAACTCAAGGGACATATTGCCTGCACAAGTATCTAAAGAAGATTTTCTCAGACACTTGGACAGACAAAGTCTTTGATAAACTATCAGGATGGCCATTGCGTCATCCATATTGCTACCGTCTTAGAAGATTATATTTATGCGGAAGACCCCACTAAAAGGCACTGAGAGCTATCAGATGGTATGAACTTTTTATTAATGGCAAAATGATTAATTGAGATTTTGACTTACCATATATATTGATCGAGGCATGGAGAAGGCTGAGGAATGAGCTTTCTTTGTTTTTTTTTTCATCTCAGCAAGCAGAGAAATATTCCTCTGCAACACTGCCTCTGCTGGCCATTCAGTATAATCTGCAGATGGAAAAGTCCACTGTTAGTCTTTTTTTAGAACTTGAATATTTCCAAACCAAATGCAACACTTCCAAAAAATGATTTTTATAAAGGGTCAATTAGCACTATGGCATGTCTCATATTGTGAAAATCCAAATCTCACTAAAAATTATAATCTTAATTTAGATTTCAACCTAGCAGACTTCTTTCAATCCTCTGCCTCATTTGCTGGTACTCTCTACACAACCCTATCACCTATATGAGGACTTAGATAGAAAGCTCTCTTTGGCAGCCAAGAGATAGAGTACCCTTCTCACAGGAATTATTTCAGGTTATGGTACACCATAGCAATTCAGTGATCTGATACGTTAAGGGAGGAAGGTTTATGCTACGGTTTGTGGGAATAATAAAAACAACAGATTCTAACATCTTCATTTTAGTGCATCCCTATCACTTAACCTATAGAGAACTCCAGAATGGTAAGATCAACCACTCCTTCAAACAAATGTATAAGTCTCAAATATTGTCCTAGGTCCTTTCATCTCACCACCTTAGTCTTCAGCTGGGCATCCTGTCCACATTGCTCCATTTTCTATACCATGATATAAGTATCCTATTGCGTACTAGGCAACTGATTGGCCCTCATGTCAGATGACACCCTGCTGTAGCTTTGTGATGTAATGGCACCACTTGACCAATCACCCTGGGTGACGATTACACCGGAGGACCAGACATCAGCAATTACAAACTAGGTAACTATCTGTGAATATGACTGCACAGCAAGTAAGAGGAGTAAGGGGGAAGTACAGTGCGCCATTGAAAGTATTGGGCTCCTATTTAAAGAGGGCTAGAGTTAGAAGAAGCAACTGATTGGCCCTCATGTCAGATGGCATTCTGCTGTAGCTTTGTGATGTAATGGCACCACTTGACCAATCGCCCTGGGTGACGATTACACCGGAGGACCAGACGTCACCAATTACACACCAGGTAATTATCTGGGAATATGACTGCACAGCAAGTAGGAGGTGTTGTGGGAAAGTACTCTGCGCCATGGAAAGCATTGGGCTCCTATTCAAAGAGGGCTAGAGTTAGAAGAACACAGTTTCTAAATAGCAGTCCATCTGGAGTATCAGAGTCCCACTCACAGAGAGCAGGGAAACAGGTTAAATAGCTTCCCTCCATCTGAATGTAAGTCATTTGCTCTAACCTAAGACAGCTCATTCCAGCCTGAAGGATGGTAATTAACTCAAGGGACATATTGCCTGCACAAGTATCTAAAGAAGATTTTCTCAGACACTTGGACAGACAAAGTCTTTGATAAACTATCAGGATGGCCATTGCGTCATCCATATTGCTACCGTCTTAGAAGATTATATTTATGCGGAAGACCCCACTAAAAGGCACTGAGAGCTATCAGATGCTATGAACTTTTTATTAATGGCAAAATGATTAATTGAGATTTTGACTTACCATATATATTGATCGAGGCATGGAGAAGGCTGAGGAATGAGCTTTCTTTGTTTTTTTTTTCATCTCAGCAAGCAGAGAAATATTCCTCTGCAACACTGCCTCTGCTGGCCATTCAGTATAATCTGCAGATGGAAAAGTCCACGGTTAGTCTTTTTTTAGAACTTGAATATTTCCAAACCAAATGCAACACTTCCAAAAAATGATTTTTATAAAGGGTCAATTAGCACTATGGCATGTCTCATATTGTGAAAATCCAAATCTCACTAAAAATTATAATCTTAATTTAGATTTCAACCTAGCAGACTTCTTTCAATCCTCTGCCTCATTTGCTGGTACTCTCTACACAACCCTATCACCTATATGAGGACTTAGATAGAAAGCTCTCTTTGGCAGCCAAGAGATAGAGTACCCTTCTCACAGGAATTATTTCAGGTTATGGTACACCATAGCAATTCAGTGATCTGATACGTTAAGGGAGGAAGGTTTATGCTACGGTTTGTGGGAATAATAAAAACAACAGATTCTAACATCTTCATTTTAGTGCATCCCTATCACTTAACCTATAGAGAACTCCAGAATGGTAAGATCAACCACTCCTTCAAACAAATGTATAAGTCTCAAATATTGTCCTAGGTCCTTTCATCTCACCACCTTAGTCTTCAGCTGGGCATCCTGTCCACATTGCTCCATTTTCTATACCATGATATAAGTATCCTATTGCGTACTAGGCAACTGATTGGCCCTCATGTCAGATGACACCCTGCTGTAGCTTTGTGATGTAATGGCACCACTTGACCAATCACCCTGGGTGACGATTACACCGGAGGACCAGACATCAGCAATTACACACTAGGTAACTATCTGTGAATATGACTGCACAGCAAGTAAGAGGAGTAAGGGGGAAGTACAGTGCGCCATTGAAAGTATTGGGCTCCTATTTAAAGAGGGCTAGAGTTAGAAGAAGCAACTGATTGGCCCTCATGTCAGATGGCATTCTGCTGTAGCTTTGTGATGTAATGGCACCACTTGACCAATCGCCCTGGGTGACGATTACACCGGAGGACCAGACGTCACCAATTACACACCAGGTAATTATCTGGGAATATGACTGCACAGCAAGTAGGAGGTGTTGTGGGAAAGTACTCTGCGCCATGGAAAGCATTGGGCTCCTATTCAAAGAGGGCTAGAGTTAGAAGAACACAGTTTCTAAATAGCAGTCCATCTGGAGTATCAGAGTCCCACTCACAGAGAGCAGGGAAACAGGTTAAATAGCTTCCCTCCATCTGAATGTAAGTCATTTGCTCTAACCTAAGACAGCTCATTCCAGCCTGAAGGATGGTAATTAACTCAAGGGACATATTGCCTGCACAAGTATCTAAAGAAGATTTTCTCAGACACTTAGACAGACAAAGTCTTTGATAAACTATCAGGATGGCCATTGCGTCATCCATATTGCTACCCTCTTAGAAGATTATATTTATGCGGAAGACCCCACTAAAAGGCACTGAGAGCTATCAGATGGTATGAACTTTTTATTAATGGCAAAATGATTAATTGAGATTTTGACTTACCATATATATTGATCGAGGCATGGAGAAGGCTGAGGAATGAGCTTTCTTTGTTTTTTTTTCATCTCAGCAAGCAGAGAAATATTCCTCTGCAACACTGCCTCTGCTGGCCATTCAGTATAATCTGCAGATGGAAAAGTCCACTGTTAGTCTTTTTTTAGAACTTGAATATTTCCAAACCAAATGCAACACTACCAAAACATGATTTTTATAAAGGGTCAATTAGCACTACGGCATGTCTCATATTGTGAAAATCCAAAACTCACTAAAAATTATAATCTTAATTTAGATTTCAACCTAGCAGACTTCTTTCAATCCTCTGCCTCATTTGCTGATACTCTCTACACAACCCTATCACCTATATGAGGACTTAGATAGAAAGCTCTCTTTGGCAGCCAAGAGATAGAGTACCCTTCTCACAGGAATTATTTCAGGTCATGGTACACCATAGCAATTCAGTGATCTGATACGTTAAGGGAGGAAGGTTTATGCTACGGTTTGTGGGAATAATAAAAACAACAGATTCTAACATCTTCATTTTAGTGCATCCCTATCACTTAACCTATAGAGAACTCCAGAATGGTAAGATCAACCACTCCTTCAAACAAATGTATAAGTCTCAAATATTGTCCTAGGTCCTTTCATCTCACCACCTTAGTCTTCAGCTGGGCATCCTGTCCACATTGCTCCATTTTCTATACCATGATATAAGTATCCTATTGCGTACTAGGCAACTGATTGGCCCTCATGTCAGATGACACCCTGCTGTAGCTTTGTGATGTAATGGCACCACTTGACCAATCACCCTGGGTGACGATTACACCGGAGGACCAGACATCAGCAATTACAAACTAGGTAACTATCTGTGAATATGACTGCACAGCAAGTAAGAGGAGTAAGGGGGAAGTACAGTGCGCCATTGAAAGTATTGGGCTCCTATTTAAAGAGGGCTAGAGTTAGAAGAAGCAACTGATTGGCCCTCATGTCAGATGGCATTCTGCTGTAGCTTTGTGATGTAATGGCACCACTTGACCAATCGCCCTGGGTGACGATTACACCGGAGGACCAGACGTCACCAATTACACACCAGGTAATTATCTGGGAATATGACTGCACAGCAAGTAGGAGGTGTTGTGGGAAAGTACTCTGCGCCATGGAAAGCATTGGGCTCCTATTCAAAGAGGGCTAGAGTTAGAAGAACACAGTTTCTAAATAGCAGTCCATCTGGAGTATCAGAGTCCCACTCACAGAGAGCAGGGAAACAGGTTAAATAGCTTCCCTCCATCTGAATGTAAGTCATTTGCTCTAACCTAAGACAGCTCATTCCAGCCTGAAGGATGGTAATTAACTCAAGGGACATATTGCCTGCACAAGTATCTAAAGAAGATTTTCTCAGACACTTAGACAGACAAAGTCTTTGATAAACTATCAGGATGGCCATTGCGTCATCCATATTGCTACCCTCTTAGAAGATTATATTTATGCGGAAGACCCCACTAAAAGGCACTGAGAGCTATCAGATGGTATGAACTTTTTATTAATGGCAAAATGATTAATTGAGATTTTGACTTACCATATATATTGATCGAGGCATGGAGAAGGCTGAGGAATGAGCTTTCTTTGTTTTTTTTTTCATCTCAGCAAGCAGAGAAATATTCCTCTGCAACACTGCCTCTGCTGGCCATTCAGTATAATCTGCAGATGGAAAAGTCCACTGTTAGTCTTTTTTTAGAACTTGAATATTTCCAAACCAAATGCAACACTTCCAAAAAATGATTTTTATAAAGGGTCAATTAGCACTATGGCATGTCTCATATTGTGAAAATCCAAATCTCACTAAAAATTATAATCTTAATTTAGATTTCAACCTAGCAGACTTCTTTCAATCCTCTGCCTCATTTGCTGGTACTCTCTACACAACCCTATCACCTATATGAGGACTTAGATAGAAAGCTCTCTTTGGCAGCCAAGAGATAGAGTACCCTTCTCACAGGAATTATTTCAGGTTATGGTACACCATAGCAATTCAGTGATCTGATACGTTAAGGGAGGAAGGTTTATGCTACGGTTTGTGGGAATAATAAAAACAACAGATTCTAACATCTTCATTTTAGTGCATCCCTATCACTTAACCTATAGAGAACTCCAGAATGGTAAGATCAACCACTCCTTCAAACAAATGTATAAGTCTCAAATATTGTCCTAGGTCCTTTCATCTCACCACCTTAGTCTTCAGCTGGGCATCCTGTCCACATTGCTCCATTTTCTATACCATGATATAAGTATCCTATTGCGTACTAGGCAACTGATTGGCCCTCATGTCAGATGACACCCTGCTGTAGCTTTGTGATGTAATGGCACCACTTGACCAATCACCCTGGGTGACGATTACACCGGAGGACCAGACATCAGCAATTACACACTAGGTAACTATCTGTGAATATGACTGCACAGCAAGTAAGAGGAGTAAGGGGGAAGTACAGTGCGCCATTGAAAGTATTGGGCTCCTATTTAAAGAGGGCTAGAGTTAGAAGAAGCAACTGATTGGCCCTCATGTCAGATGGCATTCTGCTGTAGCTTTGTGATGTAATGGCACCACTTGACCAATCGCCCTGGGTGACGATTACACCGGAGGACCAGACGTCACCAATTACACACCAGGTAATTATCTGGGAATATGACTGCACAGCAAGTAGGAGGTGTTGTGGGAAAGTACTCTGCGCCATGGAAAGCATTGGGCTCCTATTCAAAGAGGGCTAGAGTTAGAAGAACACAGTTTCTAAATAGCAGTCCATCTGGAGTATCAGAGTCCCACTCACAGAGAGCAGGGAAACAGGTTAAATAGCTTCCCTCCATCTGAATGTAAGTCATTTGCTCTAACCTAAGACAGCTCATTCTAGCCTGAAGGATGGTAATTAACTCAAGGGACATATTGCCTGAACAAGTATCTAAAGAAGATTTTCTCAGACACTTAGACAGACAAAGTCTTTGATAAACTATCAGGATGGCCATTGCGTCATCCATATTGCTACCCTCTTAGAAGATTATATTTATGCGGAAGACCCCACTAAAAGGCACTGAGAGCTATCAGATGGTATGAACTTTTTATTAATGGCAAAATGATTAATTGAGATTTTGACTTACCATATATATTGATCGAGGCATGGAGAAGGCTGAGGAATGAGCTTTCTTTTTTTTTTTTCATCTCAGCAAGCAGAGAAATATTCCTCTGCAACACTGCCTCTGCTGGCCATTCAGTATAATCTGCAGATGGAAAAGTCCACTGTTAGTCTTTTTTTAGAACTTGAATATTTCCAAACCAAATGCAACACTACCAAAACATGATTTTTATAAAGGGTCAATTAGCACTATGGCATGTCTCATATTGTGAAAATCCAAAACTCACTAAAAATTATAATCTTAATTTAGATTTCAACCTAGCAGACTTCTTTCAATCCTCTGCCTCATTTGCTGATACTCTCTACACAACCCTATCACCTATATGAGGACTTAGATAGAAAGCTCTCTTTGGCAGCCAAGAGATAGAGTACCCTTCTCACAGGAATTATTTCAGGTCATGGTACACCATAGCAATTCAGTGATCTGATACGTTAAGGGAGGAAGGTTTATGCTACGGTTTGTGGGAATAATAAAAACAACAGATTCTAACATCTTCATTTTAGTGCATCCCTATCACTTAACCTATAGAGAACTCCAGAATGGTAAGATCAACCACTCCTTCAAACAAATGTATAAGTCTCAAATATTGTCCTAGGTCCTTTCATCTCACCACCTTAGTCTTCAGCTGGGCATCCTGTCCACATTGCTCCATTTTCTATACCATGATATAAGTATCCTATTGCGTACTAGGCAACTGATTGGCCCTCATGTCAGATGACACCCTGCTGTAGCTTTGTGATGTAATGGCACCACTTGACCAATCACCCTGGGTGACGATTACACCGGAGGACCAGACATCAGCAATTACAAACTAGGTAACTATCTGTGAATATGACTGCACAGCAAGTAAGAGGAGTAAGGGGGAAGTACAGTGCGCCATTGAAAGTATTGGGCTCCTATTTAAAGAGGGCTAGAGTTAGAAGAAGCAACTGATTGGCCCTCATGTCAGATGGCATTCTGCTGTAGCTTTGTGATGTAATGGCACCACTTGACCAATCGCCCTGGGTGACGATTACACCGGAGGACCAGACGTCACCAATTACACACCAGGTAATTATCTGGGAATATGACTGCACAGCAAGTAGGAGGTGTTGTGGGAAAGTACTCTGCGCCATGGAAAGCATTGGGCTCCTATTCAAAGAGGGCTAGAGTTAGAAGAACACAGTTTCTAAATAGCAGTCCATCTGGAGTATCAGAGTCCCACTCACAGAGAGCAGGGAAACAGGTTAAATAGCTTCCCTCCATCTGAATGTAAGTCATTTGCTCTAACCTAAGACAGCTCATTCCAGCCTGAAGGATGGTAATTAACTCAAGGGACATATTGCCTGCACAAGTATCTAAAGAAGATTTTCTCAGACACTTAGACAGACAAAGTCTTTGATAAACTATCAGGATGGCCATTGCGTCATCCATATTGCTACCCTCTTAGAAGATTATATTTATGCGGAAGACCCCACTAAAAGGCACTGAGAGCTATCAGATGGTATGAACTTTTTATTAATGGCAAAATGATTAATTGAGATTTTGACTTACCATATATATTGATCGAGGCATGGAGAAGGCTGAGGAATGAGCTTTCTTTGTTTTTTTTTTCATCTCAGCAAGCAGAGAAATATTCCTCTGCAACACTGCCTCTGCTGGCCATTCAGTATAATCTGCAGATGGAAAAGTCCACTGTTAGTCTTTTTTTAGAACTTGAATATTTCCAAACCAAATGCAACACTTCCAAAAAATGATTTTTATAAAGGGTCAATTAGCACTATGGCATGTCTCATATTGTGAAAATCCAAATCTCACTAAAAATTATAATCTTAATTTAGATTTCAACCTAGCAGACTTCTTTCAATCCTCTGCCTCATTTGCTGGTACTCTCTACACAACCCTATCACCTATATGAGGACTTAGATAGAAAGCTCTCTTTGGCAGCCAAGAGATAGAGTACCCTTCTCACAG
Organism: Lissotriton vulgaris; assembly: GCF_964263255.1. Lineage (NCBI taxonomy): Eukaryota > Metazoa > Chordata > Amphibia > Caudata > Salamandridae > Lissotriton > Lissotriton vulgaris. The sequence continues at coordinate 197,120 of NW_028253417.1, read as the reverse complement.
GAATTATTTCAGGTTATGGTACACCATAGCAATTCAGTGATCTGATACGTTAAGGGAGGAAGGTTTATGCTACGGTTTGTGGGAATAATAAAAACAACAGATTCTAACATCTTCATTTTAGTGCATCCCTATCACTTAACCTATAGAGAACTCCAGAATGGTAAGATCAACCACTCCTTCAAACAAATGTATAAGTCTCAAATATTGTCCTAGGTCCTTTCATCTCACCACCTTAGTCTTCAGCTGGGCATCCTGTCCACATTGCTCCATTTTCTATACCATGATATAAGTATCCTATTGCGTACTAGGCAACTGATTGGCCCTCATGTCAGATGACACCCTGCTGTAGCTTTGTGATGTAATGGCACCACTTGACCAATCACCCTGGGTGACGATTACACCGGAGGACCAGACATCAGCAATTACAAACTAGGTAACTATCTGTGAATATGACTGCACAGCAAGTAAGAGGAGTAAGGGGGAAGTACAGTGCGCCATTGAAAGTATTGGGCTCCTATTTAAAGAGGGCTAGAGTTAGAAGAAGCAACTGATTGGCCCTCATGTCAGATGGCATTCTGCTGTAGCTTTGTGATGTAATGGCACCACTTGACCAATCGCCCTGGGTGACGATTACACCGGAGGACCAGACGTCACCAATTACACACCAGGTAATTATCTGGGAATATGACTGCACAGCAAGTAGGAGGTGTTGTGGGAAAGTACTCTGCGCCATGGAAAGCATTGGGCTCCTATTCAAAGAGGGCTAGAGTTAGAAGAACACAGTTTCTAAATAGCAGTCCATCTGGAGTATCAGAGTCCCACTCACAGAGAGCAGGGAAACAGGTTAAATAGCTTCCCTCCATCTGAATGTAAGTCATTTGCTCTAACCTAAGACAGCTCATTCCAGCCTGAAGGATGGTAATTAACTCAAGGGACATATTGCCTGCACAAGTATCTAAAGAAGATTTTCTCAGACACTTGGACAGACAAAGTCTTTGATAAACTATCAGGATGGCCATTGCGTCATCCATATTGCTACCGTCTTAGAAGATTATATTTATGCGGAAGACCCCACTAAAAGGCACTGAGAGCTATCAGATGCTATGAACTTTTTATTAATGGCAAAATGATTAATTGAGATTTTGACTTACCATATATATTGATCGAGGCATGGAGAAGGCTGAGGAATGAGCTTTCTTTGTTTTTTTTTTCATCTCAGCAAGCAGAGAAATATTCCTCTGCAACACTGCCTCTGCTGGCCATTCAGTATAATCTGCAGATGGAAAAGTCCACTGTTAGTCTTTTTTTAGAACTTGAATATTTCCAAACCAAATGCAACACTTCCAAAAAATGATTTTTATAAAGGGTCAATTAGCACTATGGCATGTCTCATATTGTGAAAATCCAAATCTCACTAAAAATTATAATCTTAATTTAGATTTCAACCTAGCAGACTTCTTTCAATCCTCTGCCTCATTTGCTGGTACTCTCTACACAACCCTATCACCTATATGAGGACTTAGATAGAAAGCTCTCTTTGGCAGCCAAGAGATAGAGTACCCTTCTCACAGGAATTATTTCAGGTTATGGTACACCATAGCAATTCAGTGATCTGATACGTTAAGGGAGGAAGGTTTATGCTACGGTTTGTGGGAATAATAAAAACAACAGATTCTAACATCTTCATTTTAGTGCATCCCTATCACTTAACCTATAGAGAACTCCAGAATGGTAAGATCAACCACTCCTTCAAACAAATGTATAAGTCTCAAATATTGTCCTAGGTCCTTTCATCTCACCACCTTAGTCTTCAGCTGGGCATCCTGTCCACATTGCTCCATTTTCTATACCATGATATAAGTATCCTATTGCGTACTAGGCAACTGATTGGCCCTCATGTCAGATGACACCCTGCTGTAGCTTTGTGATGTAATGGCACCACTTGACCAATCACCCTGGGTGACGATTACACCGGAGGACCAGACATCAGCAATTACACACTAGGTAACTATCTGTGAATATGACTGCACAGCAAGTAAGAGGAGTAAGGGGGAAGTACAGTGCGCCATTGAAAGTATTGGGCTCCTATTTAAAGAGGGCTAGAGTTAGAAGAAGCAACTGATTGGCCCTCATGTCAGATGGCATTCTGCTGTAGCTTTGTGATGTAATGGCACCACTTGACCAATCGCCCTGGGTGACGATTACACCGGAGGACCAGACGTCACCAATTACACACCAGGTAATTATCTGGGAATATGACTGCACAGCAAGTAGGAGGTGTTGTGGGAAAGTACTCTGCGCCATGGAAAGCATTGGGCTCCTATTCAAAGAGGGCTAGAGTTAGAAGAACACAGTTTCTAAATAGCAGTCCATCTGGAGTATCAGAGTCCCACTCACAGAGAGCAGGGAAACAGGTTAAATAGCTTCCCTCCATCTGAATGTAAGTCATTTGCTCTAACCTAAGACAGCTCATTCCAGCCTGAAGGATGGTAATTAACTCAAGGGACATATTGCCTGCACAAGTATCTAAAGAAGATTTTCTCAGACACTTAGACAGACAAAGTCTTTGATAAACTATCAGGATGGCCATTGCGTCATCCATATTGCTACCCTCTTAGAAGATTATATTTATGCGGAAGACCCCACTAAAAGGCACTGAGAGCTATCAGATGGTATGAACTTTTTATTAATGGCAAAATGATTAATTGAGATTTTGACTTACCATATATATTGATCGAGGCATGGAGAAGGCTGAGGAATGAGCTTTCTTTGTTTTTTTTTCATCTCAGCAAGCAGAGAAATATTCCTCTGCAACACTGCCTCTGCTGGCCATTCAGTATAATCTGCAGATGGAAAAGTCCACTGTTAGTCTTTTTTTAGAACTTGAATATTTCCAAACCAAATGCAACACTACCAAAACATGATTTTTATAAAGGGTCAATTAGCACTATGGCATGTCTCATATTGTGAAAATCCAAAACTCACTAAAAATTATAATCTTAATTTAGATTTCAACCTAGCAGACTTCTTTCAATCCTCTGCCTCATTTGCTGATACTCTCTACACAACCCTATCACCTATATGAGGACTTAGATAGAAAGCTCTCTTTGGCAGCCAAGAGATAGAGTACCCTTCTCACAGGAATTATTTCAGGTCATGGTACACCATAGCAATTCAGTGATCTGATACGTTAAGGGAGGAAGGTTTATGCTACGGTTTGTGGGAATAATAAAAACAACAGATTCTAACATCTTCATTTTAGTGCATCCCTATCACTTAACCTATAGAGAACTCCAGAATGGTAAGATCAACCACTCCTTCAAACAAATGTATAAGTCTCAAATATTGTCCTAGGTCCTTTCATCTCACCACCTTAGTCTTCAGCTGGGCATCCTGTCCACATTGCTCCATTTTCTATACCATGATATAAGTATCCTATTGCGTACTAGGCAACTGATTGGCCCTCATGTCAGATGACACCCTGCTGTAGCTTTGTGATGTAATGGCACCACTTGACCAATCACCCTGGGTGACGATTACACCGGAGGACCAGACATCAGCAATTACAAACTAGGTAACTATCTGTGAATATGACTGCACAGCAAGTAAGAGGAGTAAGGGGGAAGTACAGTGCGCCATTGAAAGTATTGGGCTCCTATTTAAAGAGGGCTAGAGTTAGAAGAAGCAACTGATTGGCCCTCATGTCAGATGGCATTCTGCTGTAGCTTTGTGATGTAATGGCACCACTTGACCAATCGCCCTGGGTGACGATTACACCGGAGGACCAGACGTCACCAATTACACACCAGGTAATTATCTGGGAATATGACTGCACAGCAAGTAGGAGGTGTTGTGGGAAAGTACTCTGCGCCATGGAAAGCATTGGGCTCCTATTCAAAGAGGGCTAGAGTTAGAAGAACACAGTTTCTAAATAGCAGTCCATCTGGAGTATCAGAGTCCCACTCACAGAGAGCAGGGAAACAGGTTAAATAGCTTCCCTCCATCTGAATGTAAGTCATTTGCTCTAACCTAAGACAGCTCATTCCAGCCTGAAGGATGGTAATTAACTCAAGGGACATATTGCCTGCACAAGTATCTAAAGAAGATTTTCTCAGACACTTAGACAGACAAAGTCTTTGATAAACTATCAGGATGGCCATTGCGTCATCCATATTGCTACCCTCTTAGAAGATTATATTTATGCGGAAGACCCCACTAAAAGGCACTGAGAGCTATCAGATGGTATGAACTTTTTATTAATGGCAAAATGATTAATTGAGATTTTGACTTACCATATATATTGATCGAGGCATGGAGAAGGCTGAGGAATGAGCTTTCTTTGTTTTTTTTTTCATCTCAGCAAGCAGAGAAATATTCCTCTGCAACACTGCCTCTGCTGGCCATTCAGTATAATCTGCAGATGGAAAAGTCCACTGTTAGTCTTTTTTTAGAACTTGAATATTTCCAAACCAAATGCAACACTTCCAAAAAATGATTTTTATAAAGGGTCAATTAGCACTATGGCATGTCTCATATTGTGAAAATCCAAATCTCACTAAAAATTATAATCTTAATTTAGATTTCAACCTAGCAGACTTCTTTCAATCCTCTGCCTCATTTGCTGGTACTCTCTACACAACCCTATCACCTATATGAGGACTTAGATAGAAAGCTCTCTTTGGCAGCCAAGAGATAGAGTACCCTTCTCACAGGAATTATTTCAGGTTATGGTACACCATAGCAATTCAGTGATCTGATACGTTAAGGGAGGAAGGTTTATGCTACGGTTTGTGGGAATAATAAAAACAACAGATTCTAACATCTTCATTTTAGTGCATCCCTATCACTTAACCTATAGAGAACTCCAGAATGGTAAGATCAACCACTCCTTCAAACAAATGTATAAGTCTCAAATATTGTCCTAGGTCCTTTCATCTCACCACCTTAGTCTTCAGCTGGGCATCCTGTCCACATTGCTCCATTTTCTATACCATGATATAAGTATCCTATTGCGTACTAGGCAACTGATTGGCCCTCATGTCAGATGACACCCTGCTGTAGCTTTGTGATGTAATGGCACCACTTGACCAATCACCCTGGGTGACGATTACACCGGAGGACCAGACATCAGCAATTACACACTAGGTAACTATCTGTGAATATGACTGCACAGCAAGTAAGAGGAGTAAGGGGGAAGTACAGTGCGCCATTGAAAGTATTGGGCTCCTATTTAAAGAGGGCTAGAGTTAGAAGAAGCAACTGATTGGCCCTCATGTCAGATGGCATTCTGCTGTAGCTTTGTGATGTAATGGCACCACTTGACCAATCGCCCTGGGTGACGATTACACCGGAGGACCAGACGTCACCAATTACACACCAGGTAATTATCTGGGAATATGACTGCACAGCAAGTAGGAGGTGTTGTGGGAAAGTACTCTGCGCCATGGAAAGCATTGGGCTCCTATTCAAAGAGGGCTAGAGTTAGAAGAACACAGTTTCTAAATAGCAGTCCATCTGGAGTATCAGAGTCCCACTCACAGAGAGCAGGGAAACAGGTTAAATAGCTTCCCTCCATCTGAATGTAAGTCATTTGCTCTAACCTAAGACAGCTCATTCTAGCCTGAAGGATGGTAATTAACTCAAGGGACATATTGCCTGAACAAGTATCTAAAGAAGATTTTCTCAGACACTTAGACAGACAAAGTCTTTGATAAACTATCAGGATGGCCATTGCGTCATCCATATTGCTACCCTCTTAGAAGATTATATTTATGCGGAAGACCCCACTAAAAGGCACTGAGAGCTATCAGATGGTATGAACTTTTTATTAATGGCAAAATGATTAATTGAGATTTTGACTTACCATATATATTGATCGAGGCATGGAGAAGGCTGAGGAATGAGCTTTCTTTTTTTTTTTTCATCTCAGCAAGCAGAGAAATATTCCTCTGCAACACTGCCTCTGCTGGCCATTCAGTATAATCTGCAGATGGAAAAGTCCACTGTTAGTCTTTTTTTAGAACTTGAATATTTCCAAACCAAATGCAACACTACCAAAACATGATTTTTATAAAGGGTCAATTAGCACTATGGCATGTCTCATATTGTGAAAATCCAAAACTCACTAAAAATTATAATCTTAATTTAGATTTCAACCTAGCAGACTTCTTTCAATCCTCTGCCTCATTTGCTGGTACTCTCTACACAACCCTATCACCTATATGAGGACTTAGATAGAAAGCTCTCTTTGGCAGCCAAGAGATAGAGTACCCTTCTCACAGGAATTATTTCAGGTTATGGTACACCATAGCAATTCAGTGATCTGATACGTTAAGGGAGGAAGGTTTATGCTACGGTTTGTGGGAATAATAAAAACAACAGATTCTAACATCTTCATTTTAGTGCATCCCTATCACTTAACCTATAGAGAACTCCAGAATGGTAAGATCAACCACTCCTTCAAACAAATGTATAAGTCTCAAATATTGTCCTAGGTCCTTTCATCTCACCACCTTAGTCTTCAGCTGGGCATCCTGTCCACATTGCTCCATTTTCTATACCATGATATAAGTATCCTATTGCGTACTAGGCAACTGATTGGCCCTCATGTCAGATGACACCCTGCTGTAGCTTTGTGATGTAATGGCACCACTTGACCAATCACCCTGGGTGACGATTACACCGGAGGACCAGACATCAGCAATTACACACTAGGTAACTATCTGTGAATATGACTGCACAGCAAGTAAGAGGAGTAAGGGGGAAGTACAGTGCGCCATTGAAAGTATTGGGCTCCTATTTAAAGAGGGCTAGAGTTAGAAGAAGCAACTGATTGGCCCTCATGTCAGATGGCATTCTGCTGTAGCTTTGTGATGTAATGGCACCACTTGACCAATCGCCCTGGGTGACGATTACACCGGAGGACCAGACGTCACCAATTACACACCAGGTAATTATCTGGGAATATGACTGCACAGCAAGTAGGAGGTGTTGTGGGAAAGTACTCTGCGCCATGGAAAGCATTGGGCTCCTATTCAAAGAGGGCTAGAGTTAGAAGAACACAGTTTCTAAATAGCAGTCCATCTGGAGTATCAGAGTCCCACTCACAGAGAGCAGGGAAACAGGTTAAATAGCTTCCCTCCATCTGAATGTAAGTCATTTGCTCTAACCTAAGACAGCTCATTCTAGCCTGAAGGATGGTAATTAACTCAAGGGACATATTGCCTGAACAAGTATCTAAAGAAGATTTTCTCAGACACTTAGACAGACAAAGTCTTTGATAAACTATCAGGATGGCCATTGCGTCATCCATATTGCTACCCTCTTAGAAGATTATATTTATGCGGAAGACCCCACTAAAAGGCACTGAGAGCTATCAGATGGTATGAACTTTTTATTAATGGCAAAATGATTAATTGAGATTTTGACTTACCATATATATTGATCGAGGCATGGAGAAGGCTGAGGAATGAGCTTTCTTTTTTTTTTTTCATCTCAGCAAGCAGAGAAATATTCCTCTGCAACACTGCCTCTGCTGGCCATTCAGTATAATCTGCAGATGGAAAAGTCCACTGTTAGTCTTTTTTTAGAACTTGAATATTTCCAAACCAAATGCAACACTACCAAAACATGATTTTTATAAAGGGTCAATTAGCACTATGGCATGTCTCATATTGTGAAAATCCAAAACTCACTAAAAATTATAATCTTAATTTAGATTTCAACCTAGCAGACTTCTTTCAATCCTCTGCCTCATTTGCTGATACTCTCTACACAACCCTATCACCTATATGAGGACTTAGATAGAAAGCTCTCTTTGGCAGCCAAGAGATAGAGTACCCTTCTCACAGGAATTATTTCAGGTCATGGTACACCATAGCAATTCAGTGATCTGATACGTTAAGGGAGGAAGGTTTATGCTACGGTTTGTGGGAATAATAAAAACAACAGATTCTAACATCTTCATTTTAGTGCATCCCTATCACTTAACCTATAGAGAACTCCAGAATGGTAAGATCAACCACTCCTTCAAACAAATGTATAAGTCTCAAATATTGTCCTAGGTCCTTTCATCTCACCACCTTAGTCTTCAGCTGGGCATCCTGTCCACATTGCTCCATTTTCTATACCATGATATAAGTATCCTATTGCGTACTAGGCAACTGATTGGCCCTCATGTCAGATGACACCCTGCTGTAGCTTTGTGATGTAATGGCACCACTTGACCAATCACCCTGGGTGACGATTACACCGGAGGACCAGACATCAGCAATTACAAACTAGGTAACTATCTGTGAATATGACTGCACAGCAAGTAAGAGGAGTAAGGGGGAAGTACAGTGCGCCATTGAAAGTATTGGGCTCCTATTTAAAGAGGGCTAGAGTTAGAAGAAGCAACTGATTGGCCCTCATGTCAGATGGCATTCTGCTGTAGCTTTGTGATGTAATGGCACCACTTGACCAATCGCCCTGGGTGACGATTACACCGGAGGACCAGACGTCACCAATTACACACCAGGTAATTATCTGGGAATATGACTGCACAGCAAGTAGGAGGTGTTGTGGGAAAGTACTCTGCGCCATGGAAAGCATTGGGCTCCTATTCAAAGAGGGCTAGAGTTAGAAGAACACAGTTTCTAAATAGCAGTCCATCTGGAGTATCAGAGTCCCACTCACAGAGAGCAGGGAAACAGGTTAAATAGCTTCCCTCCATCTGAATGTAAGTCATTTGCTCTAACCTAAGACAGCTCATTCCAGCCTGAAGGATGGTAATTAACTCAAGGGACATATTGCCTGCACAAGTATCTAAAGAAGATTTTCTCAGACACTTAGACAGACAAAGTCTTTGATAAACTATCAGGATGGCCATTGCGTCATCCATATTGCTACCCTCTTAGAAGATTATATTTATGCGGAAGACCCCACTAAAAGGCACTGAGAGCTATCAGATGGTATGAACTTTTTATTAATGGCAAAATGATTAATTGAGATTTTGACTTACCATATATATTGATCGAGGCATGGAGAAGGCTGAGGAATGAGCTTTCTTTGTTTTTTTTTTCATCTCAGCAAGCAGAGAAATATTCCTCTGCAACACTGCCTCTGCTGGCCATTCAGTATAATCTGCAGATGGAAAAGTCCACTGTTAGTCTTTTTTTAGAACTTGAATATTTCCAAACCAAATGCAACACTTCCAAAAAATGATTTTTATAAAGGGTCAATTAGCACTATGGCATGTCTCATATTGTGAAAATCCAAATCTCACTAAAAATTATAATCTTAATTTAGATTTCAACCTAGCAGACTTCTTTCAATCCTCTGCCTCATTTGCTGGTACTCTCTACACAACCCTATCACCTATATGAGGACTTAGATAGAAAGCTCTCTTTGGCAGCCAAGAGATAGAGTACCCTTCTCACAGGAATTATTTCAGGTTATGGTACACCATAGCAATTCAGTGATCTGATATGTTAAGGGAGGAAGGTTTATGCTACGGTTTGTGGGAATAATAAAAACAACAGATTCTAACATCTTCATTTTAGTGCATCCCTATCACTTAACCTATAGAGAACTCCAGAATGGTAAGATCAACCACTCCTTCAAACAAATGTATAAGTCTCAAATATTGTCCTAGGTCCTTTCATCTCACCACCTTAGTCTTCAGCTGGGCATCCTGTCCACATTGCTCCATTTTCTATACCATGATATAAGTATCCTATTGCGTACTAGGCAACTGATTGGCCCTCATGTCAGATGACACCCTGCTGTAGCTTTGTGATGTAATGGCACCACTTGACCAATCACCCTGGGTGACGATTACACCGGAGGACCAGACATCAGCAATTACAAACTAGGTAACTATCTGTGAATATGACTGCACAGCAAGTAAGAGGAGTAAGGGGGAAGTACAGTGCGCCATTGAAAGTATTGGGCTCCTATTTAAAGAGGGCTAGAGTTAGAAGAAGCAACTGATTGGCCCTCATGTCAGATGGCATTCTGCTGTAGCTTTGTGATGTAATGGCACCACTTGACCAATCGCCCTGGGTGACGATTACACCGGAGGACCAGACGTCACCAATTACACACCAGGTAATTATCTGGGAATATGACTGCACAGCAAGTAGGAGGTGTTGTGGGAAAGTACTCTGCGCCATGGAAAGCATTGGGCTCCTATTCAAAGAGGGCTAGAGTTAGAAGAACACAGTTTCTAAATAGCAGTCCATCTGGAGTATCAGAGTCCCACTCACAGAGAGCAGGGAAACAGGTTAAATAGCTTCCCTCCATCTGAATGTAAGTCATTTGCTCTAACCTAAGACAGCTCATTCCAGCCTGAAGGATGGTAATTAACTCAAGGGACATATTGCCTGCACAAGTATCTAAAGAAGATTTTCTCAGACACTTGGACAGACAAAGTCTTTGATAAACTATCAGGATGGCCATTGCGTCATCCATATTGCTACCGTCTTAGAAGATTATATTTATGCGGAAGACCCCACTAAAAGGCACTGAGAGCTATCAGATGGTATGAACTTTTTATTAATGGCAAAATGATTAATTGAGATTTTGACTTACCATATATATTGATCGAGGCATGGAGAAGGCTGAGGAATGAGCTTTCTTTGTTTTTTTTTTCATCTCAGCAAGCAGAGAAATATTCCTCTGCAACACTGCCTCTGCTGGCCATTCAGTATAATCTGCAGATGGAAAAGTCCACTGTTAGTCTTTTTTTAGAACTTGAATATTTCCAAACCAAATGCAACACTTCCAAAAAATGATTTTTATAAAGGGTCAATTAGCACTATGGCATGTCTCATATTGTGAAAATCCAAATCTCACTAAAAATTATAATCTTAATTTAGATTTCAACCTAGCAGACTTCTTTCAATCCTCTGCCTCATTTGCTGGTACTCTCTACACAACCCTATCACCTATATGAGGACTTAGATAGAAAGCTCTCTTTGGCAGCCAAGAGATAGAGTACCCTTCTCACAGGAATTATTTCAGGTTATGGTACACCATAGCAATTCAGTGATCTGATACGTTAAGGGAGGAAGGTTTATGCTACGGTTTGTGGGAATAATAAAAACAACAGATTCTAACATCTTCATTTTAGTGCATCCCTATCACTTAACCTATAGAGAACTCCAGAATGGTAAGATCAACCACTCCTTCAAACAAATGTATAAGTCTCAAATATTGTCCTAGGTCCTTTCATCTCACCACCTTAGTCTTCAGCTGGGCATCCTGTCCACATTGCTCCATTTTCTATACCATGATATAAGTATCCTATTGCGTACTAGGCAACTGATTGGCCCTCATGTCAGATGACACCCTGCTGTAGCTTTGTGATGTAATGGCACCACTTGACCAATCACCCTGGGTGACGATTACACCGGAGGACCAGACATCAGCAATTACAAACTAGGTAACTATCTGTGAATATGACTGCACAGCAAGTAAGAGGAGTAAGGGGGAAGTACAGTGCGCCATTGAAAGTATTGGGCTCCTATTTAAAGAGGGCTAGAGTTAGAAGAAGCAACTGATTGGCCCTCATGTCAGATGGCATTCTGCTGTAGCTTTGTGATGTAATGGCACCACTTGACCAATCGCCCTGGGTGACGATTACACCGGAGGACCAGACGTCACCAATTACACACCAGGTAATTATCTGGGAATATGACTGCACAGCAAGTAGGAGGTGTTGTGGGAAAGTACTCTGCGCCATGGAAAGCATTGGGCTCCTATTCAAAGAGGGCTAGAGTTAGAAGAACACAGTTTCTAAATAGCAGTCCATCTGGAGTATCAGAGTCCCACTCACAGAGAGCAGGGAAACAGGTTAAATAGCTTCTCTCCATCTGAATGTAAGTCATTTGCTCTAACCTAAGACAGCTCATTCCAGCCTGAAGGATGGTAATTAACTCAAGGGACATATTGCCTGCACAAGTATCTAAAGAAGATTTTCTCAGACACTTGGACAGACAAAGTCTTTGATAAACTATCAGGATGGCCATTGCGTCATCCATATTGCTACCGTCTTAGAAGATTATATTTATGCGGAAGACCCCACTAAAAGGCACTGAGAGCTATCAGATGCTATGAACTTTTTATTAATGGCAAAATGATTAATTGAGATTTTGACTTACCATATATATTGATCGAGGCATGGAGAAGGCTGAGGAATGAGCTTTCTTTGTTTTTTTTTTCATCTCAGCAAGCAGAGAAATATTCCTCTGCAACACTGCCTCTGCTGGCCATTCAGTATAATCTGCAGATGGAAAAGTCCACTGTTAGTCTTTTTTTAGAACTTGAATATTTCCAAACCAAATGCAACACTTCCAAAAAATGATTTTTATAAAGGGTCAATTAGCACTATGGCATGTCTCATATTGTGAAAATCCAAATCTCACTAAAAATTATAATCTTAATTTAGATTTCAACCTAGCAGACTTCTTTCAATCCTCTGCCTCATTTGCTGGTACTCTCTACACAACCCTATCACCTATATGAGGACTTAGATAGAAAGCTCTCTTTGGCAGCCAAGAGATAGAGTACCCTTCTCACAGGAATTATTTCAGGTTATGGTACACCATAGCAATTCAGTGATCTGATACGTTAAGGGAGGAAGGTTTATGCTACGGTTTGTGGGAATAATAAAAACAACAGATTCTAACATCTTCATTTTAGTGCATCCCTATCACTTAACCTATAGAGAACTCCAGAATGGTAAGATCAACCACTCCTTCAAACAAATGTATAAGTCTCAAATATTGTCCTAGGTCCTTTCATCTCACCACCTTAGTCTTCAGCTGGGCATCCTGTCCACATTGCTCCATTTTCTATACCATGATATAAGTATCCTATTGCGTACTAGGCAACTGATTGGCCCTCATGTCAGATGACACCCTGCTGTAGCTTTGTGATGTAATGGCACCACTTGACCAATCACCCTGGGTGACGATTACACCGGAGGACCAGACATCAGCAATTACAAACTAGGTAACTATCTGTGAATATGACTGCACAGCAAGTAAGAGGAGTAAGGGGGAAGTACAGTGCGCCATTGAAAGTATTGGGCTCCTATTTAAAGAGGGCTAGAGTTAGAAGAAGCAACTGATTGGCCCTCATGTCAGATGGCATTCTGCTGTAGCTTTGTGATGTAATGGCACCACTTGACCAATCGCCCTGGGTGACGATTACACCGGAGGACCAGACGTCACCAATTACACACCAGGTAATTATCTGGGAATATGACTGCACAGCAAGTAGGAGGTGTTGTGGGAAAGTACTCTGCGCCATGGAAAGCATTGGGCTCCTATTCAAAGAGGGCTAGAGTTAGAAGAACACAGTTTCTAAATAGCAGTCCATCTGGAGTATCAGAGTCCCACTCACAGAGAGCAGGGAAACAGGTTAAATAGCTTCCCTCCATCTGAATGTAAGTCATTTGCTCTAACCTAAGACAGCTCATTCCAGCCTGAAGGATGGTAATTAACTCAAGGGACATATTGCCTGCACAAGTATCTAAAGAAGATTTTCTCAGACACTTGGACAGACAAAGTCTTTGATAAACTATCAGGATGGCCATTGCGTCATCCATATTGCTACCGTCTTAGAAGATTATATTTATGCGGAAGACCCCACTAAAAGGCACTGAGAGCTATCAGATGCTATGAACTTTTTATTAATGGCAAAATGATTAATTGAGATTTTGACTTACCATATATATTGATCGAGGCATGGAGAAGGCTGAGGAATGAGCTTTCTTTGTTTTTTTTTTCATCTCAGCAAGCAGAGAAATATTCCTCTGCAACACTGCCTCTGCTGGCCATTCAGTATAATCTGCAGATGGAAAAGTCCACTGTTAGTCTTTTTTTAGAACTTGAATATTTCCAAACCAAATGCAACACTTCCAAAAAATGATTTTTATAAAGGGTCAATTAGCACTATGGCATGTCTCATATTGTGAAAATCCAAATCTCACTAAAAATTATAATCTTAATTTAGATTTCAACCTAGCAGACTTCTTTCAATCCTCTGCCTCATTTGCTGGTACTCTCTACACAACCCTATCACCTATATGAGGACTTAGATAGAAAGCTCTCTTTGGCAGCCAAGAGATAGAGTACCCTTCTCACAGGAATTATTTCAGGTTATGGTACACCATAGCAATTCAGTGATCTGATACGTTAAGGGAGGAAGGTTTATGCTACGGTTTGTGGGAATAATAAAAACAACAGATTCTAACATCTTCATTTTAGTGCATCCCTATCACTTAACCTATAGAGAACTCCAGAATGGTAAGATCAACCACTCCTTCAAACAAATGTATAAGTCTCAAATATTGTCCTAGGTCCTTTCATCTCACCACCTTAGTCTTCAGCTGGGCATCCTGTCCACATTGCTCCATTTTCTATACCATGATATAAGTATCCTATTGCGTACTAGGCAACTGATTGGCCCTCATGTCAGATGACACCCTGCTGTAGCTTTGTGATGTAATGGCACCACTTGACCAATCACCCTGGGTGACGATTACACCGGAGGACCAGACATCAGCAATTACACACTAGGTAACTATCTGTGAATATGACTGCACAGCAAGTAAGAGGAGTAAGGGGGAAGTACAGTGCGCCATTGAAAGTATTGGGCTCCTATTTAAAGAGGGCTAGAGTTAGAAGAAGCAACTGATTGGCCCTCATGTCAGATGGCATTCTGCTGTAGCTTTGTGATGTAATGGCACCACTTGACCAATCGCCCTGGGTGACGATTACACCGGAGGACCAGACGTCACCAATTACACACCAGGTAATTATCTGGGAATATGACTGCACAGCAAGTAGGAGGTGTTGTGGGAAAGTACTCTGCGCCATGGAAAGCATTGGGCTCCTATTCAAAGAGGGCTAGAGTTAGAAGAACACAGTTTCTAAATAGCAGTCCATCTGGAGTATCAGAGTCCCACTCACAGAGAGCAGGGAAACAGGTTAAATAGCTTCCCTCCATCTGAATGTAAGTCATTTGCTCTAACCTAAGACAGCTCATTCTAGCCTGAAGGATGGTAATTAACTCAAGGGACATATTGCCTGAACAAGTATCTAAAGAAGATTTTCTCAGACACTTAGACAGACAAAGTCTTTGATAAACTATCAGGATGGCCATTGCGTCATCCATATTGCTACCCTCTTAGAAGATTATATTTATGCGGAAGACCCCACTAAAAGGCACTGAGAGCTATCAGATGGTATGAACTTTTTATTAATGGCAAAATGATTAATTGAGATTTTGACTTACCATATATATTGATCGAGGCATGGAGAAGGCTGAGGAATGAGCTTTCTTTTTTTTTTTTCATCTCAGCAAGCAGAGAAATATTCCTCTGCAACACTGCCTCTGCTGGCCATTCAGTATAATCTGCAGATGGAAAAGTCCACTGTTAGTCTTTTTTTAGAACTTGAATATTTCCAAACCAAATGCAACACTACCAAAACATGATTTTTATAAAGGGTCAATTAGCACTATGGCATGTCTCATATTGTGAAAATCCAAAACTCACTAAAAATTATAATCTTAATTTAGATTTCAACCTAGCAGACTTCTTTCAATCCTCTGCCTCATTTGCTGATACTCTCTACACAACCCTATCACCTATATGAGGACTTAGATAGAAAGCTCTCTTTGGCAGCCAAGAGATAGAGTACCCTTCTCACAGGAATTATTTCAGGTCATGGTACACCATAGCAATTCAGTGATCTGATACGTTAAGGGAGGAAGGTTTATGCTACGGTTTGTGGGAATAATAAAAACAACAGATTCTAACATCTTCATTTTAGTGCATCCCTATCACTTAACCTATAGAGAACTCCAGAATGGTAAGATCAACCACTCCTTCAAACAAATGTATAAGTCTCAAATATTGTCCTAGGTCCTTTCATCTCACCACCTTAGTCTTCAGCTGGGCATCCTGTCCACATTGCTCCATTTTCTATACCATGATATAAGTATCCTATTGCGTACTAGGCAACTGATTGGCCCTCATGTCAGATGACACCCTGCTGTAGCTTTGTGATGTAATGGCACCACTTGACCAATCACCCTGGGTGACGATTACACCGGAGGACCAGACATCAGCAATTACAAACTAGGTAACTATCTGTGAATATGACTGCACAGCAAGTAAGAGGAGTAAGGGGGAAGTACAGTGCGCCATTGAAAGTATTGGGCTCCTATTTAAAGAGGGCTAGAGTTAGAAGAAGCAACTGATTGGCCCTCATGTCAGATGGCATTCTGCTGTAGCTTTGTGATGTAATGGCACCACTTGACCAATCGCCCTGGGTGACGATTACACCGGAGGACCAGACGTCACCAATTACACACCAGGTAATTATCTGGGAATATGACTGCACAGCAAGTAGGAGGTGTTGTGGGAAAGTACTCTGCGCCATGGAAAGCATTGGGCTCCTATTCAAAGAGGGCTAGAGTTAGAAGAACACAGTTTCTAAATAGCAGTCCATCTGGAGTATCAGAGTCCCACTCACAGAGAGCAGGGAAACAGGTTAAATAGCTTCCCTCCATCTGAATGTAAGTCATTTGCTCTAACCTAAGACAGCTCATTCCAGCCTGAAGGATGGTAATTAACTCAAGGGACATATTGCCTGCACAAGTATCTAAAGAAGATTTTCTCAGACACTTGGACAGACAAAGTCTTTGATAAACTATCAGGATGGCCATTGCGTCATCCATATTGCTACCGTCTTAGAAGATTATATTTATGCGGAAGACCCCACTAAAAGGCACTGAGAGCTATCAGATGGTATGAACTTTTTATTAATGGCAAAATGATTAATTGAGATTTTGACTTACCATATATATTGATCGAGGCATGGAGAAGGCTGAGGAATGAGCTTTCTTTGTTTTTTTTTTCATCTCAGCAAGCAGAGAAATATTCCTCTGCAACACTGCCTCTGCTGGCCATTCAGTATAATCTGCAGATGGAAAAGTCCACTGTTAGTCTTTTTTTAGAACTTGAATATTTCCAAACCAAATGCAACACTTCCAAAAAATGATTTTTATAAAGGGTCAATTAGCACTATGGCATGTCTCATATTGTGAAAATCCAAATCTCACTAAAAATTATAATCTTAATTTAGATTTCAACCTAGCAGACTTCTTTCAATCCTCTGCCTCATTTGCTGGTACTCTCTACACAACCCTATCACCTATATGAGGACTTAGATAGAAAGCTCTCTTTGGCAGCCAAGAGATAGAGTACCCTTCTCACAGGAATTATTTCAGGTTATGGTACACCATAGCAATTCAGTGATCTGATACGTTAAGGGAGGAAGGTTTATGCTACGGTTTGTGGGAATAATAAAAACAACAGATTCTAACATCTTCATTTTAGTGCATCCCTATCACTTAACCTATAGAGAACTCCAGAATGGTAAGATCAACCACTCCTTCAAACAAATGTATAAGTCTCAAATATTGTCCTAGGTCCTTTCATCTCACCACCTTAGTCTTCAGCTGGGCATCCTGTCCACATTGCTCCATTTTCTATACCATGATATAAGTATCCTATTGCGTACTAGGCAACTGATTGGCCCTCATGTCAGATGACACCCTGCTGTAGCTTTGTGATGTAATGGCACCACTTGACCAATCACCCTGGGTGACGATTACACCGGAGGACCAGACATCAGCAATTACAAACTAGGTAACTATCTGTGAATATGACTGCACAGCAAGTAAGAGGAGTAAGGGGGAAGTACAGTGCGCCATTGAAAGTATTGGGCTCCTATTTAAAGAGGGCTAGAGTTAGAAGAAGCAACTGATTGGCCCTCATGTCAGATGGCATTCTGCTGTAGCTTTGTGATGTAATGGCACCACTTGACCAATCGCCCTGGGTGACGATTACACCGGAGGACCAGACGTCACCAATTACACACCAGGTAATTATCTGGGAATATGACTGCACAGCAAGTAGGAGGTGTTGTGGGAAAGTACTCTGCGCCATGGAAAGCATTGGGCTCCTATTCAAAGAGGGCTAGAGTTAGAAGAACACAGTTTCTAAATAGCAGTCCATCTGGAGTATCAGAGTCCCACTCACAGAGAGCAGGGAAACAGGTTAAATAGCTTCCCTCCATCTGAATGTAAGTCATTTGCTCTAACCTAAGACAGCTCATTCCAGCCTGAAGGATGGTAATTAACTCAAGGGACATATTGCCTGCACAAGTATCTAAAGAAGATTTTCTCAGACACTTGGACAGACAAAGTCTTTGATAAACTATCAGGATGGCCATTGCGTCATCCATATTGCTACCGTCTTAGAAGATTATATTTATGCGGAAGACCCCACTAAAAGGCACTGAGAGCTATCAGATGCTATGAACTTTTTATTAATGGCAAAATGATTAATTGAGATTTTGACTTACCATATATATTGATCGAGGCATGGAGAAGGCTGAGGAATGAGCTTTCTTTGTTTTTTTTTTCATCTCAGCAAGCAGAGAAATATTCCTCTGCAACACTGCCTCTGCTGGCCATTCAGTATAATCTGCAGATGGAAAAGTCCACTGTTAGTCTTTTTTTAGAACTTGAATATTTCCAAACCAAATGCAACACTTCCAAAAAATGATTTTTATAAAGGGTCAATTAGCACTATGGCATGTCTCATATTGTGAAAATCCAAATCTCACTAAAAATTATAATCTTAATTTAGATTTCAACCTAGCAGACTTCTTTCAATCCTCTGCCTCATTTGCTGGTACTCTCTACACAACCCTATCACCTATATGAGGACTTAGATAGAAAGCTCTCTTTGGCAGCCAAGAGATAGAGTACCCTTCTCACAGGAATTATTTCAGGTTATGGTACACCATAGCAATTCAGTGATCTGATACGTTAAGGGAGGAAGGTTTATGCTACGGTTTGTGGGAATAATAAAAACAACAGATTCTAACATCTTCATTTTAGTGCATCCCTATCACTTAACCTATAGAGAACTCCAGAATGGTAAGATCAACCACTCCTTCAAACAAATGTATAAGTCTCAAATATTGTCCTAGGTCCTTTCATCTCACCACCTTAGTCTTCAGCTGGGCATCCTGTCCACATTGCTCCATTTTCTATACCATGATATAAGTATCCTATTGCGTACTAGGCAACTGATTGGCCCTCATGTCAGATGACACCCTGCTGTAGCTTTGTGATGTAATGGCACCACTTGACCAATCACCCTGGGTGACGATTACACCGGAGGACCAGACATCAGCAATTACACACTAGGTAACTATCTGTGAATATGACTGCACAGCAAGTAAGAGGAGTAAGGGGGAAGTACAGTGCGCCATTGAAAGTATTGGGCTCCTATTTAAAGAGGGCTAGAGTTAGAAGAAGCAACTGATTGGCCCTCATGTCAGATGGCATTCTGCTGTAGCTTTGTGATGTAATGGCACCACTTGACCAATCGCCCTGGGTGACGATTACACCGGAGGACCAGACGTCACCAATTACACACCAGGTAATTATCTGGGAATATGACTGCACAGCAAGTAGGAGGTGTTGTGGGAAAGTACTCTGCGCCATGGAAAGCATTGGGCTCCTATTCAAAGAGGGCTAGAGTTAGAAGAACACAGTTTCTAAATAGCAGTCCATCTGGAGTATCAGAGTCCCACTCACAGAGAGCAGGGAAACAGGTTAAATAGCTTCCCTCCATCTGAATGTAAGTCATTTGCTCTAACCTAAGACAGCTCATTCTAGCCTGAAGGATGGTAATTAACTCAAGGGACATATTGCCTGAACAAGTATCTAAAGAAGATTTTCTCAGACACTTAGACAGACAAAGTCTTTGATAAACTATCAGGATGGCCATTGCGTCATCCATATTGCTACCCTCTTAGAAGATTATATTTATGCGGAAGACCCCACTAAAAGGCACTGAGAGCTATCAGATGGTATGAACTTTTTATTAATGGCAAAATGATTAATTGAGATTTTGACTTACCATATATATTGATCGAGGCATGGAGAAGGCTGAGGAATGAGCTTTCTTTTTTTTTTTTCATCTCAGCAAGCAGAGAAATATTCCTCTGCAACACTGCCTCTGCTGGCCATTCAGTATAATCTGCAGATGGAAAAGTCCACTGTTAGTCTTTTTTTAGAACTTGAATATTTCCAAACCAAATGCAACACTACCAAAACATGATTTTTATAAAGGGTCAATTAGCACTATGGCATGTCTCATATTGTGAAAATCCAAAACTCACTAAAAATTATAATCTTAATTTAGATTTCAACCTAGCAGACTTCTTTCAATCCTCTGCCTCATTTGCTGATACTCTCTACACAACCCTATCACCTATATGAGGACTTAGATAGAAAGCTCTCTTTGGCAGCCAAGAGATAGAGTACCCTTCTCACAGGAATTATTTCAGGTCATGGTACACCATAGCAATTCAGTGATCTGATACGTTAAGGGAGGAAGGTTTATGCTACGGTTTGTGGGAATAATAAAAACAACAGATTCTAACATCTTCATTTTAGTGCATCCCTATCACTTAACCTATAGAGAACTCCAGAATGGTAAGATCAACCACTCCTTCAAACAAATGTATAAGTCTCAAATATTGTCCTAGGTCCTTTCATCTCACCACCTTAGTCTTCAGCTGGGCATCCTGTCCACATTGCTCCATTTTCTATACCATGATATAAGTATCCTATTGCGTACTAGGCAACTGATTGGCCCTCATGTCAGATGACACCCTGCTGTAGCTTTGTGATGTAATGGCACCACTTGACCAATCACCCTGGGTGACGATTACACCGGAGGACCAGACATCAGCAATTACAAACTAGGTAACTATCTGTGAATATGACTGCACAGCAAGTAAGAGGAGTAAGGGGGAAGTACAGTGCGCCATTGAAAGTATTGGGCTCCTATTTAAAGAGGGCTAGAGTTAGAAGAAGCAACTGATTGGCCCTCATGTCAGATGGCATTCTGCTGTAGCTTTGTGATGTAATGGCACCACTTGACCAATCGCCCTGGGTGACGATTACACCGGAGGACCAGACGTCACCAATTACACACCAGGTAATTATCTGGGAATATGACTGCACAGCAAGTAGGAGGTGTTGTGGGAAAGTACTCTGCGCCATGGAAAGCATTGGGCTCCTATTCAAAGAGGGCTAGAGTTAGAAGAACACAGTTTCTAAATAGCAGTCCATCTGGAGTATCAGAGTCCCACTCACAGAGAGCAGGGAAACAGGTTAAATAGCTTCCCTCCATCTGAATGTAAGTCATTTGCTCTAACCTAAGACAGCTCATTCTAGCCTGAAGGATGGTAATTAACTCAAGGGACATATTGCCTGAACAAGTATCTAAAGAAGATTTTCTCAGACACTTAGACAGACAAAGTCTTTGATAAACTATCAGGATGGCCATTGCGTCATCCATATTGCTACCCTCTTAGAAGATTATATTTATGCGGAAGACCCCACTAAAAGGCACTGAGAGCTATCAGATGGTATGAACTTTTTATTAATGGCAAAATGATTAATTGAGATTTTGACTTACCATATATATTGATCGAGGCATGGAGAAGGCTGAGGAATGAGCTTTCTTTTTTTTTTTTCATCTCAGCAAGCAGAGAAATATTCCTCTGCAACACTGCCTCTGCTGGCCATTCAGTATAATCTGCAGATGGAAAAGTCCACTGTTAGTCTTTTTTTAGAACTTGAATATTTCCAAACCAAATGCAACACTACCAAAACATGATTTTTATAAAGGGTCAATTAGCACTATGGCATGTCTCATATTGTGAAAATCCAAAACTCACTAAAAATTATAATCTTAATTTAGATTTCAACCTAGCAGACTTCTTTCAATCCTCTGCCTCATTTGCTGGTACTCTCTACACAACCCTATCACCTATATGAGGACTTAGATAGAAAGCTCTCTTTGGCAGCCAAGAGATAGAGTACCCTTCTCACAGGAATTATTTCAGGTTATGGTACACCATAGCAATTCAGTGATCTGATACGTTAAGGGAGGAAGGTTTATGCTACGGTTTGTGGGAATAATAAAAACAACAGATTCTAACATCTTCATTTTAGTGCATCCCTATCACTTAACCTATAGAGAACTCCAGAATGGTAAGATCAACCACTCCTTCAAACAAATGTATAAGTCTCAAATATTGTCCTAGGTCCTTTCATCTCACCACCTTAGTCTTCAGCTGGGCATCCTGTCCACATTGCTCCATTTTCTATACCATGATATAAGTATCCTATTGCGTACTAGGCAACTGATTGGCCCTCATGTCAGATGACACCCTGCTGTAGCTTTGTGATGTAATGGCACCACTTGACCAATCACCCTGGGTGACGATTACACCGGAGGACCAGACATCAGCAATTACACACTAGGTAACTATCTGTGAATATGACTGCACAGCAAGTAAGAGGAGTAAGGGGGAAGTACAGTGCGCCATTGAAAGTATTGGGCTCCTATTTAAAGAGGGCTAGAGTTAGAAGAAGCAACTGATTGGCCCTCATGTCAGATGGCATTCTGCTGTAGCTTTGTGATGTAATGGCACCACTTGACCAATCGCCCTGGGTGACGATTACACCGGAGGACCAGACGTCACCAATTACACACCAGGTAATTATCTGGGAATATGACTGCACAGCAAGTAGGAGGTGTTGTGGGAAAGTACTCTGCGCCATGGAAAGCATTGGGCTCCTATTCAAAGAGGGCTAGAGTTAGAAGAACACAGTTTCTAAATAGCAGTCCATCTGGAGTATCAGAGTCCCACTCACAGAGAGCAGGGAAACAGGTTAAATAGCTTCCCTCCATCTGAATGTAAGTCATTTGCTCTAACCTAAGACAGCTCATTCTAGCCTGAAGGATGGTAATTAACTCAAGGGACATATTGCCTGAACAAGTATCTAAAGAAGATTTTCTCAGACACTTAGACAGACAAAGTCTTTGATAAACTATCAGGATGGCCATTGCGTCATCCATATTGCTACCCTCTTAGAAGATTATATTTATGCGGAAGACCCCACTAAAAGGCACTGAGAGCTATCAGATGGTATGAACTTTTTATTAATGGCAAAATGATTAATTGAGATTTTGACTTACCATATATATTGATCGAGGCATGGAGAAGGCTGAGGAATGAGCTTTCTTTTTTTTTTTTCATCTCAGCAAGCAGAGAAATATTCCTCTGCAACACTGCCTCTGCTGGCCATTCAGTATAATCTGCAGATGGAAAAGTCCACTGTTAGTCTTTTTTTAGAACTTGAATATTTCCAAACCAAATGCAACACTACCAAAACATGATTTTTATAAAGGGTCAATTAGCACTATGGCATGTCTCATATTGTGAAAATCCAAAACTCACTAAAAATTATAATCTTAATTTAGATTTCAACCTAGCAGACTTCTTTCAATCCTCTGCCTCATTTGCTGATACTCTCTACACAACCCTATCACCTATATGAGGACTTAGATAGAAAGCTCTCTTTGGCAGCCAAGAGATAGAGTACCCTTCTCACAGGAATTATTTCAGGTCATGGTACACCATAGCAATTCAGTGATCTGATACGTTAAGGGAGGAAGGTTTATGCTACGGTTTGTGGGAATAATAAAAACAACAGATTCTAACATCTTCATTTTAGTGCATCCCTATCACTTAACCTATAGAGAACTCCAGAATGGTAAGATCAACCACTCCTTCAAACAAATGTATAAGTCTCAAATATTGTCCTAGGTCCTTTCATCTCACCACCTTAGTCTTCAGCTGGGCATCCTGTCCACATTGCTCCATTTTCTATACCATGATATAAGTATCCTATTGCGTACTAGGCAACTGATTGGCCCTCATGTCAGATGACACCCTGCTGTAGCTTTGTGATGTAATGGCACCACTTGACCAATCACCCTGGGTGACGATTACACCGGAGGACCAGACATCAGCAATTACAAACTAGGTAACTATCTGTGAATATGACTGCACAGCAAGTAAGAGGAGTAAGGGGGAAGTACAGTGCGCCATTGAAAGTATTGGGCTCCTATTTAAAGAGGGCTAGAGTTAGAAGAAGCAACTGATTGGCCCTCATGTCAGATGGCATTCTGCTGTAGCTTTGTGATGTAATGGCACCACTTGACCAATCGCCCTGGGTGACGATTACACCGGAGGACCAGACGTCACCAATTACACACCAGGTAATTATCTGGGAATATGACTGCACAGCAAGTAGGAGGTGTTGTGGGAAAGTACTCTGCGCCATGGAAAGCATTGGGCTCCTATTCAAAGAGGGCTAGAGTTAGAAGAACACAGTTTCTAAATAGCAGTCCATCTGGAGTATCAGAGTCCCACTCACAGAGAGCAGGGAAACAGGTTAAATAGCTTCCCTCCATCTGAATGTAAGTCATTTGCTCTAACCTAAGACAGCTCATTCCAGCCTGAAGGATGGTAATTAACTCAAGGGACATATTGCCTGCACAAGTATCTAAAGAAGATTTTCTCAGACACTTAGACAGACAAAGTCTTTGATAAACTATCAGGATGGCCATTGCGTCATCCATATTGCTACCCTCTTAGAAGATTATATTTATGCGGAAGACCCCACTAAAAGGCACTGAGAGCTATCAGATGGTATGAACTTTTTATTAATGGCAAAATGATTAATTGAGATTTTGACTTACCATATATATTGATCGAGGCATGGAGAAGGCTGAGGAATGAGCTTTCTTTGTTTTTTTTTTCATCTCAGCAAGCAGAGAAATATTCCTCTGCAACACTGCCTCTGCTGGCCATTCAGTATAATCTGCAGATGGAAAAGTCCACTGTTAGTCTTTTTTTAGAACTTGAATATTTCCAAACCAAATGCAACACTTCCAAAAAATGATTTTTATAAAGGGTCAATTAGCACTATGGCATGTCTCATATTGTGAAAATCCAAATCTCACTAAAAATTATAATCTTAATTTAGATTTCAACCTAGCAGACTTCTTTCAATCCTCTGCCTCATTTGCTGGTACTCTCTACACAACCCTATCACCTATATGAGGACTTAGATAGAAAGCTCTCTTTGGCAGCCAAGAGATAGAGTACCCTTCTCACAGGAATTATTTCAGGTTATGGTACACCATAGCAATTCAGTGATCTGATATGTTAAGGGAGGAAGGTTTATGCTACGGTTTGTGGGAATAATAAAAACAACAGATTCTAACATCTTCATTTTAGTGCATCCCTATCACTTAACCTATAGAGAACTCCAGAATGGTAAGATCAACCACTCCTTCAAACAAATGTATAAGTCTCAAATATTGTCCTAGGTCCTTTCATCTCACCACCTTAGTCTTCAGCTGGGCATCCTGTCCACATTGCTCCATTTTCTATACCATGATATAAGTATCCTATTGCGTACTAGGCAACTGATTGGCCCTCATGTCAGATGACACCCTGCTGTAGCTTTGTGATGTAATGGCACCACTTGACCAATCACCCTGGGTGACGATTACACCGGAGGACCAGACATCAGCAATTACAAACTAGGTAACTATCTGTGAATATGACTGCACAGCAAGTAAGAGGAGTAAGGGGGAAGTACAGTGCGCCATTGAAAGTATTGGGCTCCTATTTAAAGAGGGCTAGAGTTAGAAGAAGCAACTGATTGGCCCTCATGTCAGATGGCATTCTGCTGTAGCTTTGTGATGTAATGGCACCACTTGACCAATCGCCCTGGGTGACGATTACACCGGAGGACCAGACGTCACCAATTACACACCAGGTAATTATCTGGGAATATGACTGCACAGCAAGTAGGAGGTGTTGTGGGAAAGTACTCTGCGCCATGGAAAGCATTGGGCTCCTATTCAAAGAGGGCTAGAGTTAGAAGAACACAGTTTCTAAATAGCAGTCCATCTGGAGTATCAGAGTCCCACTCACAGAGAGCAGGGAAACAGGTTAAATAGCTTCCCTCCATCTGAATGTAAGTCATTTGCTCTAACCTAAGACAGCTCATTCCAGCCTGAAGGATGGTAATTAACTCAAGGGACATATTGCCTGCACAAGTATCTAAAGAAGATTTTCTCAGACACTTGGACAGACAAAGTCTTTGATAAACTATCAGGATGGCCATTGCGTCATCCATATTGCTACCGTCTTAGAAGATTATATTTATGCGGAAGACCCCACTAAAAGGCACTGAGAGCTATCAGATGGTATGAACTTTTTATTAATGGCAAAATGATTAATTGAGATTTTGACTTACCATATATATTGATCGAGGCATGGAGAAGGCTGAGGAATGAGCTTTCTTTGTTTTTTTTTTCATCTCAGCAAGCAGAGAAATATTCCTCTGCAACACTGCCTCTGCTGGCCATTCAGTATATTCTGCAGATGGAAAAGTCCACTGTTAGTCTTTTTTTAGAACTTGAATATTTCCAAACCAAATGCAACACTTCCAAAAAATGATTTTTATAAAGGGTCAATTAGCACTATGGCATGTCTCATATTGTGAAAATCCAAATCTCACTAAAAATTATAATCTTAATTTAGATTTCAACCTAGCAGACTTCTTTCAATCCTCTGCCTCATTTGCTGGTACTCTCTACACAACCCTATCACCTATATGAGGACTTAGATAGAAAGCTCTCTTTGGCAGCCAAGAGATAGAGTACCCTTCTCACAGGAATTATTTCAGGTTATGGTACACCATAGCAATTCAGTGATCTGATACGTTAAGGGAGGAAGGTTTATGCTACGGTTTGTGGGAATAATAAAAACAACAGATTCTAACATCTTCATTTTAGTGCATCCCTATCACTTAACCTATAGAGAACTCCAGAATGGTAAGATCAACCACTCCTTCAAACAAATGTATAAGTCTCAAATATTGTCCTAGGTCCTTTCATCTCACCACCTTAGTCTTCAGCTGGGCATCCTGTCCACATTGCTCCATTTTCTATACCATGATATAAGTATCCTATTGCGTACTAGGCAACTGATTGGCCCTCATGTCAGATGACACCCTGCTGTAGCTTTGTGATGTAATGGCACCACTTGACCAATCACCCTGGGTGACGATTACACCGGAGGACCAGACATCAGCAATTACAAACTAGGTAACTATCTGTGAATATGACTGCACAGCAAGTAAGAGGAGTAAGGGGGAAGTACAGTGCGCCATTGAAAGTATTGGGCTCCTATTTAAAGAGGGCTAGAGTTAGAAGAAGCAACTGATTGGCCCTCATGTCAGATGGCATTCTGCTGTAGCTTTGTGATGTAATGGCACCACTTGACCAATCGCCCTGGGTGACGATTACACCGGAGGACCAGACGTCACCAATTACACACCAGGTAATTATCTGGGAATATGACTGCACAGCAAGTAGGAGGTGTTGTGGGAAAGTACTCTGCGCCATGGAAAGCATTGGGCTCCTATTCAAAGAGGGCTAGAGTTAGAAGAACACAGTTTCTAAATAGCAGTCCATCTGGAGTATCAGAGTCCCACTCACAGAGAGCAGGGAAACAGGTTAAATAGCTTCCCTCCATCTGAATGTAAGTCATTTGCTCTAACCTAAGACAGCTCATTCCAGCCTGAAGGATGGTAATTAACTCAAGGGACATATTGCCTGCACAAGTATCTAAAGAAGATTTTCTCAGACACTTGGACAGACAAAGTCTTTGATAAACTATCAGGATGGCCATTGCGTCATCCATATTGCTACCGTCTTAGAAGATTATATTTATGCGGAAGACCCCACTAAAAGGCACTGAGAGCTATCAGATGCTATGAACTTTTTATTAATGGCAAAATGATTAATTGAGATTTTGACTTACCATATATATTGATCGAGGCATGGAGAAGGCTGAGGAATGAGCTTTCTTTGTTTTTTTTTTCATCTCAGCAAGCAGAGAAATATTCCTCTGCAACACTGCCTCTGCTGGCCATTCAGTATAATCTGCAGATGGAAAAGTCCACTGTTAGTCTTTTTTTAGAACTTGAATATTTCCAAACCAAATGCAACACTTCCAAAAAATGATTTTTATAAAGGGTCAATTAGCACTATGGCATGTCTCATATTGTGAAAATCCAAATCTCACTAAAAATTATAATCTTAATTTAGATTTCAACCTAGCAGACTTCTTTCAATCCTCTGCCTCATTTGCTGGTACTCTCTACACAACCCTATCACCTATATGAGGACTTAGATAGAAAGCTCTCTTTGGCAGCCAAGAGATAGAGTACCCTTCTCACAGGAATTATTTCAGGTTATGGTACACCATAGCAATTCAGTGATCTGATACGTTAAGGGAGGAAGGTTTATGCTACGGTTTGTGGGAATAATAAAAACAACAGATTCTAACATCTTCATTTTAGTGCATCCCTATCACTTAACCTATAGAGAACTCCAGAATGGTAAGATCAACCACTCCTTCAAACAAATGTATAAGTCTCAAATATTGTCCTAGGTCCTTTCATCTCACCACCTTAGTCTTCAGCTGGGCATCCTGTCCACATTGCTCCATTTTCTATACCATGATATAAGTATCCTATTGCGTACTAGGCAACTGATTGGCCCTCATGTCAGATGACACCCTGCTGTAGCTTTGTGATGTAATGGCACCACTTGACCAATCACCCTGGGTGACGATTACACCGGAGGACCAGACATCAGCAATTACAAACTAGGTAACTATCTGTGAATATGACTGCACAGCAAGTAAGAGGAGTAAGGGGGAAGTACAGTGCGCCATTGAAAGTATTGGGCTCCTATTTAAAGAGGGCTAGAGTTAGAAGAAGCAACTGATTGGCCCTCATGTCAGATGGCATTCTGCTGTAGCTTTGTGATGTAATGGCACCACTTGACCAATCGCCCTGGGTGACGATTACACCGGAGGACCAGACGTCACCAATTACACACCAGGTAATTATCTGGGAATATGACTGCACAGCAAGTAGGAGGTGTTGTGGGAAAGTACTCTGCGCCATGGAAAGCATTGGGCTCCTATTCAAAGAGGGCTAGAGTTAGAAGAACACAGTTTCTAAATAGCAGTCCATCTGGAGTATCAGAGTCCCACTCACAGAGAGCAGGGAAACAGGTTAAATAGCTTCCCTCCATCTGAATGTAAGTCATTTGCTCTAACCTAAGACAGCTCATTCCAGCCTGAAGGATGGTAATTAACTCAAGGGACATATTGCCTGCACAAGTATCTAAAGAAGATTTTCTCAGACACTTGGACAGACAAAGTCTTTGATAAACTATCAGGATGGCCATTGCGTCATCCATATTGCTACCGTCTTAGAAGATTATATTTATGCGGAAGACCCCACTAAAAGGCACTGAGAGCTATCAGATGCTATGAACTTTTTATTAATGGCAAAATGATTAATTGAGATTTTGACTTACCATATATATTGATCGAGGCATGGAGAAGGCTGAGGAATGAGCTTTCTTTGTTTTTTTTTTCATCTCAGCAAGCAGAGAAATATTCCTCTGCAACACTGCCTCTGCTGGCCATTCAGTATAATCTGCAGATGGAAAAGTCCACTGTTAGTCTTTTTTTAGAACTTGAATATTTCCAAACCAAATGCAACACTTCCAAAAAATGATTTTTATAAAGGGTCAATTAGCACTATGGCATGTCTCATATTGTGAAAATCCAAATCTCACTAAAAATTATAATCTTAATTTAGATTTCAACCTAGCAGACTTCTTTCAATCCTCTGCCTCATTTGCTGGTACTCTCTACACAACCCTATCACCTATATGAGGACTTAGATAGAAAGCTCTCTTTGGCAGCCAAGAGATAGAGTACCCTTCTCACAGGAATTATTTCAGGTTATGGTACACCATAGCAATTCAGTGATCTGATACGTTAAGGGAGGAAGGTTTATGCTACGGTTTGTGGGAATAATAAAAACAACAGATTCTAACATCTTCATTTTAGTGCATCCCTATCACTTAACCTATAGAGAACTCCAGAATGGTAAGATCAACCACTCCTTCAAACAAATGTATAAGTCTCAAATATTGTCCTAGGTCCTTTCATCTCACCACCTTAGTCTTCAGCTGGGCATCCTGTCCACATTGCTCCATTTTCTATACCATGATATAAGTATCCTATTGCGTACTAGGCAACTGATTGGCCCTCATGTCAGATGACACCCTGCTGTAGCTTTGTGATGTAATGGCACCACTTGACCAATCACCCTGGGTGACGATTACACCGGAGGACCAGACATCAGCAATTACACACTAGGTAACTATCTGTGAATATGACTGCACAGCAAGTAAGAGGAGTAAGGGGGAAGTACAGTGCGCCATTGAAAGTATTGGGCTCCTATTTAAAGAGGGCTAGAGTTAGAAGAAGCAACTGATTGGCCCTCATGTCAGATGGCATTCTGCTGTAGCTTTGTGATGTAATGGCACCACTTGACCAATCGCCCTGGGTGACGATTACACCGGAGGACCAGACGTCACCAATTACACACCAGGTAATTATCTGGGAATATGACTGCACAGCAAGTAGGAGGTGTTGTGGGAAAGTACTCTGCGCCATGGAAAGCATTGGGCTCCTATTCAAAGAGGGCTAGAGTTAGAAGAACACAGTTTCTAAATAGCAGTCCATCTGGAGTATCAGAGTCCCACTCACAGAGAGCAGGGAAACAGGTTAAATAGCTTCCCTCCATCTGAATGTAAGTCATTTGCTCTAACCTAAGACAGCTCATTCTAGCCTGAAGGATGGTAATTAACTCAAGGGACATATTGCCTGAACAAGTATCTAAAGAAGATTTTCTCAGACACTTAGACAGACAAAGTCTTTGATAAACTATCAGGATGGCCATTGCGTCATCCATATTGCTACCCTCTTAGAAGATTATATTTATGCGGAAGACCCCACTAAAAGGCACTGAGAGCTATCAGATGGTATGAACTTTTTATTAATGGCAAAATGATTAATTGAGATTTTGACTTACCATATATATTGATCGAGGCATGGAGAAGGCTGAGGAATGAGCTTTCTATGTTTTTTTTTTCATCTCAGCAAGCAGAGAAATATTCCTCTGCAACACTGCCTCTGCTGGCCATTCAGTATAATCTGCAGATGGAAAAGTCCACTGTTAGTCTTTTTTTAGAACTTGAATATTTCCAAACCAAATGCAACACTTCCAAAAAATGATTTTTATAAAGGGTCAATTAGCACTATGGCATGTCTCATATTGTGAAAATCCAAATCTCACTAAAAATTATAATCTTAATTTAGATTTCAACCTAGCAGACTTCTTTCAATCCTCTGCCTCATTTGCTGGTACTCTCTACACAACCCTATCACCTATATGAGGACTTAGATAGAAAGCTCTCTTTGGCAGCCAAGAGATAGAGTACCCTTCTCACAGGAATTATTTCAGGTTATGGTACACCATAGCAATTCAGTGATCTGATACGTTAAGGGAGGAAGGTTTATGCTACGGTTTGTGGGAATAATAAAAACAACAGATTCTAACATCTTCATTTTAGTGCATCCCTATCACTTAACCTATAGAGAACTCCAGAATGGTAAGATCAACCACTCCTTCAAACAAATGTATAAGTCTCAAATATTGTCCTAGGTCCTTTCATCTCACCACCTTAGTCTTCAGCTGGGCATCCTGTCCACATTGCTCCATTTTCTATACCATGATATAAGTATCCTATTGCGTACTAGGCAACTGATTGGCCCTCATGTCAGATGACACCCTGCTGTAGCTTTGTGATGTAATGGCACCACTTGACCAATCACCCTGGGTGACGATTACACCGGAGGACCAGACATCAGCAATTACAAACTAGGTAACTATCTGTGAATATGACTGCACAGCAAGTAAGAGGAGTAAGGGGGAAGTACAGTGCGCCATTGAAAGTATTGGGCTCCTATTTAAAGAGGGCTAGAGTTAGAAGAAGCAACTGATTGGCCCTCATGTCAGATGGCATTCTGCTGTAGCTTTGTGATGTAATGGCACCACTTGACCAATCGCCCTGGGTGACGATTACACCGGAGGACCAGACGTCACCAATTACACACCAGGTAATTATCTGGGAATATGACTGCACAGCAAGTAGGAGGTGTTGTGGGAAAGTACTCTGCGCCATGGAAAGCATTGGGCTCCTATTCAAAGAGGGCTAGAGTTAGAAGAACACAGTTTCTAAATAGCAGTCCATCTGGAGTATCAGAGTCCCACTCACAGAGAGCAGGGAAACAGGTTAAATAGCTTCCCTCCATCTGAATGTAAGTCATTTGCTCTAACCTAAGACAGCTCATTCCAGCCTGAAGGATGGTAATTAACTCAAGGGACATATTGCCTGCACAAGTATCTAAAGAAGATTTTCTCAGACACTTGGACAGACAAAGTCTTTGATAAACTATCAGGATGGCCATTGCGTCATCCATATTGCTACCGTCTTAGAAGATTATATTTATGCGGAAGACCCCACTAAAAGGCACTGAGAGCTATCAGATGCTATGAACTTTTTATTAATGGCAAAATGATTAATTGAGATTTTGACTTACCATATATATTGATCGAGGCATGGAGAAGGCTGAGGAATGAGCTTTCTTT
Source organism: Lissotriton vulgaris (assembly GCF_964263255.1). Taxonomy (NCBI): domain Eukaryota; kingdom Metazoa; phylum Chordata; class Amphibia; order Caudata; family Salamandridae; genus Lissotriton; species Lissotriton vulgaris. Next base: position 164,513 of record NW_028253417.1, on the reverse strand, counting down.
TTTTTTTTTCATCTCAGCAAGCAGAGAAATATTCCTCTGCAACACTGCCTCTGCTGGCCATTCAGTATAATCTGCAGATGGAAAAGTCCACTGTTAGTCTTTTTTTAGAACTTGAATATTTCCAAACCAAATGCAACACTACCAAAACATGATTTTTATAAAGGGTCAATTAGCACTATGGCATGTCTCATATTGTGAAAATCCAAAACTCACTAAAAATTATAATCTTAATTTAGATTTCAACCTAGCAGACTTCTTTCAATCCTCTGCCTCATTTGCTGATACTCTCTACACAACCCTATCACCTATATGAGGACTTAGATAGAAAGCTCTCTTTGGCAGCCAAGAGATAGAGTACCCTTCTCACAGGAATTATTTCAGGTCATGGTACACCATAGCAATTCAGTGATCTGATACGTTAAGGGAGGAAGGTTTATGCTACGGTTTGTGGGAATAATACAAACAACAGATTCTAACATCTTCATTTTAGTGCATCCCTATCACTTAACCTATAGAGAACTCCAGAATGGTAAGATCAACCACTCCTTCAAACAAATGTATAAGTCTCAAATATTGTCCTAGGTCCTTTCATCTCACCACCTTAGTCTTCAGCTGGGCATCCTGTCCACATTGCTCCATTTTCTATACCATGATATAAGTATCCTATTGCGTACTAGGCAACTGATTGGCCCTCATGTCAGATGACACCCTGCTGTAGCTTTGTGATGTAATGGCACCACTTGACCAATCACCCTGGGTGACGATTACACCGGAGGACCAGACATCAGCAATTACACACTAGGTAACTATCTGTGAATATGACTGCACAGCAAGTAAGAGGAGTAAGGGGGAAGTACAGTGCGCCATTGAAAGTATTGGGCTCCTATTTAAAGAGGGCTAGAGTTAGAAGAAGCAACTGATTGGCCCTCATGTCAGATGGCATTCTGCTGTAGCTTTGTGATGTAATGGCACCACTTGACCAATCGCCCTGGGTGACGATTACACCGGAGGACCAGACGTCACCAATTACACACCAGGTAATTATCTGGGAATATGACTGCACAGCAAGTAGGAGGTGTTGTGGGAAAGTACTCTGCGCCATGGAAAGCATTGGGCTCCTATTCAAAGAGGGCTAGAGTTAGAAGAACACAGTTTCTAAATAGCAGTCCATCTGGAGTATCAGAGTCCCACTCACAGAGAGCAGGGAAACAGGTTAAATAGCTTCCCTCCATCTGAATGTAAGTCATTTGCTCTAACCTAAGACAGCTCATTCTAGCCTGAAGGATGGTAATTAACTCAAGGGACATATTGCCTGAACAAGTATCTAAAGAAGATTTTCTCAGACACTTAGACAGACAAAGTCTTTGATAAACTATCAGGATGGCCATTGCGTCATCCATATTGCTACCCTCTTAGAAGATTATATTTATGCGGAAGACCCCACTAAAAGGCACTGAGAGCTATCAGATGGTATGAACTTTTTATTAATGGCAAAATGATTAATTGAGATTTTGACTTACCATATATATTGATCGAGGCATGGAGAAGGCTGAGGAATTAGCTTTCTATGTTTTTTTTTTCATCTCAGCAAGCAGAGAAATATTCCTCTGCAACACTGCCTCTGCTGGCCATTCAGTATAATCTGCAGATGGAAAAGTCCACTGTTAGTCTTTTTTTAGAACTTGAATATTTCCAAACCAAATGCAACACTTCCAAAAAATGATTTTTATAAAGGGTCAATTAGCACTATGGCATGTCTCATATTGTGAAAATCCAAAACTCACTAAAAATTATAATCTTAATTTAGATTTCAACCTAGCAGACTTCTTTCAATCCTCTGCCTCATTTGCTGATACTCTCTACACAACCCTATCACCTATATGAGGACTTAGATAGAAAGCTCTCTTTGGCAGCCAAGAGATAGAGTACCCTTCTCACAGGAATTATTTCAGGTCATGGTACACCATAGCAATTCAGTGATCTGATACGTTAAGGGAGGAAGGTTTATGCTACGGTTTGTGGGAATAATACAAACAACAGATTCTAACATCTTCATTTTAGTGCATCCCTATCACTTAACCTATAGAGAACTCCAGAATGGTAAGATCAACCACTCCTTCAAACAAATGTATAAGTCTCAAATATTGTCCTAGGTCCTTTCATCTCACCACCTTAGTCTTCAGCTGGGCATCCTGTCCACATTGCTCCATTTTCTATACCATGATATAAGTATCCTATTGCGTACTAGGCAACTGATTGGCCCTCATGTCAGATGACACCCTGCTGTAGCTTTGTGATGTAATGGCACCACTTGACCAATCACCCTGGGTGACGATTACACCGGAGGACCAGACATCAGCAATTACACACTAGGTAACTATCTGTGAATATGACTGCACAGCAAGTAAGAGGAGTAAGGGGGAAGTACAGTGCGCCATTGAAAGTATTGGGCTCCTATTTAAAGAGGGCTAGAGTTAGAAGAAGCAACTGATTGGCCCTCATGTCAGATGGCATTCTGCTGTAGCTTTGTGATGTAATGGCACCACTTGACCAATCGCCCTGGGTGACGATTACACCGGAGGACCAGACGTCACCAATTACACACCAGGTAATTATCTGGGAATATGACTGCACAGCAAGTAGGAGGTGTTGTGGGAAAGTACTCTGCGCCATGGAAAGCATTGGGCTCCTATTCAAAGAGGGCTAGAGTTAGAAGAACACAGTTTCTAAATAGCAGTCCATCTGGAGTATCAGAGTCCCACTCACAGAGAGCAGGGAAACAGGTTAAATAGCTTCCCTCCATCTGAATGTAAGTCATTTGCTCTAACCTAAGACAGCTCATTCTAGCCTGAAGGATGGTAATTAACTCAAGGGACATATTGCCTGAACAAGTATCTAAAGAAGATTTTCTCAGACACTTAGACAGACAAAGTCTTTGATAAACTATCAGGATGGCCATTGCGTCATCCATATTGCTACCCTCTTAGAAGATTATATTTATGCGGAAGACCCCACTAAAAGGCACTGAGAGCTATCAGATGGTATGAACTTTTTATTAATGGCAAAATGATTAATTGAGATTTTGACTTACCATATATATTGATCGAGGCATGGAGAAGGCTGAGGAATTAGCTTTCTATGTTTTTTTTTTCATCTCAGCAAGCATAGAAATATTCCTCTGCAACACTGCCTCTGCTGGCCATTCAGTATAATCTGCAGATGGAAAAGTCCACTGTTAGTCTTTTTTTAGAACTTGAATATTTCCAAACCAAATGCAACACTTCCAAAAAATGATTTTTATAAAGGGTCAATTAGCACTATGGCATGTCTCATATTGTGAAAATCCAAATCTCACTAAAAATTATAATCTTAATTTAGATTTCAACCTAGCAGACTTCTTTCAATCCTCTGCCTCATTTGCTGGTACTCTCTACACAACCCTATCACCTATATGAGGACTTAGATAGAAAGCTCTCTTTGGCAGCCAAGAGATAGAGTACCCTTCTCACAGGAATTATTTCAGGTCATGGTACACCATAGCAATTCAGTGATCTGATACGTTAAGGGAGGAAGGTTTATGCTACGGTTTGTGGGAATAATAAAAACAACAGATTCTAACATCTTCATTTTAGTGCATCCCTATCACTTAACCTATAGAGAACTCCAGAATGGTAAGATCAACCACTCCTTCAAACAAATGTATAAGTCTCAAATATTGTCCTAGGTCCTTTCATCTCACCACCTTAGTCTTCAGCTGGGCATCCTGTCCACATTGCTCCATTTTCTATACCATGATATAAGTATCCTATTGCGTACTAGGCAACTGATTGGCCCTCATGTCAGATGACACCCTGCTGTAGCTTTGTGATGTAATGGCACCACTTGACCAATCACCCTGGGTGACGATTACACCGGAGGACCAGACATCAGCAATTACACACTAGGTAACTATCTGTGAATATGACTGCACAGCAAGTAAGAGGAGTAAGGGGGAAGTACAGTGCGCCATTGAAAGTATTGGGCTCCTATTTAAAGAGGGCTAGAGTTAGAAGAAGCAACTGATTGGCCCTCATGTCAGATGGCATTCTGCTGTAGCTTTGTGATGTAATGGCACCACTTGACCAATCGCCCTGGGTGACGATTACACCGGAGGACCAGACATCACCAATTACACACCAGGTAATTATCTGGGAATATGACTGCACAGCAAGTAGGAGGTGTTGTGGGAAAGTACTCTGCGCCATGGAAAGCATTGGGCTCCTATTCAAAGAGGGCTAGAGTTAGAAGAACACAGTTTCTAAATAGCAGTCCATCTGGAGTATCAGAGTCCCACTCACAGAGAGCAGGGAAACAGGTTAAATAGCTTCCCTCCATCTGAATGTAAGTCATTTGCTCTAACCTAAGACAGCTCATTCCAGCCTGAAGGATGGTAATTAACTCAAGGGACATATTGCCTGCACAAGTATCTAAAGAAGATTTTCTCAGACACTTAGACAGACAAAGTCTTTGATAAACTATCAGGATGGCCATTGCGTCATCCATATTGCTACCCTCTTAGAAGATTATATTTATGCGGAAGACCCCACTAAAAGGCACTGAGAGCTATCAGATGGTATGAACTTTTTATTAATGGCAAAATGATTAATTGAGATTTTGACTTACCATATATATTGATCGAGGCATGGAGAAGGCTGAGGAATGAGCTTTCTTTGTTTTTTTTTTCATCTCAGCAAGCAGAGAAATATTCCTCTGCAACACTGCCTCTGCTGGCCATTCAGTATAATCTGCAGATGGAAAAGTCCACTGTTAGTCTTTTTTTAGAACTTGAATATTTCCAAACCAAATGCAACACTTCCAAAAAATGATTTTTATAAAGGGTCAATTAGCACTATGGCATGTCTCATATTGTGAAAATCCAAATCTCACTAAAAATTATAATCTTAATTTAGATTTCAACCTAGCAGACTTCTTTCAATCCTCTGCCTCATTTGCTGGTACTCTCTACACAACCCTATCACCTATATGAGGACTTAGATAGAAAGCTCTCTTTGGCAGCCAAGAGATAGAGTACCCTTCTCACAGGAATTATTTCAGGTTATGGTACACCATAGCAATTCAGTGATCTGATACGTTAAGGGAGGAAGGTTTATGCTACGGTTTGTGGGAATAATAAAAACAACAGATTCTAACATCTTCATTTTAGTGCATCCCTATCACTTAACCTATAGAGAACTCCAGAATGGTAAGATCAACCACTCCTTCAAACAAATGTATAAGTCTCAAATATTGTCCTAGGTCCTTTCATCTCACCACCTTAGTCTTCAGCTGGGAATCCTGTCCACATTGCTCCATTTTCTATACCATGATATAAGTATCCTATTGCGTACTAGGCAACTGATTGGCCCTCATGTCAGATGACACCCTGCTGTAGCTTTGTGATGTAATGGCACCACTTGACCAATCACCCTGGGTGACGATTACACCGGAGGACCAGACATCAGCAATTACACACTAGGTAACTATCTGTGAATATGACTGCACAGCAAGTAAGAGGAGTAAGGGGGAAGTACAGTGCGCCATTGAAAGTATTGGGCTCCTATTTAAAGAGGGCTAGAGTTAGAAGAAGCAACTGATTGGCCCTCATGTCAGATGGCATTCTGCTGTAGCTTTGTGATGTAATGGCACCACTTGACCAATCGCCCTGGGTGACGATTACACCGGAGGACCAGACGTCACCAATTACACACCAGGTAATTATCTGGGAATATGACTGCACAGCAAGTAGGAGGTGTTGTGGGAAAGTACTCTGCGCCATGGAAAGCATTGGGCTCCTATTCAAAGAGGGCTAGAGTTAGAAGAACACAGTTTCTAAATAGCAGTCCATCTGGAGTATCAGAGTCCCACTCACAGAGAGCAGGGAAACAGGTTAAATAGCTTCCCTCCATCTGAATGTAAGTCATTTGCTCTAACCTAAGACAGCTCATTCCAGCCTGAAGGATGGTAATTAACTCAAGGGACATATTGCCTGAACAAGTATCTAAAGAAGATTTTCTCAGACACTTAGACAGACAAAGTCTTTGATAAACTATCAGGATGGCCATTGCGTCATCCATATTGCTACCCTCTTAGAAGATTATATTTATGCGGAAGACCCCACTAAAAGGCACTGAGAGCTATCAGATGGTATGAACTTTTTATTAATGGCAAAATGATTAATTGAGATTTTGACTTACCATATATATTGATCGAGGCATGGAGAAGGCTGAGGAATTAGCTTTCTATGTTTTTTTTTTCATCTCAGCAAGCAGAGAAATATTCCTCTGCAAACACTGCCTCTGCTGGCCATTCAGTATAATCTGCAGATGGAAAAGTCCACTGTTAGTCTTTTTTTAGAACTTGAATATTTCCAAACCAAATGCAACACTTCCAAAAAATGATTTTTATAAAGGGTCAATTAGCACTATGGCATGTCTCATATTGTGAAAATCCAAATCTCACTAAAAATTATAATCTTAATTTAGATTTCAACCTAGCAGACTTCTTTCAATCCTCTGCCTCATTTGCTGGTACTCTCTACACAACCCTATCACCTATATGAGGACTTAGATAGAAAGCTCTCTTTGGCAGCCAAGAGATAGAGTACCCTTCTCACAGGAATTATTTCAGGTCATGGTACACCATAGCAATTCAGTGATCTGATACGTTAAGGGAGGAAGGTTTATGCTACGGTTTGTGGGAATAATAAAAACAACAGATTCTAACATCTTCATTTTAGTGCATCCCTATCACTTAACCTATAGAGAACTCCAGAATGGTAAGATCAACCACTCCTTCAAACAAATGTATAAGTCTCAAATATTGTCCTAGGTCCTTTCATCTCACCACCTTAGTCTTCAGCTGGGCATCCTGTCCACATTGCTCCATTTTCTATACCATGATATAAGTATCCTATTGCGTACTAGGCAACTGATTGGCCCTCATGTCAGATGACACCCTGCTGTAGCTTTGTGATGTAATGGCACCACTTGACCAATCACCCTGGGTGACGATTACACCGGAGGACCAGACATCAGCAATTACAAACTAGGTAACTATCTGTGAATATGACTGCACAGCAAGTAAGAGGAGTAAGGGGGAAGTACAGTGCGCCATTGAAAGTATTGGGCTCCTATTTAAAGAGGGCTAGAGTTAGAAGAAGCAACTGATTGGCCCTCATGTCAGATGGCATTCTGCTGTAGCTTTGTGATGTAATGGCACCACTTGACCAATCGCCCTGGGTGACGATTACACCGGAGGACCAGACGTCACCAATTACACACCAGGTAATTATCTGGGAATATGACTGCACAGCAAGTAGGAGGTGTTGTGGGAAAGTACTCTGCGCCATGGAAAGCATTGGGCTCCTATTCAAAGAGGGCTAGAGTTAGAAGAACACAGTTTCTAAATAGCAGTCCATCTGGAGTATCAGAGTCCCACTCACAGAGAGCAGGGAAACAGGTTAAATAGCTTCCCTCCATCTGAATGTAAGTCATTTGCTCTAACCTAAGACAGCTCATTCCAGCCTGAAGGATGGTAATTAACTCAAGGGACATATTGCCTGAACAAGTATCTAAAGAAGATTTTCTCAGACACTTAGACAGACAAAGTCTTTGATAAACTATCAGGATGGCCATTGCGTCATCCATATTGCTACCCTCTTAGAAGATTATATTTATGCGGAAGACCCCACTAAAAGGCACTGAGAGCTATCAGATGGTATGAACTTTTTATTAATGGCAAAATGATTAATTGAGATTTTGACTTACCATATATATTGATCGAGGCATGGAGAAGGCTGAGGAATTAGCTTTCTATGTTTTTTTTTTCATCTCAGCAAGCAGAGAAATATTCCTCTGCAACACTGCCTCTGCTGGCCATTCAGTATAATCTGCAGATGGAAAAGTCCACTGTTAGTCTTTTTTTAGAACTTGAATATTTCCAAACCAAATGCAACACTTCCAAAAAATGATTTTTATAAAGGGTCAATTAGCACTATGGCATGTCTCATATTGTGAAAATCCAAATCTCACTAAAAATTATAATCTTAATTTAGATTTCAACCTAGCAGACTTCTTTCAATCCTCTGCCTCATTTGCTGGTACTCTCTACACAACCCTATCACCTATATGAGGACTTAGATAGAAAGCTCTCTTTGGCAGCCAAGAGATAGAGTACCCTTCTCACAGGAATTATTTCAGGTTATGGTACACCATAGCAATTCAGTGATCTGATACGTTAAGGGAGGAAGGTTTATGCTACGGTTTGTGGGAATAATAAAAACAACAGATTCTAACATCTTCATTTTAGTGCATCCCTATCACTTAACCTATAGAGAACTCCAGAATGGTAAGATCAACCACTCCTTCAAACAAATGTATAAGTCTCAAATATTGTCCTAGGTCCTTTCATCTCACCACCTTAGTCTTCAGCTGGGCATCCTGTCCACATTGCTCCATTTTCTATACCATGATATAAGTATCCTATTGCGTACTAGGCAACTGATTGGCCCTCATGTCAGATGACACCCTGCTGTAGCTTTGTGATGTAATGGCACCACTTGACCAATCACCCTGGGTGACGATTACACCGGAGGACCAGACATCAGCAATTACAAACTAGGTAACTATCTGTGAATATGACTGCACAGCAAGTAAGAGGAGTAAGGGGGAAGTACAGTGCGCCATTGAAAGTATTGGGCTCCTATTTAAAGAGGGCTAGAGTTAGAAGAAGCAACTGATTGGCCCTCATGTCAGATGGCATTCTGCTGTAGCTTTGTGATGTAATGGCACCACTTGACCAATCGCCCTGGGTGACGATTACACCGGAGGACCAGACGTCACCAATTACACACCAGGTAATTATCTGGGAATATGACTGCACAGCAAGTAGGAGGTGTTGTGGGAAAGTACTCTGCGCCATGGAAAGCATTGGGCTCCTATTCAAAGAGGGCTAGAGTTAGAAGAACACAGTTTCTAAATAGCAGTCCATCTGGAGTATCAGAGTCCCACTCACAGAGAGCAGGGAAACAGGTTAAATAGCTTCCCTCCATCTGAATGTAAGTCATTTGCTCTAACCTAAGACAGCTCATTCCAGCCTGAAGGATGGTAATTAACTCAAGGGACATATTGCCTGCACAAGTATCTAAAGAAGATTTTCTCAGACACTTGGACAGACAAAGTCTTTGATAAACTATCAGGATGGCCATTGCGTCATCCATATTGCTACCGTCTTAGAAGATTATATTTATGCGGAAGACCCCACTAAAAGGCACTGAGAGCTATCAGATGCTATGAACTTTTTATTAATGGCAAAATGATTAATTGAGATTTTGACTTACCATATATATTGATCGAGGCATGGAGAAGGCTGAGGAATGAGCTTTCTTTTTTTTTTTTCATCTCAGCAAGCAGAGAAATATTCCTCTGCAACACTGCCTCTGCTGGCCATTCAGTATAATCTGCAGATGGAAAAGTCCACTGTTAGTCTTTTTTTAGAACTTGAATATTTCCAAACCAAATGCAACACTACCAAAACATGATTTTTATAAAGGGTCAATTAGCACTATGGCATGTCTCATATTGTGAAAATCCAAAACTCACTAAAAATTATAATCTTAATTTAGATTTCAACCTAGCAGACTTCTTTCAATCCTCTGCCTCATTTGCTGATACTCTCTACACAACCCTATCACCTATATGAGGACTTAGATAGAAAGCTCTCTTTGGCAGCCAAGAGATAGAGTACCCTTCTCACAGGAATTATTTCAGGTCATGGTACACCATAGCAATTCAGTGATCTGATACGTTAAGGGAGGAAGGTTTATGCTACGGTTTGTGGGAATAATAAAAACAACAGATTCTAACATCTTCATTTTAGTGCATCCCTATCACTTAACCTATAGAGAACTCCAGAATGGTAAGATCAACCACTCCTTCAAACAAATGTATAAGTCTCAAATATTGTCCTAGGTCCTTTCATCTCACCACCTTAGTCTTCAGCTGGGCATCCTGTCCACATTGCTCCATTTTCTATACCATGATATAAGTATCCTATTGCGTACTAGGCAACTGATTGGCCCTCATGTCAGATGACACCCTGCTGTAGCTTTGTGATGTAATGGCACCACTTGACCAATCACCCTGGGTGACGATTACACCGGAGGACCAGACATCAGCAATTACACACTAGGTAACTATCTGTGAATATGACTGCACAGCAAGTAAGAGGAGTAAGGGGGAAGTACAGTGCGCCATTGAAAGTATTGGGCTCCTATTTAAAGAGGGCTAGAGTTAGAAGAAGCAACTGATTGGCCCTCATGTCAGATGGCATTCTGCTGTAGCTTTGTGATGTAATGGCACCACTTGACCAATCGCCCTGGGTGACGATTACACCGGAGGACCAGACGTCACCAATTACACACCAGGTAATTATCTGGGAATATGACTGCACAGCAAGTAGGAGGTGTTGTGGGAAAGTACTCTGCGCCATGGAAAGCATTGGGCTCCTATTCAAAGAGGGCTAGAGTTAGAAGAACACAGTTTCTAAATAGCAGTCCATCTGGAGTATCAGAGTCCCACTCACAGAGAGCAGGGAAACAGGTTAAATAGCTTCCCTCCATCTGAATGTAAGTCATTTGCTCTAACCTAAGACAGCTCATTCCAGCCTGAAGGATGGTAATTAACTCAAGGGACATATTGCCTGCACAAGTATCTAAAGAAGATTTTCTCAGACACTTGGACAGACAAAGTCTTTGATAAACTATCAGGATGGCCATTGCGTCATCCATATTGCTACCGTCTTAGAAGATTATATTTATGCGGAAGACCCCACTAAAAGGCACTGAGAGCTATCAGATGCTATGAACTTTTTATTAATGGCAAAATGATTAATTGAGATTTTGACTTACCATATATATTGATCGAGGCATGGAGAAGGCTGAGGAATGAGCTTTCTTTTTTTTTTTCATCTCAGCAAGCAGAGAAATATTCCTCTGCAACACTGCCTCTGCTGGCCATTCAGTATAATCTGCAGATGGAAAAGTCCACTGTTAGTCTTTTTTTAGAACTTGAATATTTCCAAACCAAATGCAACACTACCAAAACATGATTTTTATAAAGGGTCAATTAGCACTATGGCATGTCTCATATTGTGAAAATCCAAAACTCACTAAAAATTATAATCTTAATTTAGATTTCAACCTAGCAGACTTCTTTCAATCCTCTGCCTCATTTGCTGATACTCTCTACACAACCCTATCACCTATATGAGGACTTAGATAGAAAGCTCTCTTTGGCAGCCAAGAGATAGAGTACCCTTCTCACAGGAATTATTTCAGGTCATGGTACACCATAGCAATTCAGTGATCTGATACGTTAAGGGAGGAAGGTTTATGCTACGGTTTGTGGGAATAATACAAACAACAGATTCTAACATCTTCATTTTAGTGCATCCCTATCACTTAACCTATAGAGAACTCCAGAATGGTAAGATCAACCACTCCTTCAAACAAATGTATAAGTCTCAAATATTGTCCTAGGTCCTTTCATCTCACCACCTTAGTCTTCAGCTGGGCATCCTGTCCACATTGCTCCATTTTCTATACCATGATATAAGTATCCTATTGCGTACTAGGCAACTGATTGGCCCTCATGTCAGATGACACCCTGCTGTAGCTTTGTGATGTAATGGCACCACTTGACCAATCACCCTGGGTGACGATTACACCGGAGGACCAGACATCAGCAATTACACACTAGGTAACTATCTGTGAATATGACTGCACAGCAAGTAAGAGGAGTAAGGGGGAAGTACAGTGCGCCATTGAAAGTATTGGGCTCCTATTTAAAGAGGGCTAGAGTTAGAAGAAGCAACTGATTGGCCCTCATGTCAGATGGCATTCTGCTGTAGCTTTGTGATGTAATGGCACCACTTGACCAATCGCCCTGGGTGACGATTACACCGGAGGACCAGACGTCACCAATTACACACCAGGTAATTATCTGGGAATATGACTGCACAGCAAGTAGGAGGTGTTGTGGGAAAGTACTCTGCGCCATGGAAAGCATTGGGCTCCTATTCAAAGAGGGCTAGAGTTAGAAGAACACAGTTTCTAAATAGCAGTCCATCTGGAGTATCAGAGTCCCACTCACAGAGAGCAGGGAAACAGGTTAAATAGCTTCCCTCCATCTGAATGTAAGTCATTTGCTCTAACCTAAGACAGCTCATTCTAGCCTGAAGGATGGTAATTAACTCAAGGGACATATTGCCTGAACAAGTATCTAAAGAAGATTTTCTCAGACACTTAGACAGACAAAGTCTTTGATAAACTATCAGGATGGCCATTGCGTCATCCATATTGCTACCCTCTTAGAAGATTATATTTATGCGGAAGACCCCACTAAAAGGCACTGAGAGCTATCAGATGGTATGAACTTTTTATTAATGGCAAAATGATTAATTGAGATTTTGACTTACCATATATATTGATCGAGGCATGGAGAAGGCTGAGGAATGAGCTTTCTTTTTTTTTTTTCATCTCAGCAAGCAGAGAAATATTCCTCTGCAACACTGCCTCTGCTGGCCATTCAGTATAATCTGCAGATGGAAAAGTCCACTGTTAGTCTTTTTTTAGAACTTGAATATTTCCAAACCAAATGCAACACTACCAAAACATGATTTTTATAAAGGGTCAATTAGCACTATGGCATGTCTCATATTGTGAAAATCCAAATCTCACTAAAAATTATAATCTTAATTTAGATTTCAACCTAGCAGACTTCTTTCAATCCTCTGCCTCATTTGCTGGTACTCTCTACACAACCCTATCACCTATATGAGGACTTAGATAGAAAGCTCTCTTTGGCAGCCAAGAGATAGAGTACCCTTCTCACAGGAATTTTTTCAGGTCATGGTACACCATAGCAATTCAGTGATCTGATACGTTAAGGGAGGAAGGTTTATGCTACGGTTTGTGGGAATAATACAAACAACAGATTCTAACATCTTCATTTTAGTGCATCCCTATCACTTAACCTATAGAGAACTCCAGAATGGTAAGATCAACCACTCCTTCAAACAAATGTATAAGTCTCAAATATTGTCCTAGGTCCTTTCATCTCACCACCTTAGTCTTCAGCTGGGCATCCTGTCCACATTGCTCCATTTTCTATACCATGATATAAGTATCCTATTGCGTACTAGGCAACTGATTGGCCCTCATGTCAGATGACACCCTGCTGTAGCTTTGTGATGTAATGGCACCACTTGACCAATCACCCTGGGTGACGATTACACCGGAGGACCAGACATCAGCAATTACAAACTAGGTAACTATCTGTGAATATGACTGCACAGCAAGTAAGAGGAGTAAGGGGGAAGTACAGTGCGCCATTGAAAGTATTGGGCTCCTATTTAAAGAGGGCTAGAGTTAGAAGAAGCAACTGATTGGCCCTCATGTCAGATGGCATTCTGCTGTAGCTTTGTGATGTAATGGCACCACTTGACCAATCGCCCTGGGTGACGATTACACCGGAGGACCAGACGTCACCAATTACACACCAGGTAATTATCTGGGAATATGACTGCACAGCAAGTAGGAGGTGTTGTGGGAAAGTACTCTGCGCCATGGAAAGCATTGGGCTCCTATTCAAAGAGGGCTAGAGTTAGAAGAACACAGTTTCTAAATAGCAGTCCATCTGGAGTATCAGAGTCCCACTCACAGAGAGCAGGGAAACAGGTTAAATAGCTTCCCTCCATCTGAATGTAAGTCATTTGCTCTAACCTAAGACAGCTCATTCCAGCCTGAAGGATGGTAATTAACTCAAGGGACATATTGCCTGCACAAGTATCTAAAGAAGATTTTCTCAGACACTTGGACAGACAAAGTCTTTGATAAACTATCAGGATGGCCATTGCGTCATCCATATTGCTACCGTCTTAGAAGATTATATTTATGCGGAAGACCCCACTAAAAGGCACTGAGAGCTATCAGATGCTATGAACTTTTTATTAATGGCAAAATGATTAATTGAGATTTTGACTTACCATATATATTGATCGAGGCATGGAGAAGGCTGAGGAATGAGCTTTCTTTTTTTTTTTTCATCTCAGCAAGCAGAGAAATATTCCTCTGCAACACTGCCTCTGCTGGCCATTCAGTATAATCTGCAGATGGAAAAGTCCACTGTTAGTCTTTTTTTAGAACTTGAATATTTCCAAACCAAATGCAACACTACCAAAACATGATTTTTATAAAGGGTCAATTAGCACTATGGCATGTCTCATATTGTGAAAATCCAAAACTCACTAAAAATTATAATCTTAATTTAGATTTCAACCTAGCAGACTTCTTTCAATCCTCTGCCTCATTTGCTGATACTCTCTACACAACCCTATCACCTATATGAGGACTTAGATAGAAAGCTCTCTTTGGCAGCCAAGAGATAGAGTACCCTTCTCACAGGAATTATTTCAGGTCATGGTACACCATAGCAATTCAGTGATCTGATACGTTAAGGGAGGAAGGTTTATGCTACGGTTTGTGGGAATAATACAAACAACAGATTCTAACATCTTCATTTTAGTGCATCCCTATCACTTAACCTATAGAGAACTCCAGAATGGTAAGATCAACCACTCCTTCAAACAAATGTATAAGTCTCAAATATTGTCCTAGGTCCTTTCATCTCACCACCTTAGTCTTCAGCTGGGCATCCTGTCCACATTGCTCCATTTTCTATACCATGATATAAGTATCCTATTGCGTACTAGGCAACTGATTGGCCCTCATGTCAGATGACACCCTGCTGTAGCTTTGTGATGTAATGGCACCACTTGACCAATCACCCTGGGTGACGATTACACCGGAGGACCAGACATCAGCAATTACAAACTAGGTAACTATCTGTGAATATGACTGCACAGCAAGTAAGAGGAGTAAGGGGGAAGTACAGTGCGCCATTGAAAGTATTGGGCTCCTATTTAAAGAGGGCTAGAGTTAGAAGAAGCAACTGATTGGCCCTCATGTCAGATGGCATTCTGCTGTAGCTTTGTGATGTAATGGCACCACTTGACCAATCGCCCTGGGTGACGATTACACCGGAGGACCAGACGTCACCAATTACACACCAGGTAATTATCTGGGAATATGACTGCACAGCAAGTAGGAGGTGTTGTGGGAAAGTACTCTGCGCCATGGAAAGCATTGGGCTCCTATTCAAAGAGGGCTAGAGTTAGAAGAACACAGTTTCTAAATAGCAGTCCATCTGGAGTATCAGAGTCCCACTCACAGAGAGCAGGGAAACAGGTTAAATAGCTTCCCTCCATCTGAATGTAAGTCATTTGCTCTAACCTAAGACAGCTCATTCCAGCCTGAAGGATGGTAATTAACTCAAGGGACATATTGCCTGCACAAGTATCTAAAGAAGATTTTCTCAGACACTTGGACAGACAAAGTCTTTGATAAACTATCAGGATGGCCATTGCGTCATCCATATTGCTACCGTCTTAGAAGATTATATTTATGCGGAAGACCCCACTAAAAGGCACTGAGAGCTATCAGATGCTATGAACTTTTTATTAATGGCAAAATGATTAATTGAGATTTTGACTTACCATATATATTGATCGAGGCATGGAGAAGGCTGAGGAATGAGCTTTCTTTTTTTTTTTTCATCTCAGCAAGCAGAGAAATATTCCTCTGCAACACTGCCTCTGCTGGCCATTCAGTATAATCTGCAGATGGAAAAGTCCACTGTTAGTCTTTTTTTAGAACTTGAATATTTCCAAACCAAATGCAACACTACCAAAACATGATTTTTATAAAGGGTCAATTAGCACTATGGCATGTCTCATATTGTGAAAATCCAAAACTCACTAAAAATTATAATCTTAATTTAGATTTCAACCTAGCAGACTTCTTTCAATCCTCTGCCTCATTTGCTGATACTCTCTACACAACCCTATCACCTATATGAGGACTTAGATAGAAAGCTCTCTTTGGCAGCCAAGAGATAGAGTACCCTTCTCACAGGAATTATTTCAGGTCATGGTACACCATAGCAATTCAGTGATCTGATACGTTAAGGGAGGAAGGTTTATGCAACGGTTTGTGGGAATAATAAAAACAACAGATTCTAACATCTTCATTTTAGTGCATCCCTATCACTTAACCTATAGAGAACTCCAGAATGGTAAGATCAACCACTCCTTCAAACAAATGTATAAGTCTCAAATATTGTCCTAGGTCCTTTCATCTCACCACCTTAGTCTTCAGCTGGGCATCCTGTCCACATTGCTCCATTTTCTATACCATGATATAAGTATCCTATTGCGTACTAGGCAACTGATTGGCCCTCATGTCAGATGACACCCTGCTGTAGCTTTGTGATGTAATGGCACCACTTGACCAATCACCCTGGGTGACGATTACACCGGAGGACCAGACATCAGCAATTACACACTAGGTAACTATCTGTGAATATGACTGCACAGCAAGTAAGAGGAGTAAGGGGGAAGTACAGTGCGCCATTGAAAGTATTGGGCTCCTATTTAAAGAGGGCTAGAGTTAGAAGAAGCAACTGATTGGCCCTCATGTCAGATGGCATTCTGCTGTAGCTTTGTGATGTAATGGCACCACTTGACCAATCGCCCTGGGTGACGATTACACCGGAGGACCAGACGTCACCAATTACACACCAGGTAATTATCTGGGAATATGACTGCACAGCAAGTAGGAGGTGTTGTGGGAAAGTACTCTGCGCCATGGAAAGCATTGGGCTCCTATTCAAAGAGGGCTAGAGTTAGAAGAACACAGTTTCTAAATAGCAGTCCATCTGGAGTATCAGAGTCCCACTCACAGAGAGCAGGGAAACAGGTTAAATAGCTTCCCTCCATCTGAATGTAAGTCATTTGCTCTAACCTAAGACAGCTCATTCTAGCCTGAAGGATGGTAATTAACTCAAGGGACATATTGCCTGCACAAGTATCTAAAGAAGATTTTCTCAGACACTTGGACAGACAAAGTCTTTGATAAACTATCAGGATGGCCATTGCGTCATCCATATTGCTACCCTCTTAGAAGATTATATTTATGCGGAAGACCCCACTAAAAGGCACTGAGAGCTATCAGATGGTATGAACTTTTTATTAATGGCAAAATGATTAATTGAGATTTTGACTTACCATATATATTGATCGAGGCATGGAGAAGGCTGAGGAATTAGCTTTCTATGTTTTTTTTTTCATCTCAGCAAGCAGAGAAATATTCCTCTGCAACACTGCCTCTGCTGGCCATTCAGTATAATCTGCAGATGGAAAAGTCCACTGTTAGTCTTTTTTTAGAACTTGAATATTTCCAAACCAAATGCAACACTTCCAAAACATGATTTTTATAAAGGGTCAATTAGCACTATGGCATGTCTCATATTGTGAAAATCCAAATCTCACTAAAAATTATAATCTTAATTTAGATTTCAACCTAGCAGACTTCTTTCAATCCTCTGCCTCATTTGCTGGTACTCTCTACACAACCCTATCACCTATATGAGGACTTAGATAGAAAGCTCTCTTTGGCAGCCAAGAGATAGAGTACCCTTCTCACAGGAATTATTTCAGGTCATGGTACACCATAGCAATTCAGTGATCTGATACGTTAAGGGAGGAAGGTTTATGCTACGGTTTGTGGGAATAATAAAAACAACAGATTCTAACATCTTCATTTTAGTGCATCCCTATCACTTAACCTATAGAGAACTCCAGAATGGTAAGATCAACCACTCCTTCAAACAAATGTATAAGTCTCAAATATTTTCCTAGGTCCTTTCATCTCACCACCTTAGTCTTCAGCTGGGCATCCTGTCCACATTGCTCCATTTTCTATACCATGATATAAGTATCCTATTGCGTACTAGGCAACTGATTGGCCCTCATGTCAGATGACACCCTGCTGTAGCTTTGTGATGTAATGGCACCACTTGACCAATCACCCTGGGTGACGATTACACCGGAGGACCAGACATCAGCAATTACACACTAGGTAACTATCTGTGAATATGACTGCACAGCAAGTAAGAGGAGTAAGGGGGAAGTACAGTGCGCCATTGAAAGTATTGGGCTCCTATTTAAAGAGGGCTAGAGTTAGAAGAAGCAACTGATTGGCCCTCATGTCAGATGGCATTCTGCTGTAGCTTTGTGATGTAATGGCACCACTTGACCAATCGCCCTGGGTGACGATTACACCGGAGGACCAGACATCACCAATTACACACCAGGTAATTATCTGGGAATATGACTGCACAGCAAGTAGGAGGTGTTGTGGGAAAGTACTCTGCGCCATGGAAAGCATTGGGCTCCTATTCAAAGAGGGCTAGAGTTAGAAGAACACAGTTTCTAAATAGCAGTCCATCTGGAGTATCAGAGTCCCACTCACAGAGAGCAGGGAAACAGGTTAAATAGCTTCCCTCCATCTGAATGTAAGTCATTTGCTCTAACCTAAGACAGCTCATTCCAGCCTGAAGGATGGTAATTAACTCAAGGGACATATTGCCTGCACAAGTATCTAAAGAAGATTTTCTCAGACACTTAGACAGACAAAGTCTTTGATAAACTATCAGGATGGCCATTGCGTCATCCATATTGCTACCCTCTTAGAAGATTATATTTATGCGGAAGACCCCACTAAAAGGCACTGAGAGCTATCAGATGGTATGAACTTTTTATTAATGGCAAAATGATTAATTGAGATTTTGACTTACCATATATATTGATCGAGGCATGGAGAAGGCTGAGGAATGAGCTTTCTTTGTTTTTTTTTTCATCTCAGCAAGCAGAGAAATATTCCTCTGCAACACTGCCTCTGCTGGCCATTCAGTATAATCTGCAGATGGAAAAGTCCACTGTTAGTCTTTTTTTAGAACTTGAATATTTCCAAACCAAATGCAACACTTCCAAAAAATGATTTTTATAAAGGGTCAATTAGCACTATGGCATGTCTCATATTGTGAAAATCCAAATCTCACTAAAAATTATAATCTTAATTTAGATTTCAACCTAGCAGACTTCTTTCAATCCTCTGCCTCATTTGCTGGTACTCTCTACACAACCCTATCACCTATATGAGGACTTAGATAGAAAGCTCTCTTTGGCAGCCAAGAGATAGAGTACCCTTCTCACAGGAATTATTTCAGGTCATGGTACACCATAGCAATTCAGTGATCTGATACGTTAAGGGAGGAAGGTTTATGCTACGGTTTGTGGGAATAATAAAAACAACAGATTCTAACATCTTCATTTTAGTGCATCCCTATCACTTAACCTATAGAGAACTCCAGAATGGTAAGATCAACCACTCCTTCAAACAAATGTATAAGTCTCAAATATTGTCCTAGGTCCTTTCATCTCACCACCTTAGTCTTCAGCTGGGCATCCTGTCCACATTGCTCCATTTTCTATACCATGATATAAGTATCCTATTGCGTACTAGGCAACTGATTGGCCCTCATGTCAGATGACACCCTGCTGTAGCTTTGTGATGTAATGGCACCACTTGACCAATCACCCTGGGTGACGATTACACCGGAGGACCAGACATCAGCAATTACAAACTAGGTAACTATCTGTGAATATGACTGCACAGCAAGTAAGAGGAGTAAGGGGGAAGTACAGTGCGCCATTGAAAGTATTGGGCTCCTATTTAAAGAGGGCTAGAGTTAGAAGAAGCAACTGATTGGCCCTCATGTCAGATGGCATTCTGCTGTAGCTTTGTGATGTAATGGCACCACTTGACCAATCGCCCTGGGTGACGATTACACCGGAGGACCAGACGTCACCAATTACACACCAGGTAATTATCTGGGAATATGACTGCACAGCAAGTAGGAGGTGTTGTGGGAAAGTACTCTGCGCCATGGAAAGCATTGGGCTCCTATTCAAAGAGGGCTAGAGTTAGAAGAACACAGTTTCTAAATAGCAGTCCATCTGGAGTATCAGAGTCCCACTCACAGAGAGCAGGGAAACAGGTTAAATAGCTTCCCTCCATCTGAATGTAAGTCATTTGCTCTAACCTAAGACAGCTCATTCCAGCCTGAAGGATGGTAATTAACTCAAGGGACATATTGCCTGCACAAGTATCTAAAGAAGATTTTCTCAGACACTTGGACAGACAAAGTCTTTGATAAACTATCAGGATGGCCATTGCGTCATCCATATTGCTACCGTCTTAGAAGATTATATTTATGCGGAAGACCCCACTAAAAGGCACTGAGAGCTATCAGATGCTATGAACTTTTTATTAATGGCAAAATGATTAATTGAGATTTTGACTTACCATATATATTGATCGAGGCATGGAGAAGGCTGAGGAATGAGCTTTCTTTTTTTTTTTTCATCTCAGCAAGCAGAGAAATATTCCTCTGCAACACTGCCTCTGCTGGCCATTCAGTATAATCTGCAGATGGAAAAGTCCACTGTTAGTCTTTTTTTAGAACTTGAATATTTCCAAACCAAATGCAACACTACCAAAACATGATTTTTATAAAGGGTCAATTAGCACTATGGCATGTCTCATATTGTGAAAATCCAAAACTCACTAAAAATTATAATCTTAATTTAGATTTCAACCTAGCAGACTTCTTTCAATCCTCTGCCTCATTTGCTGATACTCTCTACACAACCCTATCACCTATATGAGGACTTAGATAGAAAGCTCTCTTTGGCAGCCAAGAGATAGAGTACCCTTCTCACAGGAATTATTTCAGGTCATGGTACACCATAGCAATTCAGTGATCTGATACGTTAAGGGAGGAAGGTTTATGCTACGGTTTGTGGGAATAATAAAAACAACAGATTCTAACATCTTCATTTTAGTGCATCCCTATCACTTAACCTATAGAGAACTCCAGAATGGTAAGATCAACCACTCCTTCAAACAAATGTATAAGTCTCAAATATTGTCCTAGGTCCTTTCATCTCACCACCTTAGTCTTCAGCTGGGCATCCTGTCCACATTGCTCCATTTTCTATACCATGATATAAGTATCCTATTGCGTACTAGGCAACTGATTGGCCCTCATGTCAGATGACACCCTGCTGTAGCTTTGTGATGTAATGGCACCACTTGACCAATCACCCTGGGTGACGATTACACCGGAGGACCAGACATCAGCAATTACACACTAGGTAACTATCTGTGAATATGACTGCACAGCAAGTAAGAGGAGTAAGGGGGAAGTACAGTGCGCCATTGAAAGTATTGGGCTCCTATTTAAAGAGGGCTAGAGTTAGAAGAAGCAACTGATTGGCCCTCATGTCAGATGGCATTCTGCTGTAGCTTTGTGATGTAATGGCACCACTTGACCAATCGCCCTGGGTGACGATTACACCGGAGGACCAGACGTCACCAATTACACACCAGGTAATTATCTGGGAATATGACTGCACAGCAAGTAGGAGGTGTTGTGGGAATGTACTCTGCGCCATGGAAAGCATTGGGCTCCTATTCAAAGAGGG
Organism: Lissotriton vulgaris; assembly: GCF_964263255.1. Lineage (NCBI taxonomy): Eukaryota > Metazoa > Chordata > Amphibia > Caudata > Salamandridae > Lissotriton > Lissotriton vulgaris. Next base: position 142,970 of record NW_028253417.1, on the reverse strand, counting down.
CTAGAGTTAGAAGAACACAGTTTCTAAATAGCAGTCCATCTGGAGTATCAGAGTCCCACTCACAGAGAGCAGGGAAACAGGTTAAATAGCTTCCCTCCATCTGAATGTAAGTCATTTGCTCTAACCTAAGACAGCTCATTCTAGCCTGAAGGATGGTAATTAACTCAAGGGACATATTGCCTGAACAAGTATCTAAAGAAGATTTTCTCAGACACTTAGACAGACAAAGTCTTTGATAAACTATCAGGATGGCCATTGCGTCATCCATATTGCTACCCTCTTAGAAGATTATATTTATGCGGAAGACCCCACTAAAAGGCACTGAGAGCTATCAGATGGTATGAACTTTTTATTAATGGCAAAATGATTAATTGAGATTTTGACTTACCATATATATTGATCGAGGCATGGAGAAGGCTGAGGAATGAGCTTTCTTTTTTTTTTTTCATCTCAGCAAGCAGAGAAATATTCCTCTGCAACACTGCCTCTGCTGGCCATTCAGTATAATCTGCAGATGGAAAAGTCCACTGTTAGTCTTTTTTTAGAACTTGAATATTTCCAAACCAAATGCAACACTACCAAAACATGATTTTTATAAAGGGTCAATTAGCACTATGGCATGTCTCATATTGTGAAAATCCAAAACTCACTAAAAATTATAATCTTAATTTAGATTTCAACCTAGCAGACTTCTTTCAATCCTATGCCTCATTTGCTGATACTCTCTACACAACCCTATCACCTATATGAGGACTTAGATAGAAAGCTCTCTTTGGCAGCCAAGAGATAGAGTACCCTTCTCACAGGAATTTTTTCAGGTCATGGTACACCATAGCAATTCAGTGATCTGATACGTTAAGGGAGGAAGGTTTATGCTACGGTTTGTGGGAATAATACAAACAACAGATTCTAACATCTTCATTTTAGTGCATCCCTATCACTTAACCTATAGAGAACTCCAGAATGGTAAGATCAACCACTCCTTCAAACAAATGTATAAGTCTCAAATATTGTCCTAGGTCCTTTCATCTCACCACCTTAGTCTTCAGCTGGGCATCCTGTCCACATTGCTCCATTTTCTATACCATGATATAAGTATCCTATTGCGTACTAGGCAACTGATTGGCCCTCATGTCAGATGACACCCTGCTGTAGCTTTGTGATGTAATGGCACCACTTGACCAATCACCCTGGGTGACGATTACACCGGAGGACCAGACATCAGCAATTACACACTAGGTAACTATCTGTGAATATGACTGCACAGCAAGTAAGAGGAGTAAGGGGGAAGTACAGTGCGCCATTGAAAGTATTGGGCTCCTATTTAAAGAGGGCTAGAGTTAGAAGAAGCAACTGATTGGCCCTCATGTCAGATGGCATTCTGCTGTAGCTTTGTGATGTAATGGCACCACTTGACCAATCGCCCTGGGTGACGATTACACCGGAGGACCAGACGTCACCAATTACACACCAGGTAATTATCTGGGAATATGACTGCACAGCAAGTAGGAGGTGTTGTGGGAAAGTACTCTGCGCCATGGAAAGCATTGGGCTCCTATTCAAAGAGGGCTAGAGTTAGAAGAACACAGTTTCTAAATAGCAGTCCATCTGGAGTATCAGAGTCCCACTCACAGAGAGCAGGGAAACAGGTTAAATAGCTTCCCTCCATCTGAATGTAAGTCATTTGCTCTAACCTAAGACAGCTCATTCTAGCCTGAAGGATGGTAATTAACTCAAGGGACATATTGCCTGAACAAGTATCTAAAGAAGATTTTCTCAGACACTTAGACAGACAAAGTCTTTGATAAACTATCAGGATGGCCATTGCGTCATCCATATTGCTACCCTCTTAGAAGATTATATTTATGCGGAAGACCCCACTAAAAGGCACTGAGAGCTATCAGATGGTATGAACTTTTTATTAATGGCAAAATGATTAATTGAGATTTTGACTTACCATATATATTGATCGAGGCATGGAGAAGGCTGAGGAATTAGCTTTCTATGTTTTTTTTTTCATCTCAGCAAGCAGAGAAATATTCCTCTGCAACACTGCCTCTGCTGGCCATTCAGTATAATCTGCAGATGGAAAAGTCCACTGTTAGTCTTTTTTTAGAACTTGAATATTTCCAAACCAAATGCAACACTTCCAAAAAATGATTTTTATAAAGGGTCAATTAGCACTATGGCATGTCTCATATTGTGAAAATCCAAATCTCACTAAAAATTATAATCTTAATTTAGATTTCAACCTAGCAGACTTCTTTCAATCCTCTGCCTCATTTGCTGATACTCTCTACACAACCCTATCACCTATATGAGGACTTAGATAGAAAGCTCTCTTTGGCAGCCAAGAGATAGAGTACCCTTCTCACAGGAATTTTTTCAGGTCATGGTACACCATAGCAATTCAGTGATCTGATACGTTAAGGGAGGAAGGTTTATGCTACGGTTTGTGGGAATAATACAAACAACAGATTCTAACATCTTCATTTTAGTGCATCCCTATCACTTAACCTATAGAGAACTCCAGAATGGTAAGATCAACCACTCCTTCAAACAAATGTATAAGTCTCAAATATTGTCCTAGGTCCTTTCATCTCACCACCTTAGTCTTCAGCTGGGCATCCTGTCCACATTGCTCCATTTTCTATACCATGATATAAGTATCCTATTGCGTACTAGGCAACTGATTGGCCCTCATGTCAGATGACACCCTGCTGTAGCTTTGTGATGTAATGGCACCACTTGACCAATCACCCTGGGTGACGATTACACCGGAGGACCAGACATCAGCAATTACACACTAGGTAACTATCTGTGAATATGACTGCACAGCAAGTAAGAGGAGTAAGGGGGAAGTACAGTGCGCCATTGAAAGTATTGGGCTCCTATTTAAAGAGGGCTAGAGTTAGAAGAAGCAACTGATTGGCCCTCATGTCAGATGGCATTCTGCTGTAGCTTTGTGATGTAATGGCACCACTTGACCAATCGCCCTGGGTGACGATTACACCGGAGGACCAGACGTCACCAATTACACACCAGGTAATTATCTGGGAATATGACTGCACAGCAAGTAGGAGGTGTTGTGGGAAAGTACTCTGCGCCATGGAAAGCATTGGGCTCCTATTCAAAGAGGGCTAGAGTTAGAAGAACACAGTTTCTAAATAGCAGTCCATCTGGAGTATCAGAGTCCCACTCACAGAGAGCAGGGAAACAGGTTAAATAGCTTCCCTCCATCTGAATGTAAGTCATTTGCTCTAACCTAAGACAGCTCATTCTAGCCTGAAGGATGGTAATTAACTCAAGGGACATATTGCCTGAACAAGTATCTAAAGAAGATTTTCTCAGACACTTAGACAGACAAAGTCTTTGATAAACTATCAGGATGGCCATTGCGTCATCCATATTGCTACCCTCTTAGAAGATTATATTTATGCGGAAGACCCCACTAAAAGGCACTGAGAGCTATCAGATGGTATGAACTTTTTATTAATGGCAAAATGATTAATTGAGATTTTGACTTACCATATATATTGATCGAGGCATGGAGAAGGCTGAGGAATTAGCTTTCTATGTTTTTTTTTTCATCTCAGCAAGCAGAGAAATATTCCTCTGCAACACTGCCTCTGCTGGCCATTCAGTATAATCTGCAGATGGAAAAGTCCACTGTTAGTCTTTTTTTAGAACTTGAATATTTCCAAACCAAATGCAACACTTCCAAAAAATGATTTTTATAAAGGGTCAATTAGCACTATGGCATGTCTCATATTGTGAAAATCCAAATCTCACTAAAAATTATAATCTTAATTTAGATTTCAACCTAGCAGACCTCTTTCAATCCTCTGCCTCATTTGCTGGTACTCTCTACACAACCCTATCACCTATATGAGGACTTAGATAGAAAGCTCTCTTTGGCAGCCAAGAGATAGAGTACCCTTCTCACAGGAATTATTTCAGGTCATGGTACACCATAGCAATTCAGTGATCTGATACGTTAAGGGAGGAAGGTTTATGCTACGGTTTGTGGGAATAATAAAAACAACAGATTCTAACATCTTCATTTTAGTGCATCCCTATCACTTAACCTATAGAGAACTCCAGAATGGTAAGATCAACCACTCCTTCAAACAAATGTATAAGTCTCAAATATTGTCCTAGGTCCTTTCATCTCACCACCTTAGTCTTCAGCTGGGCATCCTGTCCACATTGCTCCATTTTCTATACCATGATATAAGTATCCTATTGCGTACTAGGCAACTGATTGGCCCTCATGTCAGATGACACCCTGCTGTAGCTTTGTGATGTAATGGCACCACTTGACCAATCACCCTGGGTGACGATTACACCGGAGGACCAGACATCAGCAATTACACACTAGGTAACTATCTGTGAATATGACTGCACAGCAAGTAAGAGGAGTAAGGGGGAAGTACAGTGCGCCATTGAAAGTATTGGGCTCCTATTTAAAGAGGGCTAGAGTTAGAAGAAGCAACTGATTGGCCCTCATGTCAGATGGCATTCTGCTGTAGCTTTGTGATGTAATGGCACCACTTGACCAATCGCCCTGGGTGACGATTACACCGGAGGACCAGACATCACCAATTACACACCAGGTAATTATCTGGGAATATGACTGCACAGCAAGTAGGAGGTGTTGTGGGAAAGTACTCTGCGCCATGGAAAGCATTGGGCTCCTATTCAAGGAGGGCTAGAGTTAGAAGAACACAGTTTCTAAATAGCAGTCCATCTGGAGTATCAGAGTCCCACTCACAGAGAGCAGGGAAACAGGTTAAATAGCTTCCCTCCATCTGAATGTAAGTCATTTGCTCTAACCTAAGACAGCTCATTCTAGCCTGAAGGATGGTAATTAACTCAAGGGACATATTGCCTGAACAAGTATCTAAAGAAGATTTTCTCAGACACTTAGACAGACAAAGTCTTTGATAAACTATCAGGATGGCCATTGCGTCATCCATATTGCTACCCTCTTAGAAGATTATATTTATGCGGAAGACCCCACTAAAAGGCACTGAGAGCTATCAGATGGTATGAACTTTTTATTAATGGCAAAATGATTAATTGAGATTTTGACTTACCATATATATTGATCGAGGCATGGAGAAGGCTGAGGAATTAGCTTTCTATGTTTTTTTTTTCATCTCAGCAAGCAGAGAAATATTCCTCTGCAACACTGCCTCTGCTGGCCATTCAGTATAATCTGCAGATGGAAAAGTCCACTGTTAGTCTTTTTTTAGAACTTGAATATTTCCAAACCAAATGCAACACTTCCAAAAAATGATTTTTATAAAGGGTCAATTAGCACTATGGCATGTCTCATATTGTGAAAATCCAAATCTCACTAAAAATTATAATCTTAATTTAGATTTCAACCTAGCAGACTTCTTTCAATCCTCTGCCTCATTTGCTGATACTCTCTACACAACCCTATCACCTATATGAGGACTTAGATAGAAAGCTCTCTTTGGCAGCCAAGAGATAGAGTACCCTTCTCACAGGAATTTTTTCAGGTCATGGTACACCATAGCAATTCAGTGATCTGATACGTTAAGGGAGGAAGGTTTATGCTACGGTTTGTGGGAATAATACAAACAACAGATTCTAACATCTTCATTTTAGTGCATCCCTATCACTTAACCTATAGAGAACTCCAGAATGGTAAGATCAACCACTCCTTCAAACAAATGTATAAGTCTCAAATATTGTCCTAGGTCCTTTCATCTCACCACCTTAGTCTTCAGCTGGGCATCCTGTCCACATTGCTCCATTTTCTATACCATGATATAAGTATCCTATTGCGTACTAGGCAACTGATTGGCCCTCATGTCAGATGACACCCTGCTGTAGCTTTGTGATGTAATGGCACCACTTGACCAATCACCCTGGGTGACGATTACACCGGAGGACCAGACATCAGCAATTACACACTAGGTAACTATCTGTGAATATGACTGCACAGCAAGTAAGAGGAGTAAGGGGGAAGTACAGTGCGCCATTGAAAGTATTGGGCTCCTATTTAAAGAGGGCTAGAGTTAGAAGAAGCAACTGATTGGCCCTCATGTCAGATGGCATTCTGCTGTAGCTTTGTGATGTAATGGCACCACTTGACCAATCGCCCTGGGTGACGATTACACCGGAGGACCAGACGTCACCAATTACACACCAGGTAATTATCTGGGAATATGACTGCACAGCAAGTAGGAGGTGTTGTGGGAAAGTACTCTGCGCCATGGAAAGCATTGGGCTCCTATTCAAAGAGGGCTAGAGTTAGAAGAACACAGTTTCTAAATAGCAGTCCATCTGGAGTATCAGAGTCCCACTCACAGAGAGCAGGGAAACAGGTTAAATAGCTTCCCTCCATCTGAATGTAAGTCATTTGCTCTAACCTAAGACAGCTCATTCTAGCCTGAAGGATGGTAATTAACTCAAGGGACATATTGCCTGAACAAGTATCTAAAGAAGATTTTCTCAGACACTTAGACAGACAAAGTCTTTGATAAACTATCAGGATGGCCATTGCGTCATCCATATTGCTACCCTCTTAGAAGATTATATTTATGCGGAAGACCCCACTAAAAGGCACTGAGAGCTATCAGATGGTATGAACTTTTTATTAATGGCAAAATGATTAATTGAGATTTTGACTTACCATATATATTGATCGAGGCATGGAGAAGGCTGAGGAATTAGCTTTCTATGTTTTTTTTTTCATCTCAGCAAGCAGAGAAATATTCCTCTGCAACACTGCCTCTGCTGGCCATTCAGTATAATCTGCAGATGGAAAAGTCCACTGTTAGTCTTTTTTTAGAACTTGAATATTTCCAAACCAAATGCAACACTTCCAAAAAATGATTTTTATAAAGGGTCAATTAGCACTATGGCATGTCTCATATTGTGAAAATCCAAATCTCACTAAAAATTATAATCTTAATTTAGATTTCAACCTAGCAGACTTCTTTCAATCCTCTGCCTCATTTGCTGGTACTCTCTACACAACCCTATCACCTATATGAGGACTTAGATAGAAAGCTCTCTTTGGCAGCCAAGAGATAGAGTACCCTTCTCACAGGAATTATTTCAGGTTATGGTACACCATAGCAATTCAGTGATCTGATACGTTAAGGGAGGAAGGTTTATGCTACGGTTTGTGGGAATAATAAAAACAACAGATTCTAACATCTTCATTTTAGTGCATCCCTATCACTTAACCTATAGAGAACTCCAGAATGGTAAGATCAACCACTCCTTCAAACAAATGTATAAGTCTCAAATATTGTCCTAGGTCCTTTCATCTCACCACCTTAGTCTTCAGCTGGGCATCCTGTCCACATTGCTCCATTTTCTATACCATGATATAAGTATCCTATTGCGTACTAGGCAACTGATTGGCCCTCATGTCAGATGACACCCTGCTGTAGCTTTGTGATGTAATGGCACCACTTGACCAATCACCCTGGGTGACGATTACACCGGAGGACCAGACATCAGCAATTACACACTAGGTAACTATCTGTGAATATGACTGCACAGCAAGTAAGAGGAGTAAGGGGGAAGTACAGTGCGCCATTGAAAGTATTGGGCTCCTATTTAAAGAGGGCTAGAGTTAGAAGAAGCAACTGATTGGCCCTCATGTCAGATGGCATTCTGCTGTAGCTTTGTGATGTAATGGCACCACTTGACCAATCGCCCTGGGTGACGATTACACCGGAGGACCAGACGTCACCAATTACACACCAGGTAATTATCTGGGAATATGACTGCACAGCAAGTAGGAGGTGTTGTGGGAAAGTACTCTGCGCCATGGAAAGCATTGGGCTCCTATTCAAAGAGGGCTAGAGTTAGAAGAACACAGTTTCTAAATAGCAGTCCATCTGGAGTATCAGAGTCCCACTCACAGAGAGCAGGGAAACAGGTTAAATAGCTTCCCTCCATCTGAATGTAAGTCATTTGCTCTAACCTAAGACAGCTCATTCTAGCCTGAAGGATGGTAATTAACTCAAGGGACATATTGCCTGAACAAGTATCTAAAGAAGATTTTCTCAGACACTTAGACAGACAAAGTCTTTGATAAACTATCAGGATGGCCATTGCGTCATCCATATTGCTACCCTCTTAGAAGATTATATTTATGCGGAAGACCCCACTAAAAGGCACTGAGAGCTATCAGATGGTATGAACTTTTTATTAATGGCAAAATGATTAATTGAGATTTTGACTTACCATATATATTGATCGAGGCATGGAGAAGGCTGAGGAATTAGCTTTCTATGTTTTTTTTTTCATCTCAGCAAGCAGAGAAATATTCCTCTGCAACACTGCCTCTGCTGGCCATTCAGTATAATCTGCAGATGGAAAAGTCCACTGTTAGTCTTTTTTTAGAACTTGAATATTTCCAAACCAAATGCAACACTTCCAAAAAATGATTTTTATAAAGGGTCAATTAGCACTATGGCATGTCTCATATTGTGAAAATCCAAATCTCACTAAAAATTATAATCTTAATTTAGATTTCAACCTAGCAGACTTCTTTCAATCCTCTGCCTCATTTGCTGGTACTCTCTACACAACCCTATCACCTATATGAGGACTTAGATAGAAAGCTCTCTTTGGCAGCCAAGAGATAGAGTACCCTTCTCACAGGAATTATTTCAGGTCATGGTACACCATAGCAATTCAGTGATCTGATACGTTAAGGGAGGAAGGTTTATGCTACGGTTTGTGGGAATAATAAAAACAACAGATTCTAACATCTTCATTTTAGTGCATCCCTATCACTTAACCTATAGAGAACTCCAGAATGGTAAGATCAACCACTCCTTCAAACAAATGTATAAGTCTCAAATATTGTCCTAGGTCCTTTCATCTCACCACCTTAGTCTTCAGCTGGGCATCCTGTCCACATTGCTCCATTTTCTATACCATGATATAAGTATCCTATTGCGTACTAGGCAACTGATTGGCCCTCATGTCAGATGACACCCTGCTGTAGCTTTGTGATGTAATGGCACCACTTGACCAATCACCCTGGGTGACGATTACACCGGAGGACCAGACATCAGCAATTACACACTAGGTAACTATCTGTGAATATGACTGCACAGCAAGTAAGAGGAGTAAGGGGGAAGTACAGTGCGCCATTGAAAGTATTGGGCTCCTATTTAAAGAGGGCTAGAGTTAGAAGAAGCAACTGATTGGCCCTCATGTCAGATGGCATTCTGCTGTAGCTTTGTGATGTAATGGCACCACTTGACCAATCGCCCTGGGTGACGATTACACCGGAGGACCAGACATCACCAATTACACACCAGGTAATTATCTGGGAATATGACTGCACAGCAAGTAGGAGGTGTTGTGGGAAAGTACTCTGCGCCATGGAAAGCATTGGGCTCCTATTCAAAGAGGGCTAGAGTTAGAAGAACACAGTTTCTAAATAGCAGTCCATCTGGAGTATCAGAGTCCCACTCACAGAGAGCAGGGAAACAGGTTAAATAGCTTCCCTCCATCTGAATGTAAGTCATTTGCTCTAACCTAAGACAGCTCATTCCAGCCTGAAGGATGGTAATTAACTCAAGGGACATATTGCCTGCACAAGTATCTAAAGAAGATTTTCTCAGACACTTAGACAGACAAAGTCTTTGATAAACTATCAGGATGGCCATTGCGTCATCCATATTGCTACCCTCTTAGAAGATTATATTTATGCGGAAGACCCCACTAAAAGGCACTGAGAGCTATCAGATGGTATGAACTTTTTATTAATGGCAAAATGATTAATTGAGATTTTGACTTACCATATATATTGATCGAGGCATGGAGAAGGCTGAGGAATGAGCTTTCTTTGTTTTTTTTTTCATCTCAGCAAGCAGAGAAATATTCCTCTGCAACACTGCCTCTGCTGGCCATTCAGTATAATCTGCAGATGGAAAAGTCCACTGTTAGTCTTTTTTTAGAACTTGAATATTTCCAAACCAAATGCAACACTTCCAAAAAATGATTTTTATAAAGGGTCAATTAGCACTATGGCATGTCTCATATTGTGAAAATCCAAATCTCACTAAAAATTATAATCTTAATTTAGATTTCAACCTAGCAGACTTCTTTCAATCCTCTGCCTCATTTGCTGGTACTCTCTACACAACCCTATCACCTATATGAGGACTTAGATAGAAAGCTCTCTTTGGCAGCCAAGAGATAGAGTACCCTTCTCACAGGAATTATTTCAGGTTATGGTACACCATAGCAATTCAGTGATCTGATACGTTAAGGGAGGAAGGTTTATGCTACGGTTTGTGGGAATAATAAAAACAACAGATTCTAACATCTTCATTTTAGTGCATCCCTATCACTTAACCTATAGAGAACTCCAGAATGGTAAGATCAACCACTCCTTCAAACAAATGTATAAGTCTCAAATATTGTCCTAGGTCCTTTCATCTCACCACCTTAGTCTTCAGCTGGGCATCCTGTCCACATTGCTCCATTTTCTATACCATGATATAAGTATCCTATTGCGTACTAGGCAACTGATTGGCCCTCATGTCAGATGACACCCTGCTGTAGCTTTGTGATGTAATGGCACCACTTGACCAATCACCCTGGGTGACGATTACACCGGAGGACCAGACATCAGCAATTACACACTAGGTAACTATCTGTGAATATGACTGCACAGCAAGTAAGAGGAGTAAGGGGGAAGTACAGTGCGCCATTGAAAGTATTGGGCTCCTATTTAAAGAGGGCTAGAGTTAGAAGAAGCAACTGATTGGCCCTCATGTCAGATGGCATTCTGCTGTAGCTTTGTGATGTAATGGCACCACTTGACCAATCGCCCTGGGTGACGATTACACCGGAGGACCAGACGTCACCAATTACACACCAGGTAATTATCTGGGAATATGACTGCACAGCAAGTAGGAGGTGTTGTGGGAAAGTACTCTGCGCCATGGAAAGCATTGGGCTCCTATTCAAAGAGGGCTAGAGTTAGAAGAACACAGTTTCTAAATAGCAGTCCATCTGGAGTATCAGAGTCCCACTCACAGAGAGCAGGGAAACAGGTTAAATAGCTTCCCTCCATCTGAATGTAAGTCATTTGCTCTAACCTAAGACAGCTCATTCTAGCCTGAAGGATGGTAATTAACTCAAGGGACATATTGCCTGAACAAGTATCTAAAGAAGATTTTCTCAGACACTTAGACAGACAAAGTCTTTGATAAACTATCAGGATGGCCATTGCGTCATCCATATTGCTACCCTCTTAGAAGATTATATTTATGCGGAAGACCCCACTAAAAGGCACTGAGAGCTATCAGATGGTATGAACTTTTTATTAATGGCAAAATGATTAATTGAGATTTTGACTTACCATATATATTGATCGAGGCATGGAGAAGGCTGAGGAATTAGCTTTCTATGTTTTTTTTTTCATCTCAGCAAGCATAGAAATATTCCTCTGCAACACTGCCTCTGCTGGCCATTCAGTATAATCTGCAGATGGAAAAGTCCACTGTTAGTCTTTTTTTAGAACTTGAATATTTCCAAACCAAATGCAACACTTCCAAAAAATGATTTTTATAAAGGGTCAATTAGCACTATGGCATGTCTCATATTGTGAAAATCCAAATCTCACTAAAAATTATAATCTTAATTTAGATTTCAACCTAGCAGACTTCTTTCAATCCTCTGCCTCATTTGCTGGTACTCTCTACACAACCCTATCACCTATATGAGGACTTAGATAGAAAGCTCTCTTTGGCAGCCAAGAGATAGAGTACCCTTCTCACAGGAATTATTTCAGGTCATGGTACACCATAGCAATTCAGTGATCTGATACGTTAAGGGAGGAAGGTTTATGCTACGGTTTGTGGGAATAATAAAAACAACAGATTCTAACATCTTCATTTTAGTGCATCCCTATCACTTAACCTATAGAGAACTCCAGAATGGTAAGATCAACCACTCCTTCAAACAAATGTATAAGTCTCAAATATTGTCCTAGGTCCTTTCATCTCACCACCTTAGTCTTCAGCTGGGCATCCTGTCCACATTGCTCCATTTTCTATACCATGATATAAGTATCCTATTGCGTACTAGGCAACTGATTGGCCCTCATGTCAGATGACACCCTGCTGTAGCTTTGTGATGTAATGGCACCACTTGACCAATCACCCTGGGTGACGATTACACCGGAGGACCAGACATCAGCAATTACACACTAGGTAACTATCTGTGAATATGACTGCACAGCAAGTAAGAGGAGTAAGGGGGAAGTACAGTGCGCCATTGAAAGTATTGGGCTCCTATTTAAAGAGGGCTAGAGTTAGAAGAAGCAACTGATTGGCCCTCATGTCAGATGGCATTCTGCTGTAGCTTTGTGATGTAATGGCACCACTTGACCAATCGCCCTGGGTGACGATTACACCGGAGGACCAGACGTCACCAATTACACACCAGGTAATTATCTGGGAATATGACTGCACAGCAAGTAGGAGGTGTTGTGGGAAAGTACTCTGCGCATTGGGCTCCTATTCAAAGAGGGCTAGAGTTAGAAGAACACAGTTTCTAAATAGCAGTCCATCTGGAGTATCAGAGTCCCACTCACAGAGAGCAGGGAAACAGGTTAAATAGCTTCCCTCCATCTGAATGTAAGTCATTTGCTCTAACCTAAGACAGCTCATTCTAGCCTGAAGGATTGTAATTAACTCAAGGGACATATTGCCTGAACAAGTATCTAAAGAAGATTTTCTCAGACACTTAGACAGACAAAGTCTTTGATAAACTATCAGGATGGCCATTGCGTCATCCATATTGCTACCCTCTTAGAAGATTATATTTATGCGGAAGACCCCACTAAAAGGCACTGAGAGCTATCAGATGGTATGAACTTTTTATTAATGGCAAAATGATTAATTGAGATTTTGACTTACCATATATATTGATCGAGGCATGGAGAAGGCTGAGGAATGAGCTTTCTTTTTTTTTTTTCATCTCAGCAAGCAGAGAAATATTCCTCTGCAACACTGCCTCTGCTGGCCATTCAGTATAATCTGCAGATGGAAAAGTCCACTGTTAGTCTTTTTTTAGAACTTGAATATTTCCAAACCAAATGCAACACTACCAAAACATGATTTTTATAAAGGGTCAATTAGCACTATGGCATGTCTCATATTGTGAAAATCCAAAACTCACTAAAAATTATAATCTTAATTTAGATTTCAACCTAGCAGACTTCTTTCAATCCTCTGCCTCATTTGCTGATACTCTCTACACAACCCTATCACCTATATGAGGACTTAGATAGAAAGCTCTCTTTGGCAGCCAAGAGATAGAGTACCCTTCTCACAGGAATTTTTTCAGGTCATGGTACACCATAGCAATTCAGTGATCTGATACGTTAAGGGAGGAAGGTTTATGCTACGGTTTGTGGGAATAATACAAACAACAGATTCTAACATCTTCATTTTAGTGCATCCCTATCACTTAACCTATAGAGAACTCCAGAATGGTAAGATCAACCACTCCTTCAAACAAATGTATAAGTCTCAAATATTGTCCTAGGTCCTTTCATCTCACCACCTTAGTCTTCAGCTGGGCATCCTGTCCACATTGCTCCATTTTCTATACCATGATATAAGTATCCTATTGCGTACTAGGCAACTGATTGGCCCTCATGTCAGATGACACCCTGCTGTAGCTTTGTGATGTAATGGCACCACTTGACCAATCACCCTGGGTGACGATTACACCGGAGGACCAGACATCAGCAATTACACACTAGGTAACTATCTGTGAATATGACTGCACAGCAAGTAAGAGGAGTAAGGGGGAAGTACAGTGCGCCATTGAAAGTATTGGGCTCCTATTTAAAGAGGGCTAGAGTTAGAAGAAGCAACTGATTGGCCCTCATGTCAGATGGCATTCTGCTGTAGCTTTGTGATGTAATGGCACCACTTGACCAATCGCCCTGGGTGACGATTACACCGGAGGACCAGACGTCACCAATTACACACCAGGTAATTATCTGGGAATATGACTGCACAGCAAGTAGGAGGTGTTGTGGGAAAGTACTCTGCGCCATGGAAAGCATTGGGCTCCTATTCAAAGAGGGCTAGAGTTAGAAGAACACAGTTTCTAAATAGCAGTCCATCTGGAGTATCAGAGTCCCACTCACAGAGAGCAGGGAAACAGGTTAAATAGCTTCCCTCCATCTGAATGTAAGTCATTTGCTCTAACCTAAGACAGCTCATTCTAGCCTGAAGGATGGTAATTAACTCAAGGGACATATTGCCTGAACAAGTATCTAAAGAAGATTTTCTCAGACACTTAGACAGACAAAGTCTTTGATAAACTATCAGGATGGCCATTGCGTCATCCATATTGCTACCCTCTTAGAAGATTATATTTATGCGGAAGACCCCACTAAAAGGCACTGAGAGCTATCAGATGGTATGAACTTTTTATTAATGGCAAAATGATTAATTGAGATTTTGACTTACCATATATATTGATCGAGGCATGGAGAAGGCTGAGGAATTAGCTTTCTATGTTTTTTTTTTCATCTCAGCAAGCAGAGAAATATTCCTCTGCAACACTGCCTCTGCTGGCCATTCAGTATAATCTGCAGATGGAAAAGTCCACTGTTAGTCTTTTTTTAGAACTTGAATATTTCCAAACCAAATGCAACACTTCCAAAAAATGATTTTTATAAAGGGTCAATTAGCACTATGGCATGTCTCATATTGTGAAAAAACAAATCTCACTAAAAATTATAATCTTAATTTAGATTTCAACCTAGCAGACTTCTTTCAATCCTCTGCCTCATTTGCTGGTACTCTCTACACAACCCTATCACCTATATGAGGACTTAGATAGAAAGCTCTCTTTGGCAGCCAAGAGATAGAGTACCCTTCTCACAGGAATTATTTCAGGTTATGGTACACCATAGCAATTCAGTGATCTGATACGTTAAGGGAGGAAGGTTTATGCTACGGTTTGTGGGAATAATAAAAACAACAGATTCTAACATCTTCATTTTAGTGCATCCCTATCACTTAACCTATAGAGAACTCCAGAATGGTAAGATCAACCACTCCTTCAAACAAATGTATAAGTCTCAAATATTGTCCTAGGTCCTTTCATCTCACCACCTTAGTCTTCAGCTGGGCATCCTGTCCACATTGCTCCATTTTCTATACCATGATATAAGTATCCTATTGCGTACTAGGCAACTGATTGGCCCTCATGTCAGATGACACCCTGCTGTAGCTTTGTGATGTAATGGCACCACTTGACCAATCACCCTGGGTGACGATTACACCGGAGGACCAGACATCAGCAATTACACACTAGGTAACTATCTGTGAATATGACTGCACAGCAAGTAAGAGGAGTAAGGGGGAAGTACAGTGCGCCATTGAAAGTATTGGGCTCCTATTTAAAGAGGGCTAGAGTTAGAAGAAGCAACTGATTGGCCCTCATGTCAGATGGCATTCTGCTGTAGCTTTGTGATGTAATGGCACCACTTGACCAATCGCCCTGGGTGACGATTACACCGGAGGACCAGACGTCACCAATTACACACCAGGTAATTATCTGGGAATATGACTGCACAGCAAGTAGGAGGTGTTGTGGGAAAGTACTCTGCGCCATGGAAAGCATTGGGCTCCTATTCAAAGAGGGCTAGAGTTAGAAGAACACAGTTTCTAAATAGCAGTCCATCTGGAGTATCAGAGTCCCACTCACAGAGAGCAGGGAAACAGGTTAAATAGCTTCCCTCCATCTGAATGTAAGTCATTTGCTCTAACCTAAGACAGCTCATTCTAGCCTGAAGGATGGTAATTAACTCAAGGGACATATTGCCTGAACAAGTATCTAAAGAAGATTTTCTCAGACACTTAGACAGACAAAGTCTTTGATAAACTATCAGGATGGCCATTGCGTCATCCATATTGCTACCCTCTTAGAAGATTATATTTATGCGGAAGACCCCACTAAAAGGCACTGAGAGCTATCAGATGGTATGAACTTTTTATTAATGGCAAAATGATTAATTGAGATTTTGACTTACCATATATATTGATCGAGGCATGGAGAAGGCTGAGGAATTAGCTTTCTATGTTTTTTTTTTCATCTCAGCAAGCAGAGAAATATTCCTCTGCAACACTGCCTCTGCTGGCCATTCAGTATAATCTGCAGATGGAAAAGTCCACTGTTAGTCTTTTTTTAGAACTTGAATATTTCCAAACCAAATGCAACACTTCCAAAAAATGATTTTTATAAAGGGTCAATTAGCACTATGGCATGTCTCATATTGTGAAAATCCAAATCTCACTAAAAATTATAATCTTAATTTAGATTTCAACCTAGCAGACTTCTTTCAATCCTCTGCCTCATTTGCTGGTACTCTCTACACAACCCTATCACCTATATGAGGACTTAGATAGAAAGCTCTCTTTGGCAGCCAAGAGATAGAGTACCCTTCTCACAGGAATTATTTCAGGTTATGGTACACCATAGCAATTCAGTGATCTGATACGTTAAGGGAGGAAGGTTTATGCTACGGTTTGTGGGAATAATAAAAACAACAGATTCTAACATCTTCATTTTAGTGCATCCCTATCACTTAACCTATAGAGAACTCCAGAATGGTAAGATCAACCACTCCTTCAAACAAATGTATAAGTCTCAAATATTGTCCTAGGTCCTTTCATCTCACCACCTTAGTCTTCAGCTGGGCATCCTGTCCACATTGCTCCATTTTCTATACCATGATATAAGTATCCTATTGCGTACTAGGCAACTGATTGGCCCTCATGTCAGATGACACCCTGCTGTAGCTTTGTGATGTAATGGCACCACTTGACCAATCACCCTGGGTGACGATTACACCGGAGGACCAGACATCAGCAATTACACACTAGGTAACTATCTGTGAATATGACTGCACAGCAAGTAAGAGGAGTAAGGGGGAAGTACAGTGCGCCATTGAAAGTATTGGGCTCCTATTTAAAGAGGGCTAGAGTTAGAAGAAGCAACTGATTGGCCCTCATGTCAGATGGCATTCTGCTGTAGCTTTGTGATGTAATGGCACCACTTGACCAATCGCCCTGGGTGACGATTACACCGGAGGACCAGACGTCACCAATTACACACCAGGTAATTATCTGGGAATATGACTGCACAGCAAGTAGGAGGTGTTGTGGGAAAGTACTCTGCGCCATGGAAAGCATTGGGCTCCTATTCAAAGAGGGCTAGAGTTAGAAGAACACAGTTTCTAAATAGCAGTCCATCTGGAGTATCAGAGTCCCACTCACAGAGAGCAGGGAAACAGGTTAAATAGCTTCCCTCCATCTGAATGTAAGTCATTTGCTCTAACCTAAGACAGCTCATTCTAGCCTGAAGGATGGTAATTAACTCAAGGGACATATTGCCTGAACAAGTATCTAAAGAAGATTTTCTCAGACACTTAGACAGACAAAGTCTTTGATAAACTATCAGGATGGCCATTGCGTCATCCATATTGCTACCCTCTTAGAAGATTATATTTATGCGGAAGACCCCACTAAAAGGCACTGAGAGCTATCAGATGGTATGAACTTTTTATTAATGGCAAAATGATTAATTGAGATTTTGACTTACCATATATATTGATCGAGGCATGGAGAAGGCTGAGGAATTAGCTTTCTATGTTTTTTTTTTCATCTCAGCAAGCAGAGAAATATTCCTCTGCAACACTGCCTCTGCTGGCCATTCAGTATAATCTGCAGATGGAAAAGTCCACTGTTAGTCTTTTTTTAGAACTTGAATATTTCCAAACCAAATGCAACACTTCCAAAAAATGATTTTTATAAAGGGTCAATTAGCACTATGGCATGTCTCATATTGTGAAAATCCAAATCTCACTAAAAATTATAATCTTAATTTAGATTTCAACCTAGCAGACTTCTTTCAATCCTCTGCCTCATTTGCTGGTACTCTCTACACAACCCTATCACCTATATGAGGACTTAGATAGAAAGCTCTCTTTGGCAGCCAAGAGATAGAGTACCCTTCTCACAGGAATTATTTCAGGTCATGGTACACCATAGCAATTCAGTGATCTGATACGTTAAGGGAGGAAGGTTTATGCTACGGTTTGTGGGAATAATAAAAACAACAGATTCTAACATCTTCATTTTAGTGCATCCCTATCACTTAACCTATAGAGAACTCCAGAATGGTAAGATCAACCACTCCTTCAAACAAATGTATAAGTCTCAAATATTGTCCTAGGTCCTTTCATCTCACCACCTTAGTCTTCAGCTGGGCATCCTGTCCACATTGCTCCATTTTCTATACCATGATATAAGTATCCTATTGCGTACTAGGCAACTGATTGGCCCTCATGTCAGATGACACCCTGCTGTAGCTTTGTGATGTAATGGCACCACTTGACCAATCACCCTGGGTGACGATTACACCGGAGGACCAGACATCAGCAATTACACACTAGGTAACTATCTGTGAATATGACTGCACAGCAAGTAAGAGGAGTAAGGGGGAAGTACAGTGCGCCATTGAAAGTATTGGGCTCCTATTTAAAGAGGGCTAGAGTTAGAAGAAGCAACTGATTGGCCCTCATGTCAGATGGCATTCTGCTGTAGCTTTGTGATGTAATGGCACCACTTGACCAATCGCCCTGGGTGACGATTACACCGGAGGACCAGACATCACCAATTACACACCAGGTAATTATCTGGGAATATGACTGCACAGCAAGTAGGAGGTGTTGTGGGAAAGTACTCTGCGCCATGGAAAGCATTGGGCTCCTATTCAAAGAGGGCTAGAGTTAGAAGAACACAGTTTCTAAATAGCAGTCCATCTGGAGTATCAGAGTCCCACTCACAGAGAGCAGGGAAACAGGTTAAATAGCTTCCCTCCATCTGAATGTAAGTCATTTGCTCTAACCTAAGACAGCTCATTCCAGCCTGAAGGATGGTAATTAACTCAAGGGACATATTGCCTGCACAAGTATCTAAAGAAGATTTTCTCAGACACTTAGACAGACAAAGTCTTTGATAAACTATCAGGATGGCCATTGCGTCATCCATATTGCTACCCTCTTAGAAGATTATATTTATGCGGAAGACCCCACTAAAAGGCACTGAGAGCTATCAGATGGTATGAACTTTTTATTAATGGCAAAATGATTAATTGAGATTTTGACTTACCATATATATTGATCGAGGCATGGAGAAGGCTGAGGAATGAGCTTTCTTTGTTTTTTTTTTCATCTCAGCAAGCAGAGAAATATTCCTCTGCAACACTGCCTCTGCTGGCCATTCAGTATAATCTGCAGATGGAAAAGTCCACTGTTAGTCTTTTTTTAGAACTTGAATATTTCCAAACCAAATGCAACACTTCCAAAAAATGATTTTTATAAAGGGTCAATTAGCACTATGGCATGTCTCATATTGTGAAAATCCAAATCTCACTAAAAATTATAATCTTAATTTAGATTTCAACCTAGCAGACTTCTTTCAATCCTCTGCCTCATTTGCTGGTACTCTCTACACAACCCTATCACCTATATGAGGACTTAGATAGAAAGCTCTCTTTGGCAGCCAAGAGATAGAGTACCCTTCTCACAGGAATTATTTCAGGTTATGGTACACCATAGCAATTCAGTGATCTGATACGTTAAGGGAGGAAGGTTTATGCTACGGTTTGTGGGAATAATAAAAACAACAGATTCTAACATCTTCATTTTAGTGCATCCCTATCACTTAACCTATAGAGAACTCCAGAATGGTAAGATCAACCACTCCTTCAAACAAATGTATAAGTCTCAAATATTGTCCTAGGTCCTTTCATCTCACCACCTTAGTCTTCAGCTGGGCATCCTGTCCACATTGCTCCATTTTCTATACCATGATATAAGTATCCTATTGCGTACTAGGCAACTGATTGGCCCTCATGTCAGATGACACCCTGCTGTAGCTTTGTGATGTAATGGCACCACTTGACCAATCACCCTGGGTGACGATTACACCGGAGGACCAGACATCAGCAATTACACACTAGGTAACTATCTGTGAATATGACTGCACAGCAAGTAAGAGGAGTAAGGGGGAAGTACAGTGCGCCATTGAAAGTATTGGGCTCCTATTTAAAGAGGGCTAGAGTTAGAAGAAGCAACTGATTGGCCCTCATGTCAGATGGCATTCTGCTGTAGCTTTGTGATGTAATGGCACCACTTGACCAATCGCCCTGGGTGACGATTACACCGGAGGACCAGACGTCACCAATTACACACCAGGTAATTATCTGGGAATATGACTGCACAGCAAGTAGGAGGTGTTGTGGGAAAGTACTCTGCGCCATGGAAAGCATTGGGCTCCTATTCAAAGAGGGCTAGAGTTAGAAGAACACAGTTTCTAAATAGCAGTCCATCTGGAGTATCAGAGTCCCACTCACAGAGAGCAGGGAAACAGGTTAAATAGCTTCCCTCCATCTGAATGTAAGTCATTTGCTCTAACCTAAGACAGCTCATTCTAGCCTGAAGGATGGTAATTAACTCAAGGGACATATTGCCTGAACAAGTATCTAAAGAAGATTTTCTCAGACACTTAGACAGACAAAGTCTTTGATAAACTATCAGGATGGCCATTGCGTCATCCATATTGCTACCCTCTTAGAAGATTATATTTATGCGGAAGACCCCACTAAAAGGCACTGAGAGCTATCAGATGGTATGAACTTTTTATTAATGGCAAAATGATTAATTGAGATTTTGACTTACCATATATATTGATCGAGGCATGGAGAAGGCTGAGGAATTAGCTTTCTATGTTTTTTTTTTCATCTCAGCAAGCATAGAAATATTCCTCTGCAACACTGCCTCTGCTGGCCATTCAGTATAATCTGCAGATGGAAAAGTCCACTGTTAGTCTTTTTTTAGAACTTGAATATTTCCAAACCAAATGCAACACTTCCAAAAAATGATTTTTATAAAGGGTCAATTAGCACTATGGCATGTCTCATATTGTGAAAATCCAAATCTCACTAAAAATTATAATCTTAATTTAGATTTCAACCTAGCAGACTTCTTTCAATCCTCTGCCTCATTTGCTGGTACTCTCTACACAACCCTATCACCTATATGAGGACTTAGATAGAAAGCTCTCTTTGGCAGCCAAGAGATAGAGTACCCTTCTCACAGGAATTATTTCAGGTCATGGTACACCATAGCAATTCAGTGATCTGATACGTTAAGGGAGGAAGGTTTATGCTACGGTTTGTGGGAATAATAAAAACAACAGATTCTAACATCTTCATTTTAGTGCATCCCTATCACTTAACCTATAGAGAACTCCAGAATGGTAAGATCAACCACTCCTTCAAACAAATGTATAAGTCTCAAATATTGTCCTAGGTCCTTTCATCTCACCACCTTAGTCTTCAGCTGGGCATCCTGTCCACATTGCTCCATTTTCTATACCATGATATAAGTATCCTATTGCGTACTAGGCAACTGATTGGCCCTCATGTCAGATGACACCCTGCTGTAGCTTTGTGATGTAATGGCACCACTTGACCAATCACCCTGGGTGACGATTACACCGGAGGACCAGACATCAGCAATTACACACTAGGTAACTATCTGTGAATATGACTGCACAGCAAGTAAGAGGAGTAAGGGGGAAGTACAGTGCGCCATTGAAAGTATTGGGCTCCTATTTAAAGAGGGCTAGAGTTAGAAGAAGCAACTGATTGGCCCTCATGTCAGATGGCATTCTGCTGTAGCTTTGTGATGTAATGGCACCACTTGACCAATCGCCCTGGGTGACGATTACACCGGAGGACCAGACGTCACCAATTACACACCAGGTAATTATCTGGGAATATGACTGCACAGCAAGTAGGAGGTGTTGTGGGAAAGTACTCTGCGCATTGGGCTCCTATTCAAAGAGGGCTAGAGTTAGAAGAACACAGTTTCTAAATAGCAGTCCATCTGGAGTATCAGAGTCCCACTCACAGAGAGCAGGGAAACAGGTTAAATAGCTTCCCTCCATCTGAATGTAAGTCATTTGCTCTAACCTAAGACAGCTCATTCTAGCCTGAAGGATTGTAATTAACTCAAGGGACATATTGCCTGAACAAGTATCTAAAGAAGATTTTCTCAGACACTTAGACAGACAAAGTCTTTGATAAACTATCAGGATGGCCATTGCGTCATCCATATTGCTACCCTCTTAGAAGATTATATTTATGCGGAAGACCCCACTAAAAGGCACTGAGAGCTATCAGATGGTATGAACTTTTTATTAATGGCAAAATGATTAATTGAGATTTTGACTTACCATATATATTGATCGAGGCATGGAGAAGGCTGAGGAATGAGCTTTCTTTTTTTTTTTTCATCTCAGCAAGCAGAGAAATATTCCTCTGCAACACTGCCTCTGCTGGCCATTCAGTATAATCTGCAGATGGAAAAGTCCACTGTTAGTCTTTTTTTAGAACTTGAATATTTCCAAACCAAATGCAACACTACCAAAACATGATTTTTATAAAGGGTCAATTAGCACTATGGCATGTCTCATATTGTGAAAATCCAAAACTCACTAAAAATTATAATCTTAATTTAGATTTCAACCTAGCAGACTTCTTTCAATCCTCTGCCTCATTTGCTGATACTCTCTACACAACCCTATCACCTATATGAGGACTTAGATAGAAAGCTCTCTTTGGCAGCCAAGAGATAGAGTACCCTTCTCACAGGAATTTTTTCAGGTCATGGTACACCATAGCAATTCAGTGATCTGATACGTTAAGGGAGGAAGGTTTATGCTACGGTTTGTGGGAATAATACAAACAACAGATTCTAACATCTTCATTTTAGTGCATCCCTATCACTTAACCTATAGAGAACTCCAGAATGGTAAGATCAACCACTCCTTCAAACAAATGTATAAGTCTCAAATATTGTCCTAGGTCCTTTCATCTCACCACCTTAGTCTTCAGCTGGGCATCCTGTCCACATTGCTCCATTTTCTATACCATGATATAAGTATCCTATTGCGTACTAGGCAACTGATTGGCCCTCATGTCAGATGACACCCTGCTGTAGCTTTGTGATGTAATGGCACCACTTGACCAATCACCCTGGGTGACGATTACACCGGAGGACCAGACATCAGCAATTACACACTAGGTAACTATCTGTGAATATGACTGCACAGCAAGTAAGAGGAGTAAGGGGGAAGTACAGTGCGCCATTGAAAGTATTGGGCTCCTATTTAAAGAGGGCTAGAGTTAGAAGAAGCAACTGATTGGCCCTCATGTCAGATGGCATTCTGCTGTAGCTTTGTGATGTAATGGCACCACTTGACCAATCGCCCTGGGTGACGATTACACCGGAGGACCAGACGTCACCAATTACACACCAGGTAATTATCTGGGAATATGACTGCACAGCAAGTAGGAGGTGTTGTGGGAAAGTACTCTGCGCCATGGAAAGCATTGGGCTCCTATTCAAAGAGGGCTAGAGTTAGAAGAACACAGTTTCTAAATAGCAGTCCATCTGGAGTATCAGAGTCCCACTCACAGAGAGCAGGGAAACAGGTTAAATAGCTTCCCTCCATCTGAATGTAAGTCATTTGCTCTAACCTAAGACAGCTCATTCTAGCCTGAAGGATGGTAATTAACTCAAGGGACATATTGCCTGAACAAGTATCTAAAGAAGATTTTCTCAGACACTTAGACAGACAAAGTCTTTGATAAACTATCAGGATGGCCATTGCGTCATCCATATTGCTACCCTCTTAGAAGATTATATTTATGCGGAAGACCCCACTAAAAGGCACTGAGAGCTATCAGATGGTATGAACTTTTTATTAATGGCAAAATGATTAATTGAGATTTTGACTTACCATATATATTGATCGAGGCATGGAGAAGGCTGAGGAATTAGCTTTCTATGTTTTTTTTTTCATCTCAGCAAGCAGAGAAATATTCCTCTGCAACACTGCCTCTGCTGGCCATTCAGTATAATCTGCAGATGGAAAAGTCCACTGTTAGTCTTTTTTTAGAACTTGAATATTTCCAAACCAAATGCAACACTTCCAAAAAATGATTTTTATAAAGGGTCAATTAGCACTATGGCATGTCTCATATTGTGAAAAAACAAATCTCACTAAAAATTATAATCTTAATTTAGATTTCAACCTAGCAGACTTCTTTCAATCCTCTGCCTCATTTGCTGGTACTCTCTACACAACCCTATCACCTATATGAGGACTTAGATAGAAAGCTCTCTTTGGCAGCCAAGAGATAGAGTACCCTTCTCACAGGAATTATTTCAGGTTATGGTACACCATAGCAATTCAGTGATCTGATACGTTAAGGGAGGAAGGTTTATGCTACGGTTTGTGGGAATAATAAAAACAACAGATTCTAACATCTTCATTTTAGTGCATCCCTATCACTTAACCTATAGAGAACTCCAGAATGGTAAGATCAACCACTCCTTCAAACAAATGTATAAGTCTCAAATATTGTCCTAGGTCCTTTCATCTCACCACCTTAGTCTTCAGCTGGGCATCCTGTCCACATTGCTCCATTTTCTATACCATGATATAAGTATCCTATTGCGTACTAGGCAACTGATTGGCCCTCATGTCAGATGACACCCTGCTGTAGCTTTGTGATGTAATGGCACCACTTGACCAATCACCCTGGGTGACGATTACACCGGAGGACCAGACATCAGCAATTACACACTAGGTAACTATCTGTGAATATGACTGCACAGCAAGTAAGAGGAGTAAGGGGGAAGTACAGTGCGCCATTGAAAGTATTGGGCTCCTATTTAAAGAGGGCTAGAGTTAGAAGAAGCAACTGATTGGCCCTCATGTCAGATGGCATTCTGCTGTAGCTTTGTGATGTAATGGCACCACTTGACCAATCGCCCTGGGTGACGATTACACCGGAGGACCAGACGTCACCAATTACACACCAGGTAATTATCTGGGAATATGACTGCACAGCAAGTAGGAGGTGTTGTGGGAAAGTACTCTGCGCCATGGAAAGCATTGGGCTCCTATTCAAAGAGGGCTAGAGTTAGAAGAACACAGTTTCTAAATAGCAGTCCATCTGGAGTATCAGAGTCCCACTCACAGAGAGCAGGGAAACAGGTTAAATAGCTTCCCTCCATCTGAATGTAAGTCATTTGCTCTAACCTAAGACAGCTCATTCTAGCCTGAAGGATGGTAATTAACTCAAGGGACATATTGCCTGAACAAGTATCTAAAGAAGATTTTCTCAGACACTTAGACAGACAAAGTCTTTGATAAACTATCAGGATGGCCATTGCGTCATCCATATTGCTACCCTCTTAGAAGATTATATTTATGCGGAAGACCCCACTAAAAGGCACTGAGAGCTATCAGATGGTATGAACTTTTTATTAATGGCAAAATGATTAATTGAGATTTTGACTTACCATATATATTGATCGAGGCATGGAGAAGGCTGAGGAATGAGCTTTCTTTTTTTTTTTTCATCTCAGCAAGCAGAGAAATATTCCTCTGCAACACTGCCTCTGCTGGCCATTCAGTATAATCTGCAGATGGAAAAGTCCACTGTTAGTCTTTTTTTAGAACTTGAATATTTCCAAACCAAATGCAACACTTCCAAAAAATGATTTTTATAAAGGGTCAATTAGCACTATGGCATGTCTCATATTGTGAAAATCCAAAACTCACTAAAAATTATAATCTTAATTTAGATTTCAACCTAGCAGACTTCTTTCAATCCTCTGCCTCATTTGCTGATACTCTCTACACAACCCTATCACCTATATGAGGACTTAGATAGAAAGCTCTCTTTGGCAGCCAAGAGATAGAGTACCCTTCTCACAGGAATTATTTCAGGTCATGGTACACCATAGCAATTCAGTGATCTGATACGTTAAGGGAGGAAGGTTTATGCTACGGTTTGTGGGAATAATACAAACAACAGATTCTAACATCTTCATTTTAGTGCATCCCTATCACTTAACCTATAGAGAACTCCAGAATGGTAAGATCAACCACTCCTTCAAACAAATGTATAAGTCTCAAATATTGTCCTAGGTCCTTTCATCTCACCACCTTAGTCTTCAGCTGGGCATCCTGTCCACATTGCTCCATTTTCTATACCATGATATAAGTATCCTATTGCGTACTAGGCAACTGATTGGCCCTCATGTCAGATGACACCCTGCTGTAGCTTTGTGATGTAATGGCACCACTTGACCAATCACCCTGGGTGACGATTACACCGGAGGACCAGACATCAGCAATTACACACTAGGTAACTATCTGTGAATATGACTGCACAGCAAGTAAGAGGAGTAAGGGGGAAGTACAGTGCGCCATTGAAAGTATTGGGCTCCTATTTAAAGAGGGCTAGAGTTAGAAGAAGCAACTGATTGGCCCTCATGTCAGATGGCATTCTGCTGTAGCTTTGTGATGTAATGGCACCACTTGACCAATCGCCCTGGGTGACGATTACACCGGAGGACCAGACGTCACCAATTACACACCAGGTAATTATCTGGGAATATGACTGCACAGCAAGTAGGAGGTGTTGTGGGAAAGTACTCTGCGCCATGGAAAGCATTGGGCTCCTATTCAAAGAGGGCTAGAGTTAGAAGAACACAGTTTCTAAATAGCAGTCCATCTGGAGTATCAGAGTCCCACTCACAGAGAGCAGGGAAACAGGTTAAATAGCTTCCCTCCATCTGAATGTAAGTCATTTGCTCTAACCTAAGACAGCTCATTCTAGCCTGAAGGATGGTAATTAACTCAAGGGACATATTGCCTGAACAAGTATCTAAAGAAGATTTTCTCAGACACTTAGACAGACAAAGTCTTTGATAAACTATCAGGATGGCCATTGCGTCATCCATATTGCTACCCTCTTAGAAGATTATATTTATGCGGAAGACCCCACTAAAAGGCACTGAGAGCTATCAGATGGTATGAACTTTTTATTAATGGCAAAATGATTAATTGAGATTTTGACTTACCATATATATTGATCGAGGCATGGAGAAGGCTGAGGAATTAGCTTTCTATGTTTTTTTTTTCATCTCAGCAAGCAGAGAAATATTCCTCTGCAACACTGCCTCTGCTGGCCATTCAGTATAATCTGCAGATGGAAAAGTCCACTGTTAGTCTTTTTTTAGAACTTGAATATTTCCAAACCAAATGCAACACTTCCAAAAAATGATTTTTATAAAGGGTCAATTAGCACTATGGCATGTCTCATATTGTGAAAATCCAAATCTCACTAAAAATTATAATCTTAATTTAGATTTCAACCTAGCAGACTTCTTTCAATCCTCTGCCTCATTTGCTGGTACTCTCTACACAACCCTATCACCTATATGAGGACTTAGATAGAAAGCTCTCTTTGGCAGCCAAGAGATAGAGTACCCTTCTCACAGGAATTATTTCAGGTTATGGTACACCATAGCAATTCAGTGATCTGATACGTTAAGGGAGGAAGGTTTATGCTACGGTTTGTGGGAATAATAAAAACAACAGATTCTAACATCTTCATTTTAGTGCATCCCTATCACTTAACCTATAGAGAACTCCAGAATGGTAAGATCAACCACTCCTTCAAACAAATGTATAAGTCTCAAATATTGTCCTAGGTCCTTTCATCTCACCACCTTAGTCTTCAGCTGGGCATCCTGTCCACATTGCTCCATTTTCTATACCATGATATAAGTATCCTATTGCGTACTAGGCAACTGATTGGCCCTCATGTCAGATGACACCCTGCTGTAGCTTTGTGATGTAATGGCACCACTTGACCAATCACCCTGGGTGACGATTACACCGGAGGACCAGACATCAGCAATTACAAACTAGGTAACTATCTGTGAATATGACTGCACAGCAAGTAAGAGGAGTAAGGGGGAAGTACAGTGCGCCATTGAAAGTATTGGGCTCCTATTTAAAGAGGGCTAGAGTTAGAAGAAGCAACTGATTGGCCCTCATGTCAGATGGCATTCTGCTGTAGCTTTGTGATGTAATGGCACCACTTGACCAATCGCCCTGGGTGACGATTACACCGGAGGACCAGACGTCACCAATTACACACCAGGTAATTATCTGGGAATATGACTGCACAGCAAGTAGGAGGTGTTGTGGGAAAGTACTCTGCGCCATGGAAAGCATTGGGCTCCTATTCAAAGAGGGCTAGAGTTAGAAGAACACAGTTTCTGAATAGCAGTCCATCTGGAGTATCAGAGTCCCACTCACAGAGAGCAGGGAAACAGGTTAAATAGCTTCCCTCCATCTGAATGTAAGTCATTTGCTCTAACCTAAGACAGCTCATTCCAGCCTGAAGGATGGTAATTAACTCAAGGGACATATTGCCTGCACAAGTATCTAAAGAAGATTTTCTCAGACACTTGGACAGACAAAGTCTTTGATAAACTATCAGGATGGCCATTGCGTCATCCATATTGCTACCGTCTTAGAAGATTATATTTATGCGGAAGACCCCACTAAAAGGCACTGAGAGCTATCAGATGCTATGAACGTTTTATTAATGGCAAAATGATTAATTGAGATTTTGACTTACCATATATATTGATCGAGGCATGGAGAAGGCTGAGGAATGAGCTTTCTTTTTTTTTTTTCATCTCAGCAAGCAGAGAAATATTCCTCTGCAACACTGCCTCTGCTGGCCATTCAGTATAATCTGCAGATGGAAAAGTCCACTGTTAGTCTTTTTTTAGAACTTGAATATTTCCAAACCAAATGCAACACTACCAAAACATGATTTTTATAAAGGGTCAATTAGCACTATGGCATGTCTCATATTGTGAAAATCCAAAACTCACTAAAAATTATAATCTTAATTTAGATTTCAACCTAGCAGACTTCTTTCAATCCTCTGCCTCATTTGCTGATACTCTCTACACAACCCTATCACCTATATGAGGACTTAGATAGAAAGCTCTCTTTGGCAGCCAAGAGATAGAGTACCCTTCTCACAGGAATTATTTCAGGTCATGGTACACCATAGCAATTCAGTGATCTGATACGTTAAGGGAGGAAGGTTTATGCTACGGTTTGTGGGAATAATACAAACAACAGATTCTAACATCTTCATTTTAGTGCATCCCTATCACTTAACCTATAGAGAACTCCAGAATGGTAAGATCAACCACTCCTTCAAACAAATGTATAAGTCTCAAATATTGTCCTAGGTCCTTTCATCTCACCACCTTAGTCTTCAGCTGGGCATCCTGTCCACATTGCTCCATTTTCTATACCATGATATAAGTATCCTATTGCGTACTAGGCAACTGATTGGCCCTCATGTCAGATGACACCCTGCTGTAGCTTTGTGATGTAATGGCACCACTTGACCAATCACCCTGGGTGACGATTACACCGGAGGACCAGACATCAGCAATTACACACTAGGTAACTATCTGTGAATATGACTGCACAGCAAGTAAGAGGAGTAAGGGGGAAGTACAGTGCGCCATTGAAAGTATTGGGCTCCTATTTAAAGAGGGCTAGAGTTAGAAGAAGCAACTGATTGGCCCTCATGTCAGATGGCATTCTGCTGTAGCTTTGTGATGTAATGGCACCACTTGACCAATCGCCCTGGGTGACGATTACACCGGAGGACCAGACGTCACCAATTACACACCAGGTAATTATCTGGGAATATGACTGCACAGCAAGTAGGAGGTGTTGTGGGAAAGTACTCTGCGCCATGGAAAGCATTGGGCTCCTATTCAAAGAGGGCTAGAGTTAGAAGAACACAGTTTCTAAATAGCAGTCCATCTGGAGTATCAGAGTCCCACTCACAGAGAGCAGGGAAACAGGTTAAATAGCTTCCCTCCATCTGAATGTAAGTCATTTGCTCTAACCTAAGACAGCTCATTCTAGCCTGAAGGATGGTAATTAACTCAAGGGACATATTGCCTGAACAAGTATCTAAAGAAGATTTTCTCAGACACTTAGACAGACAAAGTCTTTGATAAACTATCAGGATGGCCATTGCGTCATCCATATTGCTACCCTCTTAGAAGATTATATTTATGCGGAAGACCCCACTAAAAGGCACTGAGAGCTATCAGATGGTATGAACTTTTTATTAATGTCAAAATGATTAATTGAGATTTTGACTTACCATATATATTGATCGAGGCATGGAGAAGGCTGAGGAATGAGCTTTCTTTGTTTTTTTTTTCATCTCAGCAAGCAGAGAAATATTCCTCTGCAACACTGCCTCTGCTGGCCATTCAGTATAATCTGCAGATGGAAAAGTCCACTGTTAGTCTTTTTTTAGAACTTGAATATTTCCAAACCAAATGCAACACTTCCAAAAAATGATTTTTATAAAGGGTCAATTAGCACTATGGCATGTCTCATATTGTGAAAATCCAAATCTCACTAAAAATTATAATCTTAATTTAGATTTCAACCTAGCAGACTTCTTTCAATCCTCTGCCTCATTTGCTGGTACTCTCTACACAACCCTATCACCTATATGAGGACTTAGATAGAAAGCTCTCTTTGGCAGCCAAGAGATAGAGTACCCTTCTCACAGGAATTATTTCAGGTTATGGTACACCATAGCAATTCAGTGATCTGATACGTTAAGGGAGGAAGGTTTATGCTACGGTTTGTGGGAATAATAAAAACAACAGATTCTAACATCTTCATTTTAGTGCATCCCTATCACTTAACCTATAGAGAACTCCAGAATGGTAAGATCAACCACTCCTTCAAACAAATGTATAAGTCTCAAATATTGTCCTAGGTCCTTTCATCTCACCACCTTAGTCTTCAGCTGGGCATCCTGTCCACATTGCTCCATTTTCTATACCATGATATAAGTATCCTATTGCGTACTAGGCAACTGATTGGCCCTCATGTCAGATGACACCCTGCTGTAGCTTTGTGATGTAATGGCACCACTTGACCAATCACCCTGGGTGACGATTACACCGGAGGACCAGACATCAGCAATTACACACTAGGTAACTATCTGTGAATATGACTGCACAGCAAGTAAGAGGAGTAAGGGGGAAGTACAGTGCGCCATTGAAAGTATTGGGCTCCTATTTAAAGAGGGCTAGAGTTAGAAGAAGCAACTGATTGGCCCTCATGTCAGATGGCATTCTGCTGTAGCTTTGTGATGTAATGGCACCACTTGACCAATCGCCCTGGGTGACGATTACACCGGAGGACCAGACGTCACCAATTACACACCAGGTAATTATCTGGGAATATGACTGCACAGCAAGTAGGAGGTGTTGTGGGAAAGTACTCTGCGCCATGGAAAGCATTGGGCTCCTATTCAAAGAGGGCTAGAGTTAGAAGAACACAGTTTCTAAATAGCAGTCCATCTGGAGTATCAGAGTCCCACTCACAGAGAGCAGGGAAACAGGTTAAATAGCTTCCCTCCATCTGAATGTAAGTCATTTGCTCTAACCTAAGACAGCTCATTCTAGCCTGAAGGATGGTAATTAACTCAAGGGACATATTGCCTGAACAAGTATCTAAAGAAGATTTTCTCAGACACTTAGACAGACAAAGTCTTTGATAAACTATCAGGATGGCCATTGCGTCATCCATATTGCTACCCTCTTAGAAGATTATATTTATGCGGAAGACCCCACTAAAAGGCACTGAGAGCTATCAGATGGTATGAACTTTTTATTAATGGCAAAATGATTAATTGAGATTTTGACTTACCATATATATTGATCGAGGCATGGAGAAGGCTGAGGAATTAGCTTTCTATGTTTTTTTTTTCATCTCAGCAAGCAGAGAAATATTCCTCTGCAACACTGCCTCTGCTGGCCATTCAGTATAATCTGCAGATGGAAAAGTCCACTGTTAGTCTTTTTTTAGAACTTGAATATTTCCAAACCAAATGCAACACTTCCAAAAAATGATTTTTATAAAGGGTCAATTAGCACTATGGCATGTCTCATATTGTGAAAATCCAAATCTCACTAAAAATTATAATCTTAATTTAGATTTCAACCTAGCAGACTTCTTTCAATCCTCTGCCTCATTTGCTGGTACTCTCTACACAACCCTATCACCTATATGAGGACTTAGATAGAAAGCTCTCTTTGGCAGCCAAGAGATAGAGTACCCTTCTCACAGGAATTATTTCAGGTTATGGTACACCATAGCAATTCAGTGATCTGATACGTTAAGGGAGGAAGGTTTATGCTACGGTTTGTGGGAATAATAAAAACAACAGATTCTAACATCTTCATTTTAGTGCATCCCTATCACTTAACCTATAGAGAACTCCAGAATGGTAAGATCAACCACTCCTTCAAACAAATGTATAAGTCTCAAATATTGTCCTAGGTCCTTTCATCTCACCACCTTAGTCTTCAGCTGGGCATCCTGTCCACATTGCTCCATTTTCTATACCATGATATAAGTATCCTATTGCGTACTAGGCAACTGATTGGCCCTCATGTCAGATGACACCCTGCTGTAGCTTTGTGATGTAATGGCACCACTTGACCAATCACCCTGGGTGACGATTACACCGGAGGACCAGACATCAGCAATTACAAACTAGGTAACTATCTGTGAATATGACTGCACAGCAAGTAAGAGGAGTAAGGGGGAAGTACAGTGCGCCATTGAAAGTATTGGGCTCCTATTTAAAGAGGGCTAGAGTTAGAAGAAGCAACTGATTGGCCCTCATGTCAGATGGCATTCTGCTGTAGCTTTGTGATGTAATGGCACCACTTGACCAATCGCCCTGGGTGACGATTACACCGGAGGACCAGACGTCACCAATTACACACCAGGTAATTATCTGGGAATATGACTGCACAGCAAGTAGGAGGTGTTGTGGGAAAGTACTCTGCGCCATGGAAAGCATTGGGCTCCTATTCAAAGAGGGCTAGAGTTAGAAGAACACAGTTTCTGAATAGCAGTCCATCTGGAGTATCAGAGTCCCACTCACAGAGAGCAGGGAAACAGGTTAAATAGCTTCCCTCCATCTGAATGTAAGTCATTTGCTCTAACCTAAGACAGCTCATTCCAGCCTGAAGGATGGTAATTAACTCAAGGGACATATTGCCTGCACAAGTATCTAAAGAAGATTTTCTCAGACACTTGGACAGACAAAGTCTTTGATAAACTATCAGGATGGCCATTGCGTCATCCATATTGCTACCGTCTTAGAAGATTATATTTATGCGGAAGACCCCACTAAAAGGCACTGAGAGCTATCAGATGCTATGAACTTTTTATTAATGGCAAAATGATTAATTGAGATTTTGACTTACCATATATATTGATCGAGGCATGGAGAAGGCTGAGGAATGAGCTTTCTTTTTTTTTTTTCATCTCAGCAAGCAGAGAAATATTCCTCTGCAACACTGCCTCTGCTGGCCATTCAGTATAATCTGCAGATGGAAAAGTCCACTGTTAGTCTTTTTTTAGAACTTGAATATTTCCAAACCAAATGCAACACTACCAAAACATGATTTTTATAAAGGGTCAATTAGCACTATGGCATGTCTCATATTGTGAAAATCCAAAACTCACTAAAAATTATAATCTTAATTTAGATTTCAACCTAGCAGACTTCTTTCAATCCTCTGCCTCATTTGCTGATACTCTCTACACAACCCTATCACCTATATGAGGACTTAGATAGAAAGCTCTCTTTGGCAGCCAAGAGATAGAGTACCCTTCTCACAGGAATTATTTCAGGTCATGGTACACCATAGCAATTCAGTGATCTGATACGTTAAGGGAGGAAGGTTTATGCTACGGTTTGTGGGAATAATACAAACAACAGATTCTAACATCTTCATTTTAGTGCATCCCTATCACTTAACCTATAGAGAACTCCAGAATGGTAAGATCAACCACTCCTTCAAACAAATGTATAAGTCTCAAATATTGTCCTAGGTCCTTTCATCTCACCACCTTAGTCTTCAGCTGGGCATCCTGTCCACATTGCTCCATTTTCTATACCATGATATAAGTATCCTATTGCGTACTAGGCAACTGATTGGCCCTCATGTCAGATGACACCCTGCTGTAGCTTTGTGATGTAATGGCACCACTTGACCAATCACCCTGGGTGACGATTACACCGGAGGACCAGACATCAGCAATTACACACTAGGTAACTATCTGTGAATATGACTGCACAGCAAGTAAGAGGAGTAAGGGGGAAGTACAGTGCGCCATTGAAAGTATTGGGCTCCTATTTAAAGAGGGCTAGAGTTAGAAGAAGCAACTGATTGGCCCTCATGTCAGATGGCATTCTGCTGTAGCTTTGTGATGTAATGGCACCACTTGACCAATCGCCCTGGGTGACGATTACACCGGAGGACCAGACGTCACCAATTACACACCAGGTAATTATCTGGGAATATGACTGCACAGCAAGTAGGAGGTGTTGTGGGAAAGTACTCTGCGCCATGGAAAGCATTGGGCTCCTATTCAAAGAGGGCTAGAGTTAGAAGAACACAGTTTCTAAATAGCAGTCCATCTGGAGTATCAGAGTCCCACTCACAGAGAGCAGGGAAACAGGTTAAATAGCTTCCCTCCATCTGAATGTAAGTCATTTGCTCTAACCTAAGACAGCTCATTCTAGCCTGAAGGATGGTAATTAACTCAAGGGACATATTGCCTGAACAAGTATCTAAAGAAGATTTTCTCAGACACTTAGACAGACAAAGTCTTTGATAAACTATCAGGATGGCCATTGCGTCATCCATATTGCTACCCTCTTAGAAGATTATATTTATGCGGAAGACCCCACTAAAAGGCACTGAGAGCTATCAGATGGTATGAACTTTTTATTAATGTCAAAATGATTAATTGAGATTTTGACTTACCATATATATTGATCGAGGCATGGAGAAGGCTGAGGAATGAGCTTTCTTTGTTTTTTTTTTCATCTCAGCAAGCAGAGAAATATTCCTCTGCAACACTGCCTCTGCTGGCCATTCAGTATAATCTGCAGATGGAAAAGTCCACTGTTAGTCTTTTTTTAGAACTTGAATATTTCCAAACCAAATGCAACACTTCCAAAAAATGATTTTTATAAAGGGTCAATTAGCACTATGGCATGTCTCATATTGTGAAAATCCAAATCTCACTAAAAATTATAATCTTAATTTAGATTTCAACCTAGCAGACTTCTTTCAATCCTCTGCCTCATTTGCTGGTACTCTCTACACAACCCTATCACCTATATGAGGACTTAGATAGAAAGCTCTCTTTGGCAGCCAAGAGATAGAGTACCCTTCTCACAGGAATTATTTCAGGTTATGGTACACCATAGCAATTCAGTGATCTGATACGTTAAGGGAGGAAGGTTTATGCTACGGTTTGTGGGAATAATAAAAACAACAGATTCTAACATCTTCATTTTAGTGCATCCCTATCACTTAACCTATAGAGAACTCCAGAATGGTAAGATCAACCACTCCTTCAAACAAATGTATAAGTCTCAAATATTGTCCTAGGTCCTTTCATCTCACCACCTTAGTCTTCAGCTGGGCATCCTGTCCACATTGCTCCATTTTCTATACCATGATATAAGTATCCTATTGCGTACTAGGCAACTGATTGGCCCTCATGTCAGATGACACCCTGCTGTAGCTTTGTGATGTAATGGCACCACTTGACCAATCACCCTGGGTGACGATTACACCGGAGGACCAGACATCAGCAATTACAAACTAGGTAACTATCTGTGAATATGACTGCACAGCAAGTAAGAGGAGTAAGGGGGAAGTACAGTGCGCCATTGAAAGTATTGGGCTCCTATTTAAAGAGGGCTAGAGTTAGAAGAAGCAACTGATTGGCCCTCATGTCAGATGGCATTCTGCTGTAGCTTTGTGATGTAATGGCACCACTTGACCAATCGCCCTGGGTGACGATTACACCGGAGGACCAGACGTCACCAATTACACACCAGGTAATTATCTGGGAATATGACTGCACAGCAAGTAGGAGGTGTTGTGGGAAAGTACTCTGCGCCATGGAAAGCATTGGGCTCCTATTCAAAGAGGGCTAGAGTTAGAAGAACACAGTTTCTAAATAGCAGTCCATCTGGAGTATCAGAGTCCCACTCACAGAGAGCAGGGAAACAGGTTAAATAGCTTCCCTCCATCTGAATGTAAGTCATTTGCTCTAACCTAAGACAGCTCATTCCAGCCTGAAGGATGGTAATTAACTCAAGGGACATATTGCCTGCACAAGTATCTAAAGAAGATTTTCTCAGACACTTGGACAGACAAAGTCTTTGATAAACTATCAGGATGGCCATTGCGTCATCCATATTGCTACCGTCTTAGAAGATTATATTTATGCGGAAGACCCCACTAAAAGGCACTGAGAGCTATCAGATGGTATGAACTTTTTATTAATGGCAAAATGATTAATTGAGATTTTGACTTACCATATATATTGATCGAGGCATGGAGAAGGCTGAGGAATTAGCTTTCTATGTTTTTTTTTTCATCTCAGCAAGCAGAGAAATATTCCTCTGCAACACTGCCTCTGCTGGCCATTCAGTATAATCTGCAGATGGAAAAGTCCACTGTTAGTCTTTTTTTAGAACTTGAATATTTCCAAACCAAATGCAACACTTCCAAAAAATGATTTTTATAAAGGGTCAATTAGCACTATGGCATGTCTCATATTGTGAAAATCCAAATCTCACTAAAAATTATAATCTTAATTTAGATTTCAACCTAGCAGACTTCTTTCAATCCTCTGCGTCATTTGCTGGTACTCTCTACACAACCCTATCACCTATATGAGGACTTAGATAGAAAGCTCTCTTTGGCAGCCAAGAGATAGAGTACCCTTCTCACAGGAATTATTTCAGGTTATGGTACACCATAGCAATTCAGTGATCTGATACGTTAAGGGAGGAAGGTTTATGCTACGGTTTGTGGGAATAATAAAAACAACAGATTCTAACATCTTCATTTTAGTGCATCCCTATCACTTAACCTATAGAGAACTCCAGAATGGTAAGATCAACCACTCCTTCAAACAAATGTATAAGTCTCAAATATTGTCCTAGGTCCTTTCATCTCACCACCTTAGTCTTCAGCTGGGCATCCTGTCCACATTGCTCCATTTTCTATACCATGATATAAGTATCCTATTGCGTACTAGGCAACTGATTGGCCCTCATGTCAGATGACACCCTGCTGTAGCTTTGTGATGTAATGGCACCACTTGACCAATCACCCTGGGTGAAGATTACACCGGAGGACCAGACATCAGCAATTACAAACTAGGTAACTATCTGTGAATATGACTGCACAGCAAGTAAGAGGAGTAAGGGGGAAGTACAGTGCGCCATTGAAAGTATTGGGCTCCTATTTAAAGAGGGCTAGAGTTAGAAGAAGCAACTGATTGGCCCTCATGTCAGATGGCATTCTGCTGTAGCTTTGTGATGTAATGGCACCACTTGACCAATCGCCCTGGGTGACGATTACACCGGAGGACCAGACATCACCAATTACACACCAGGTAATTATCTGGGAATATGACTGCACAGCAAGTAGGAGGTGTTGTGGGAAAGTACTCTGCGCCATGGAAAGCATTGGGCTCCTATTCAAAGAGGGCTAGAGTTAGAAGAACACAGTTTCTAAATAGCAGTCCATCTGGAGTATCAGAGTCCCACTCACAGAGAGCAGGGAAACAGGTTAAATAGCTTCCCTCCATCTGAATGTAAGTCATTTGCTCTAACCTAAGACAGCTCATTCCAGCCTGAAGGATGGTAATTAACTCAAGGGACATATTGCCTGCACAAGTATCTAAAGAAGATTTTCTCAGACACTTGGACAGACAAAGTCTTTGATAAACTATCAGGATGGCCATTGCGTCATCCATATTGCTACCGTCTTAGAAGATTATATTTATGCGGAAGACCCCACTAAAAGGCACTGAGAGCTATCAGATGCTATGAACTTTTTATTAATGGCAAAATGATTAATTGAGATTTTGACTTACCATATATATTGATCGAGGCATGGAGAAGGCTGAGGAATGAGCTTTCTTTTTTTTTTTTCATCTCAGCAAGCAGAGAAATATTCCTCTGCAACACTGCCTCTGCTGGCCATTCAGTATAATCTGCAGATGGAAAAGTCCACTGTTAGTCTTTTTTTAGAACTTGAATATTTCCAAACCAAATGCAACACTTCCAAAACATGATTTTTATAAAGGGTCAATTAGCACTATGGCATGTCTCATATTGTGAAAATCCAAAACTCACTAAAAATTATAATCTTAATTTAGATTTCAACCTAGCAGACTTCTTTCAATCCTCTGCCTCATTTGCTGATACTCTCTACACAACCCTATCACCTATATGAGGACTTAGATAGAAAGCTCTCTTTGGCAGCCAAGAGATAGAGTACCCTTCTCACAGGAATTATTTCAGGTTATGGTACACCATAGCAATTCAGTGATCTGATACGTTAAGGGAGGAAGGTTTATGCTACGGTTTGTGGGAATAATAAAAACAACAGATTCTAACATCTTCATTTTAGTGCATCCCTATCACTTAACCTATAGAGAACTCCAGAATGGTAAGATCAACCACTCCTTCAAACAAATGTATAAGTCTCAAATATTGTCCTAGGTCCTTTCATCTCACCACCTTAGTCTTCAGCTGGGCATCCTGTCCACATTGCTCCATTTTCTATACCATGATATAAGTATCCTATTGCGTACTAGGCAACTGATTGGCCCTCATGTCAGATGACACCCTGCTGTAGCTTTGTGATGTAATGGCACCACTTGACCAATCACCCTGGGTGACGATTACACCGGAGGACCAGACATCAGCAATTACACACTAGGTAACTATCTGTGAATATGACTGCACAGCAAGTAAGAGGAGTAAGGGGGAAGTACAGTGCGCCATTGAAAGTATTGGGCTCCTATTTAAAGAGGGCTAGAGTTAGAAGAAGCAACTGATTGGCCCTCATGTCAGATGGCATTCTGCTGTAGCTTTGTGATGTAATGGCACCACTTGACCAATCGCCCTGGGTGACGATTACACCGGAGGACCAGACATCACCAATTACACACCAGGTAATTATCTGGGAATATGACTGCACAGCAAGTAGGAGGTGTTGTGGGAAAGTACTCTGCGCCATGGAAAGCATTGGGCTCCTATTCAAAGAGGGCTAGAGTTAGAAGAACACAGTTTCTAAATAGCAGTCCATCTGGAGTATCAGAGTCCCACTCACAGAGAGCAGGGAAACAGGTTAAATAGCTTCCCTCCATCTGAATGTAAGTCATTTGCACTAACCTAAGACAGCTCATTCCAGCCTGAAGGATGGTAATTAACTCAAGGGACATATTGCCTGCACAAGTATCTAAAGAAGATTTTCTCAGACACTTGGACAGACAAAGTCTTTGATAAACTATCAGGATGGCCATTGCGTCATCCATATTGCTACCGTCTTAGAAGATTATATTTATGCGGAAGACCCCACTAAAAGGCACTGAGAGCTATCAGATGCTATGAACTTTTTATTAATGGCAAAATGATTAATTGAGATTTTGACTTACCATATATATTGATCGAGGCATGGAGAAGGCTGAGGAATGAGCTTTCTTTTTTTTTTTTCATCTCAGCAAGCAGAGAAATATTCCTCTGCAACACTGCCTCTGCTGGCCATTCAGTATAATCTGCAGATGGAAAAGTCCACTGTTAGTCTTTTTTTAGAACTTGAATATTTCCAAACCAAATGCAACACTTCCAAAAAATGATTTTTATAAAGGGTCAATTAGCACTATGGCATGTCTCATATTGTGAAAAAACAAATCTCACTAAAAATTATAATCTTAATTTAGATTTCAACCTAGCAGACTTCTTTCAATCCTCTGCCTCATTTGCTGGTACTCTCTACACAACCCTATCACCTATATGAGGACTTAGATAGAAAGCTCTCTTTGGCAGCCAAGAGATAGAGTACCCTTCTCACAGGAATTATTTCAGGTTATGGTACACCATAGCAATTCAGTGATCTGATACGTTAAGGGAGGAAGGTTTATGCTACGGTTTGTGGGAATAATAAAAACAACAGATTCTAACATCTTCATTTTAGTGCATCCCTATCACTTAACCTATAGAGAACTCCAGAATGGTAAGATCAACCACTCCTTCAAACAAATGTATAAGTCTCAAATATTGTCCTAGGTCCTTTCATCTCACCACCTTAGTCTTCAGCTGGGCATCCTGTCCACATTGCTCCATTTTCTATACCATGATATAAGTATCCTATTGCGTACTAGGCAACTGATTGGCCCTCATGTCAGATGACACCCTGCTGTAGCTTTGTGATGTAATGGCACCACTTGACCAATCACCCTGGGTGACGATTACACCGGAGGACCAGACATCAGCAATTACACACTAGGTAACTATCTGTGAATATGACTGCACAGCAAGTAAGAGGAGTAAGGGGGAAGTACAGTGCGCCATTGAAAGTATTGGGCTCCTATTTAAAGAGGGCTAGAGTTAGAAGAAGCAACTGATTGGCCCTCATGTCAGATGGCATTCTGCTGTAGCTTTGTGATGTAATGGCACCACTTGACCAATCGCCCTGGGTGACGATTACACCGGAGGACCAGACGTCACCAATTACACACCAGGTAATTATCTGGGAATATGACTGCACAGCAAGTAGGAGGTGTTGTGGGAAAGTACTCTGCGCCATGGAAAGCATTGGGCTCCTATTCAAAGAGGGCTAGAGTTAGAAGAACACAGTTTCTAAATAGCAGTCCATCTGGAGTATCAGAGTCCCACTCACAGAGAGCAGGGAAACAGGTTAAATAGCTTCCCTCCATCTGAATGTAAGTCATTTGCTCTAACCTAAGACAGCTCATTCTAGCCTGAAGGATGGTAATTAACTCAAGGGACATATTGCCTGAACAAGTATCTAAAGAAGATTTTCTCAGACACTTAGACAGACAAAGTCTTTGATAAACTATCAGGATGGCCATTGCGTCATCCATATTGCTACCCTCTTAGAAGATTATATTTATGCGGAAGACCCCACTAAAAGGCACTGAGAGCTATCAGATGGTATGAACTTTTTATTAATGGCAAAATGATTAATTGAGATTTTGACTTACCATATATATTGATCGAGGCATGGAGAAGGCTGAGGAATGAGCTTTCTTTTTTTTTTTTCATCTCAGCAAGCAGAGAAATATTCCTCTGCAACACTGCCTCTGCTGGCCATTCAGTATAATCTGCAGATGGAAAAGTCCACTGTTAGTCTTTTTTTAGAACTTGAATATTTCCAAACCAAATGCAACACTTCCAAAAAATGATTTTTATAAAGGGTCAATTAGCACTATGGCATGTCTCATATTGTGAAAATCCAAAACTCACTAAAAATTATAATCTTAATTTAGATTTCAACCTAGCAGACTTCTTTCAATCCTCTGCCTCATTTGCTGATACTCTCTACACAACCCTATCACCTATATGAGGACTTAGATAGAAAGCTCTCTTTGGCAGCCAAGAGATAGAGTACCCTTCTCACAGGAATTATTTCAGGTCATGGTACACCATAGCAATTCAGTGATCTGATACGTTAAGGGAGGAAGGTTTATGCTACGGTTTGTGGGAATAATACAAACAACAGATTCTAACATCTTCATTTTAGTGCATCCCTATCACTTAACCTATAGAGAACTCCAGAATGGTAAGATCAACCACTCCTTCAAACAAATGTATAAGTCTCAAATATTGTCCTAGGTCCTTTCATCTCACCACCTTAGTCTTCAGCTGGGCATCCTGTCCACATTGCTCCATTTTCTATACCATGATATAAGTATCCTATTGCGTACTAGGCAACTGATTGGCCCTCATGTCAGATGACACCCTGCTGTAGCTTTGTGATGTAATGGCACCACTTGACCAATCACCCTGGGTGACGATTACACCGGAGGACCAGACATCAGCAATTACACACTAGGTAACTATCTGTGAATATGACTGCACAGCAAGTAAGAGGAGTAAGGGGGAAGTACAGTGCGCCATTGAAAGTATTGGGCTCCTATTTAAAGAGGGCTAGAGTTAGAAGAAGCAACTGATTGGCCCTCATGTCAGATGGCATTCTGCTGTAGCTTTGTGATGTAATGGCACCACTTGACCAATCGCCCTGGGTGACGATTACACCGGAGGACCAGACGTCACCAATTACACACCAGGTAATTATCTGGGAATATGACTGCACAGCAAGTAGGAGGTGTTGTGGGAAAGTACTCTGCGCCATGGAAAGCATTGGGCTCCTATTCAAAGAGGGCTAGAGTTAGAAGAACACAGTTTCTAAATAGCAGTCCATCTGGAGTATCAGAGTCCCACTCACAGAGAGCAGGGAAACAGGTTAAATAGCTTCCCTCCATCTGAATGTAAGTCATTTGCTCTAACCTAAGACAGCTCATTCTAGCCTGAAGGATGGTAATTAACTCAAGGGACATATTGCCTGAACAAGTATCTAAAGAAGATTTTCTCAGACACTTAGACAGACAAAGTCTTTGATAAACTATCAGGATGGCCATTGCGTCATCCATATTGCTACCCTCTTAGAAGATTATATTTATGCGGAAGACCCCACTAAAAGGCACTGAGAGCTATCAGATGGTATGAACTTTTTATTAATGGCAAAATGATTAATTGAGATTTTGACTTACCATATATATTGATCGAGGCATGGAGAAGGCTGAGGAATTAGCTTTCTATGTTTTTTTTTCATCTCAGCAAGCAGAGAAATATTCCTCTGCAACACTGCCTCTGCTGGCCATTCAGTATAATCTGCAGATGGAAAAGTCCACTGTTAGTCTTTTTTTAGAACTTGAATATTTCCAAACCAAATGCAACACTTCCAAAAAATGATTTTTATAAAGGGTCAATTAGCACTATGGCATGTCTCATATTGTGAAAATCCAAATCTCACTAAAAATTATAATCTTAATTTAGATTTCAACCTAGCAGACTTCTTTCAATCCTCTGCCTCATTTGCTGGTACTCTCTACACAACCCTATCACCTATATGAGGACTTAGATAGAAAGCTCTCTTTGGCAGCCAAGAGATAGAGTACCCTTCTCACAGGAATTATTTCAGGTTATGGTACACCATAGCAATTCAGTGATCTGATACGTTAAGGGAGGAAGGTTTATGCTACGGTTTGTGGGAATAATAAAAACAACAGATTCTAACATCTTCATTTTAGTGCATCCCTATCACTTAACCTATAGAGAACTCCAGAATGGTAAGATCAACCACTCCTTCAAACAAATGTATAAGTCTCAAATATTGTCCTAGGTCCTTTCATCTCACCACCTTAGTCTTCAGCTGGGCATCCTGTCCACATTGCTCCATTTTCTATACCATGATATAAGTATCCTATTGCGTACTAGGCAACTGATTGGCCCTCATGTCAGATGACACCCTGCTGTAGCTTTGTGATGTAATGGCACCACTTGACCAATCACCCTGGGTGACGATTACACCGGAGGACCAGACATCAGCAATTACAAACTAGGTAACTATCTGTGAATATGACTGCACAGCAAGTAAGAGGAGTAAGGGGGAAGTACAGTGCGCCATTGAAAGTATTGGGCTCCTATTTAAAGAGGGCTAGAGTTAGAAGAAGCAACTGATTGGCCCTCATGTCAGATGGCATTCTGCTGTAGCTTTGTGATGTAATGGCACCACTTGACCAATCGCCCTGGGTGACGATTACACCGGAGGACCAGACGTCACCAATTACACACCAGGTAATTATCTGGGAATATGACTGCACAGCAAGTAGGAGGTGTTGTGGGAAAGTACTCTGCGCCATGGAAAGCATTGGGCTCCTATTCAAAGAGGGCTAGAGTTAGAAGAACACAGTTTCTGAATAGCAGTCCATCTGGAGTATCAGAGTCCCACTCACAGAGAGCAGGGAAACAGGTTAAATAGCTTCCCTCCATCTGAATGTAAGTCATTTGCTCTAACCTAAGACAGCTCATTCCAGCCTGAAGGATGGTAATTAACTCAAGGGACATATTGCCTGCACAAGTATCTAAAGAAGATTTTCTCAGACACTTGGACAGACAAAGTCTTTGATAAACTATCAGGATGGCCATTGCGTCATCCATATTGCTACCGTCTTAGAAGATTATATTTATGCGGAAGACCCCACTAAAAGGCACTGAGAGCTATCAGATGCTATGAACTTTTTATTAATGGCAAAATGATTAATTGAGATTTTGACTTACCATATATATTGATCGAGGCATGGAGAAGGCTGAGGAATGAGCTTTCTTTTTTTTTTTTCATCTCAGCAAGCAGAGAAATATTCCTCTGCAACACTGCCTCTGCTGGCCATTCAGTATAATCTGCAGATGGAAAAGTCCACTGTTAGTCTTTTTTTAGAACTTGAATATTTCCAAACCAAATGCAACACTACCAAAACATGATTTTTATAAAGGGTCAATTAGCACTATGGCATGTCTCATATTGTGAAAATCCAAAACTCACTAAAAATTATAATCTTAATTTAGATTTCAACCTAGCAGACTT
This sequence comes from Lissotriton vulgaris, assembly GCF_964263255.1. NCBI lineage: Eukaryota > Metazoa > Chordata > Amphibia > Caudata > Salamandridae > Lissotriton > Lissotriton vulgaris. Next base: position 98,329 of record NW_028253417.1, on the reverse strand, counting down.
CTTTCAATCCTCTGCCTCATTTGCTGATACTCTCTACACAACCCTATCACCTATATGAGGACTTAGATAGAAAGCTCTCTTTGGCAGCCAAGAGATAGAGTACCCTTCTCACAGGAATTATTTCAGGTCATGGTACACCATAGCAATTCAGTGATCTGATACGTTAAGGGAGGAAGGTTTATGCTACGGTTTGTGGGAATAATACAAACAACAGATTCTAACATCTTCATTTTAGTGCATCCCTATCACTTAACCTATAGAGAACTCCAGAATGGTAAGATCAACCACTCCTTCAAACAAATGTATAAGTCTCAAATATTGTCCTAGGTCCTTTCATCTCACCACCTTAGTCTTCAGCTGGGCATCCTGTCCACATTGCTCCATTTTCTATACCATGATATAAGTATCCTATTGCGTACTAGGCAACTGATTGGCCCTCATGTCAGATGACACCCTGCTGTAGCTTTGTGATGTAATGGCACCACTTGACCAATCACCCTGGGTGACGATTACACCGGAGGACCAGACATCAGCAATTACACACTAGGTAACTATCTGTGAATATGACTGCACAGCAAGTAAGAGGAGTAAGGGGGAAGTACAGTGCGCCATTGAAAGTATTGGGCTCCTATTTAAAGAGGGCTAGAGTTAGAAGAAGCAACTGATTGGCCCTCATGTCAGATGGCATTCTGCTGTAGCTTTGTGATGTAATGGCACCACTTGACCAATCGCCCTGGGTGACGATTACACCGGAGGACCAGACGTCACCAATTACACACCAGGTAATTATCTGGGAATATGACTGCACAGCAAGTAGGAGGTGTTGTGGGAAAGTACTCTGCGCCATGGAAAGCATTGGGCTCCTATTCAAAGAGGGCTAGAGTTAGAACAACACAGTTTCTAAATAGCAGTCCATCTGGAGTATCAGAGTCCCACTCACAGAGAGCAGGGAAACAGGTTAAATAGCTTCCCTCCATCTGAATGTAAGTCATTTGCTCTAACCTAAGACAGCTCATTCTAGCCTGAAGGATGGTAATTAACTCAAGGGACATATTGCCTGAACAAGTATCTAAAGAAGATTTTCTCAGACACTTAGACAGACAAAGTCTTTGATAAACTATCAGGATGGCCATTGCGTCATCCATATTGCTACCCTCTTAGAAGATTATATTTATGCGGAAGACCCCACTAAAAGGCACTGAGAGCTATCAGATGGTATGAACTTTTTATTAATGTCAAAATGATTAATTGAGATTTTGACTTACCATATATATTGATCGAGGCATGGAGAAGGCTGAGGAATGAGCTTTCTTTGTTTTTTTTTTCATCTCAGCAAGCAGAGAAATATTCCTCTGCAACACTGCCTCTGCTGGCCATTCAGTATAATCTGCAGATGGAAAAGTCCACTGTTAGTCTTTTTTTAGAACTTGAATATTTCCAAACCAAATGCAACACTTCCAAAAAATGATTTTTATAAAGGGTCAATTAGCACTATGGCATGTCTCATATTGTGAAAATCCAAATCTCACTAAAAATTATAATCTTAATTTAGATTTCAACCTAGCAGACTTCTTTCAATCCTCTGCCTCATTTGCTGGTACTCTCTACACAACCCTATCACCTATATGAGGACTTAGATAGAAAGCTCTCTTTGGCAGCCAAGAGATAGAGTACCCTTCTCACAGGAATTATTTCAGGTTATGGTACACCATAGCAATTCAGTGATCTGATACGTTAAGGGAGGAAGGTTTATGCTACGGTTTGTGGGAATAATAAAAACAACAGATTCTAACATCTTCATTTTAGTGCATCCCTATCACTTAACCTATAGAGAACTCCAGAATGGTAAGATCAACCACTCCTTCAAACAAATGTATAAGTCTCAAATATTGTCCTAGGTCCTTTCATCTCACCACCTTAGTCTTCAGCTGGGCATCCTGTCCACATTGCTCCATTTTCTATACCATGATATAAGTATCCTATTGCGTACTAGGCAACTGATTGGCCCTCATGTCAGATGACACCCTGCTGTAGCTTTGTGATGTAATGGCACCACTTGACCAATCACCCTGGGTGACGATTACACCGGAGGACCAGACATCAGCAATTACAAACTAGGTAACTATCTGTGAATATGACTGCACAGCAAGTAAGAGGAGTAAGGGGGAAGTACAGTGCGCCATTGAAAGTATTGGGCTCCTATTTAAAGAGGGCTAGAGTTAGAAGAAGCAACTGATTGGCCCTCATGTCAGATGGCATTCTGCTGTAGCTTTGTGATGTAATGGCACCACTTGACCAATCGCCCTGGGTGACGATTACACCGGAGGACCAGACGTCACCAATTACACACCAGGTAATTATCTGGGAATATGACTGCACAGCAAGTAGGAGGTGTTGTGGGAAAGTACTCTGCGCCATGGAAAGCATTGGGCTCCTATTCAAAGAGGGCTAGAGTTAGAAGAACACAGTTTCTAAATAGCAGTCCATCTGGAGTATCAGAGTCCCACTCACAGAGAGCAGGGAAACAGGTTAAATAGCTTCCCTCCATCTGAATGTAAGTCATTTGCTCTAACCTAAGACAGCTCATTCCAGCCTGAAGGATGGTAATTAACTCAAGGGACATATTGCCTGCACAAGTATCTAAAGAAGATTTTCTCAGACACTTGGACAGACAAAGTCTTTGATAAACTATCAGGATGGCCATTGCGTCATCCATATTGCTACCGTCTTAGAAGATTATATTTATGCGGAAGACCCCACTAAAAGGCACTGAGAGCTATCAGATGGTATGAACTTTTTATTAATGGCAAAATGATTAATTGAGATTTTGACTTACCATATATATTGATCGAGGCATGGAGAAGGCTGAGGAATTAGCTTTCTATGTTTTTTTTTTCATCTCAGCAAGCAGAGAAATATTCCTCTGCAACACTGCCTCTGCTGGCCATTCAGTATAATCTGCAGATGGAAAAGTCCACTGTTAGTCTTTTTTTAGAACTTGAATATTTCCAAACCAAATGCAACACTTCCAAAAAATGATTTTTATAAAGGGTCAATTAGCACTATGGCATGTCTCATATTGTGAAAATCCAAATCTCACTAAAAATTATAATCTTAATTTAGATTTCAACCTAGCAGACTTCTTTCAATCCTCTGCGTCATTTGCTGGTACTCTCTACACAACCCTATCACCTATATGAGGACTTAGATAGAAAGCTCTCTTTGGCAGCCAAGAGATAGAGTACCCTTCTCACAGGAATTATTTCAGGTTATGGTACACCATAGCAATTCAGTGATCTGATACGTTAAGGGAGGAAGGTTTATGCTACGGTTTGTGGGAATAATAAAAACAACAGATTCTAACATCTTCATTTTAGTGCATCCCTATCACTTAACCTATAGAGAACTCCAGAATGGTAAGATCAACCACTCCTTCAAACAAATGTATAAGTCTCAAATATTGTCCTAGGTCCTTTCATCTCACCACCTTAGTCTTCAGCTGGGCATCCTGTCCACATTGCTCCATTTTCTATACCATGATATAAGTATCCTATTGCGTACTAGGCAACTGATTGGCCCTCATGTCAGATGACACCCTGCTGTAGCTTTGTGATGTAATGGCACCACTTGACCAATCACCCTGGGTGACGATTACACCGGAGGACCAGACATCAGCAATTACAAACTAGGTAACTATCTGTGAATATGACTGCACAGCAAGTAAGAGGAGTAAGGGGGAAGTACAGTGCGCCATTGAAAGTATTGGGCTCCTATTTAAAGAGGGCTAGAGTTAGAAGAAGCAACTGATTGGCCCTCATGTCAGATGGCATTCTGCTGTAGCTTTGTGATGTAATGGCACCACTTGACCAATCGCCCTGGGTGACGATTACACCGGAGGACCAGACATCACCAATTACACACCAGGTAATTATCTGGGAATATGACTGCACAGCAAGTAGGAGGTGTTGTGGGAAAGTACTCTGCGCCATGGAAAGCATTGGGCTCCTATTCAAAGAGGGCTAGAGTTAGAAGAACACAGTTTCTAAATAGCAGTCCATCTGGAGTATCAGAGTCCCACTCACAGAGAGCAGGGAAACAGGTTAAATAGCTTCCCTCCATCTGAATGTAAGTCATTTGCTCTAACCTAAGACAGCTCATTCCAGCCTGAAGGATGGTAATTAACTCAAGGGACATATTGCCTGCACAAGTATCTAAAGAAGATTTTCTCAGACACTTGGACAGACAAAGTCTTTGATAAACTATCAGGATGGCCATTGCGTCATCCATATTGCTACCGTCTTAGAAGATTATATTTATGCGGAAGACCCCACTAAAAGGCACTGAGAGCTATCAGATGCTATGAACTTTTTATTAATGGCAAAATGATTAATTGAGATTTTGACTTACCATATATATTGATCGAGGCATGGAGAAGGCTGAGGAATGAGCTTTCTTTTTTTTTTTTCATCTCAGCAAGCAGAGAAATATTCCTCTGCAACACTGCCTCTGCTGGCCATTCAGTATAATCTGCAGATGGAAAAGTCCACTGTTAGTCTTTTTTTAGAACTTGAATATTTCCAAACCAAATGCAACACTTCCAAAACATGATTTTTATAAAGGGTCAATTAGCACTATGGCATGTCTCATATTGTGAAAATCCAAAACTCACTAAAAATTATAATCTTAATTTAGATTTCAACCTAGCAGACTTCTTTCAATCCTCTGCCTCATTTGCTGATACTCTCTACACAACCCTATCACCTATATGAGGACTTAGATAGAAAGCTCTCTTTGGCAGCCAAGAGATAGAGTACCCTTCTCACAGGAATTATTTCAGGTTATGGTACACCATAGCAATTCAGTGATCTGATACGTTAAGGGAGGAAGGTTTATGCTACGGTTTGTGGGAATAATAAAAACAACAGATTCTAACATCTTCATTTTAGTGCATCCCTATCACTTAACCTATAGAGAACTCCAGAATGGTAAGATCAACCACTCCTTCAAACAAATGTATAAGTCTCAAATATTGTCCTAGGTCCTTTCATCTCACCACCTTAGTCTTCAGCTGGGCATCCTGTCCACATTGCTCCATTTTCTATACCATGATATAAGTATCCTATTGCGTACTAGGCAACTGATTGGCCCTCATGTCAGATGACACCCTGCTGTAGCTTTGTGATGTAATGGCACCACTTGACCAATCACCCTGGGTGACGATTACACCGGAGGACCAGACATCAGCAATTACACACTAGGTAACTATCTGTGAATATGACTGCACAGCAAGTAAGAGGAGTAAGGGGGAAGTACAGTGCGCCATTGAAAGTATTGGGCTCCTATTTAAAGAGGGCTAGAGTTAGAAGAAGCAACTGATTGGCCCTCATGTCAGATGGCATTCTGCTGTAGCTTTGTGATGTAATGGCACCACTTGACCAATCGCCCTGGGTGACGATTACACCGGAGGACCAGACATCACCAATTACACACCAGGTAATTATCTGGGAATATGACTGCACAGCAAGTAGGAGGTGTTGTGGGAAAGTACTCTGCGCCATGGAAAGCATTGGGCTCCTATTCAAAGAGGGCTAGAGTTAGAAGAACACAGTTTCTAAATAGCAGTCCATCTGGAGTATCAGAGTCCCACTCACAGAGAGCAGGGAAACAGGTTAAATAGCTTCCCTCCATCTGAATGTAAGTCATTTGCACTAACCTAAGACAGCTCATTCCAGCCTGAAGGATGGTAATTAACTCAAGGGACATATTGCCTGCACAAGTATCTAAAGAAGATTTTCTCAGACACTTGGACAGACAAAGTCTTTGATAAACTATCAGGATGGCCATTGCGTCATCCATATTGCTACCGTCTTAGAAGATTATATTTATGCGGAAGACCCCACTAAAAGGCACTGAGAGCTATCAGATGCTATGAACTTTTTATTAATGGCAAAATGATTAATTGAGATTTTGACTTACCATATATATTGATCGAGGCATGGAGAAGGCTGAGGAATGAGCTTTCTTTTTTTTTTTTCATCTCAGCAAGCAGAGAAATATTCCTCTGCAACACTGCCTCTGCTGGCCATTCAGTATAATCTGCAGATGGAAAAGTCCACTGTTAGTCTTTTTTTAGAACTTGAATATTTCCAAACCAAATGCAACACTTCCAAAAAATGATTTTTATAAAGGGTCAATTAGCACTATGGCATGTCTCATATTGTGAAAATCCAAAACTCACTAAAAATTATAATCTTAATTTAGATTTCAACCTAGCAGACTTCTTTCAATCCTCTGCCTCATTTGCTGGTACTCTCTACACAACCCTATCACCTATATGAGGACTTAGATAGAAAGCTCTCTTTGGCAGCCAAGAGATAGAGTACCCTTCTCACAGGAATTATTTCAGGTTATGGTACACCATAGCAATTCAGTGATCTGATACGTTAAGGGAGGAAGGTTTATGCTACGGTTTGTGGGAATAATAAAAACAACAGATTCTAACATCTTCATTTTAGTGCATCCCTATCACTTAACCTATAGAGAACTCCAGAATGGTAAGATCAACCACTCCTTCAAACAAATGTATAAGTCTCAAATATTGTCCTAGGTCCTTTCATCTCACCACCTTAGTCTTAGACTGGGCATCCTGTCCACATTGCTCCATTTTCTATACCATGATATAAGTATCCTATTGCGTACTAGGCAACTGATTGGCCCTCATGTCAGATGACACCCTGCTGTAGCTTTGTGATGTAATGGCACCACTTGACCAATCACCCTGGGTGACGATTACACCGGAGGACCAGACATCAGCAATTACACACTAGGTAACTATCTGTGAATATGACTGCACAGCAAGTAAGAGGAGTAAGGGGGAAGTACAGTGCGCCATTGAAAGTATTGGGCTCCTATTTAAAGAGGGCTAGAGTTAGAAGAAGCAACTGATTGGCCCTCATGTCAGATGGCATTCTGCTGTAGCTTTGTGATGTAATGGCACCACTTGACCAATCGCCCTGGGTGACGATTACACCGGAGGACCAGACGTCACCAATTACACACCAGGTAATTATCTGGGAATATGACTGCACAGCAAGTAGGAGGTGTTGTGGGAAAGTACTCTGCGCCATGGAAAGCATTGGGCTCCTATTCAAAGAGGGCTAGAGTTAGAAGAACACAGTTTCTAAATAGCAGTCCATCTGGAGTATCAGAGTCCCACTCACAGAGAGCAGGGAAACAGGTTAAATAGCTTCCCTCCATCTGAATGTAAGTCATTTGCTCTAACCTAAGACAGCTCATTCCAGCCTGAAGGATGGTAATTAACTCAAGGGACATATTGCCTGCACAAGTATCTAAAGAAGATTTTCTCAGACACTTGGACAGACAAAGTCTTTGATAAACTATCAGGATGGCCATTGCGTCATCCATATTGCTACCGTCTTAGAAGATTATATTTATGCGGAAGACCCCACTAAAAGGCACTGAGAGCTATCAGATGCTATGAACTTTTTATTAATGGCAAAATGATTAATTGAGATTTTGACTTACCATATATATTGATCGAGGCATGGAGAAGGCTGAGGAATTAGCTTTCTATGTTTTTTTTTTCATCTCAGCAAGCAGAGAAATATTCCTCTGCAACACTGCCTCTGCTGGCCATTCAGTATAATCTGCAGATGGAAAAGTCCACTGTTAGTCTTTTTTTAGAACTTGAATATTTCCAAACCAAATGCAACACTTCCAAAAAATGATTTTTATAAAGGGTCAATTAGCACTATGGCATGTCTCATATTGTGAAAATCCAAATCTCACTAAAAATTATAATCTTAATTTAGATTTCAACCTAGCAGACTTCTTTCAATCCTCTGCCTCATTTGCTGGTACTCTCTACACAACCCTATCACCTATATGAGGACTTAGATAGAAAGCTCTCTTTGGCAGCCAAGAGATAGAGTACCCTTCTCACAGGAATTATTTCAGGTTATGGTACACCATAGCAATTCAGTGATCTGATACGTTAAGGGAGGAAGGTTTATGCTACGGTTTGTGGGAATAATAAAAACAACAGATTCTAACATCTTCATTTTAGTGCATCCCTATCACTTAACCTATAGAGAACTCCAGAATGGTAAGATCAACCACTCCTTCAAACAAATGTATAAGTCTCAAATATTGTCCTAGGTCCTTTCATCTCACCACCTTAGTCTTCAGCTGGGCATCCTGTCCACATTGCTCCATTTTCTATACCATGATATAAGTATCCTATTGCGTACTAGGCAACTGATTGGCCCTCATGTCAGATGACACCCTGCTGTAGCTTTGTGATGTAATGGCACCACTTGACCAATCACCCTGGGTGACGATTACACCGGAGGACCAGACATCAGCAATTACAAACTAGGTAACTATCTGTGAATATGACTGCACAGCAAGTAAGAGGAGTAAGGGGGAAGTACAGTGCGCCATTGAAAGTATTGGGCTCCTATTTAAAGAGGGCTAGAGTTAGAAGAAGCAACTGATTGGCCCTCATGTCAGATGGCATTCTGCTGTAGCTTTGTGATGTAATGGCACCACTTGACCAATCGCCCTGGGTGACGATTACACCGGAGGACCAGACGTCACCAATTACACACCAGGTAATTATCTGGGAATATGACTGCACAGCAAGTAGGAGGTGTTGTGGGAAAGTACTCTGCGCCATGGAAAGCATTGGGCTCCTATTCAAAGAGGGCTAGAGTTAGAAGAACACAGTTTCTGAATAGCAGTCCATCTGGAGTATCAGAGTCCCACTCACAGAGAGCAGGGAAACAGGTTAAATAGCTTCCCTCCATCTGAATGTAAGTCATTTGCTCTAACCTAAGACAGCTCATTCCAGCCTGAAGGATGGTAATTAACTCAAGGGACATATTGCCTGCACAAGTATCTAAAGAAGATTTTCTCAGACACTTGGACAGACAAAGTCTTTGATAAACTATCAGGATGGCCATTGCGTCATCCATATTGCTACCGTCTTAGAAGATTATATTTATGCGGAAGACCCCACTAAAAGGCACTGAGAGCTATCAGATGCTATGAACTTTTTATTAATGGCAAAATGATTAATTGAGATTTTGACTTACCATATATATTGATCGAGGCATGGAGAAGGCTGAGGAATGAGCTTTCTTTTTTTTTTTTCATCTCAGCAAGCAGAGAAATATTCCTCTGCAACACTGCCTCTGCTGGCCATTCAGTATAATCTGCAGATGGAAAAGTCCACTGTTAGTCTTTTTTTAGAACTTGAATATTTCCAAACCAAATGCAACACTACCAAAACATGATTTTTATAAAGGGTCAATTAGCACTATGGCATGTCTCATATTGTGAAAATCCAAAACTCACTAAAAATTATAATCTTAATTTAGATTTCAACCTAGCAGACTTCTTTCAATCCTCTGCCTCATTTGCTGATACTCTCTACACAACCCTATCACCTATATGAGGACTTAGATAGAAAGCTCTCTTTGGCAGCCAAGAGATAGAGTACCCTTCTCACAGGAATTATTTCAGGTCATGGTACACCATAGCAATTCAGTGATCTGATACGTTAAGGGAGGAAGGTTTATGCTACGGTTTGTGGGAATAATACAAACAACAGATTCTAACATCTTCATTTTAGTGCATCCCTATCACTTAACCTATAGAGAACTCCAGAATGGTAAGATCAACCACTCCTTCAAACAAATGTATAAGTCTCAAATATTGTCCTAGGTCCTTTCATCTCACCACCTTAGTCTTCAGCTGGGCATCCTGTCCACATTGCTCCATTTTCTATACCATGATATAAGTATCCTATTGCGTACTAGGCAACTGATTGGCCCTCATGTCAGATGACACCCTGCTGTAGCTTTGTGATGTAATGGCACCACTTGACCAATCACCCTGGGTGACGATTACACCGGAGGACCAGACATCAGCAATTACACACTAGGTAACTATCTGTGAATATGACTGCACAGCAAGTAAGAGGAGTAAGGGGGAAGTACAGTGCGCCATTGAAAGTATTGGGCTCCTATTTAAAGAGGGCTAGAGTTAGAAGAAGCAACTGATTGGCCCTCATGTCAGATGGCATTCTGCTGTAGCTTTGTGATGTAATGGCACCACTTGACCAATCGCCCTGGGTGACGATTACACCGGAGGACCAGACGTCACCAATTACACACCAGGTAATTATCTGGGAATATGACTGCACAGCAAGTAGGAGGTGTTGTGGGAAAGTACTCTGCGCCATGGAAAGCATTGGGCTCCTATTCAAAGAGGGCTAGAGTTAGAACAACACAGTTTCTAAATAGCAGTCCATCTGGAGTATCAGAGTCCCACTCACAGAGAGCAGGGAAACAGGTTAAATAGCTTCCCTCCATCTGAATGTAAGTCATTTGCTCTAACCTAAGACAGCTCATTCTAGCCTGAAGGATGGTAATTAACTCAAGGGACATATTGCCTGAACAAGTATCTAAAGAAGATTTTCTCAGACACTTAGACAGACAAAGTCTTTGATAAACTATCAGGATGGCCATTGCGTCATCCATATTGCTACCCTCTTAGAAGATTATATTTATGCGGAAGACCCCACTAAAAGGCACTGAGAGCTATCAGATGGTATGAACTTTTTATTAATGTCAAAATGATTAATTGAGATTTTGACTTACCATATATATTGATCGAGGCATGGAGAAGGCTGAGGAATGAGCTTTCTTTGTTTTTTTTTTCATCTCAGCAAGCAGAGAAATATTCCTCTGCAACACTGCCTCTGCTGGCCATTCAGTATAATCTGCAGATGGAAAAGTCCACTGTTAGTCTTTTTTTAGAACTTGAATATTTCCAAACCAAATGCAACACTTCCAAAAAATGATTTTTATAAAGGGTCAATTAGCACTATGGCATGTCTCATATTGTGAAAATCCAAATCTCACTAAAAATTATAATCTTAATTTAGATTTCAACCTAGCAGACTTCTTTCAATCCTCTGCCTCATTTGCTGGTACTCTCTACACAACCCTATCACCTATATGAGGACTTAGATAGAAAGCTCTCTTTGGCAGCCAAGAGATAGAGTACCCTTCTCACAGGAATTATTTCAGGTTATGGTACACCATAGCAATTCAGTGATCTGATACGTTAAGGGAGGAAGGTTTATGCTACGGTTTGTGGGAATAATAAAAACAACAGATTCTAACATCTTCATTTTAGTGCATCCCTATCACTTAACCTATAGAGAACTCCAGAATGGTAAGATCAACCACTCCTTCAAACAAATGTATAAGTCTCAAATATTGTCCTAGGTCCTTTCATCTCACCACCTTAGTCTTCAGCTGGGCATCCTGTCCACATTGCTCCATTTTCTATACCATGATATAAGTATCCTATTGCGTACTAGGCAACTGATTGGCCCTCATGTCAGATGACACCCTGCTGTAGCTTTGTGATGTAATGGCACCACTTGACCAATCACCCTGGGTGACGATTACACCGGAGGACCAGACATCAGCAATTACAAACTAGGTAACTATCTGTGAATATGACTGCACAGCAAGTAAGAGGAGTAAGGGGGAAGTACAGTGCGCCATTGAAAGTATTGGGCTCCTATTTAAAGAGGGCTAGAGTTAGAAGAAGCAACTGATTGGCCCTCATGTCAGATGGCATTCTGCTGTAGCTTTGTGATGTAATGGCACCACTTGACCAATCGCCCTGGGTGACGATTACACCGGAGGACCAGACGTCACCAATTACACACCAGGTAATTATCTGGGAATATGACTGCACAGCAAGTAGGAGGTGTTGTGGGAAAGTACTCTGCGCCATGGAAAGCATTGGGCTCCTATTCAAAGAGGGCTAGAGTTAGAAGAACACAGTTTCTAAATAGCAGTCCATCTGGAGTATCAGAGTCCCACTCACAGAGAGCAGGGAAACAGGTTAAATAGCTTCCCTCCATCTGAATGTAAGTCATTTGCTCTAACCTAAGACAGCTCATTCCAGCCTGAAGGATGGTAATTAACTCAAGGGACATATTGCCTGCACAAGTATCTAAAGAAGATTTTCTCAGACACTTGGACAGACAAAGTCTTTGATAAACTATCAGGATGGCCATTGCGTCATCCATATTGCTACCGTCTTAGAAGATTATATTTATGCGGAAGACCCCACTAAAAGGCACTGAGAGCTATCAGATGGTATGAACTTTTTATTAATGGCAAAATGATTAATTGAGATTTTGACTTACCATATATATTGATCGAGGCATGGAGAAGGCTGAGGAATTAGCTTTCTATGTTTTTTTTTTCATCTCAGCAAGCAGAGAAATATTCCTCTGCAACACTGCCTCTGCTGGCCATTCAGTATAATCTGCAGATGGAAAAGTCCACTGTTAGTCTTTTTTTAGAACTTGAATATTTCCAAACCAAATGCAACACTTCCAAAAAATGATTTTTATAAAGGGTCAATTAGCACTATGGCATGTCTCATATTGTGAAAATCCAAATCTCACTAAAAATTATAATCTTAATTTAGATTTCAACCTAGCAGACTTCTTTCAATCCTCTGCGTCATTTGCTGGTACTCTCTACACAACCCTATCACCTATATGAGGACTTAGATAGAAAGCTCTCTTTGGCAGCCAAGAGATAGAGTACCCTTCTCACAGGAATTATTTCAGGTTATGGTACACCATAGCAATTCAGTGATCTGATACGTTAAGGGAGGAAGGTTTATGCTACGGTTTGTGGGAATAATAAAAACAACAGATTCTAACATCTTCATTTTAGTGCATCCCTATCACTTAACCTATAGAGAACTCCAGAATGGTAAGATCAACCACTCCTTCAAACAAATGTATAAGTCTCAAATATTGTCCTAGGTCCTTTCATCTCACCACCTTAGTCTTCAGCTGGGCATCCTGTCCACATTGCTCCATTTTCTATACCATGATATAAGTATCCTATTGCGTACTAGGCAACTGATTGGCCCTCATGTCAGATGACACCCTGCTGTAGCTTTGTGATGTAATGGCACCACTTGACCAATCACCCTGGGTGACGATTACACCGGAGGACCAGACATCAGCAATTACAAACTAGGTAACTATCTGTGAATATGACTGCACAGCAAGTAAGAGGAGTAAGGGGGAAGTACAGTGCGCCATTGAAAGTATTGGGCTCCTATTTAAAGAGGGCTAGAGTTAGAAGAAGCAACTGATTGGCCCTCATGTCAGATGGCATTCTGCTGTAGCTTTGTGATGTAATGGCACCACTTGACCAATCGCCCTGGGTGACGATTACACCGGAGGACCAGACATCACCAATTACACACCAGGTAATTATCTGGGAATATGACTGCACAGCAAGTAGGAGGTGTTGTGGGAAAGTACTCTGCGCCATGGAAAGCATTGGGCTCCTATTCAAAGAGGGCTAGAGTTAGAAGAACACAGTTTCTAAATAGCAGTCCATCTGGAGTATCAGAGTCCCACTCACAGAGAGCAGGGAAACAGGTTAAATAGCTTCCCTCCATCTGAATGTAAGTCATTTGCTCTAACCTAAGACAGCTCATTCCAGCCTGAAGGATGGTAATTAACTCAAGGGACATATTGCCTGCACAAGTATCTAAAGAAGATTTTCTCAGACACTTGGACAGACAAAGTCTTTGATAAACTATCAGGATGGCCATTGCGTCATCCATATTGCTACCGTCTTAGAAGATTATATTTATGCGGAAGACCCCACTAAAAGGCACTGAGAGCTATCAGATGCTATGAACTTTTTATTAATGGCAAAATGATTAATTGAGATTTTGACTTACCATATATATTGATCGAGGCATGGAGAAGGCTGAGGAATGAGCTTTCTTTTTTTTTTTTCATCTCAGCAAGCAGAGAAATATTCCTCTGCAACACTGCCTCTGCTGGCCATTCAGTATAATCTGCAGATGGAAAAGTCCACTGTTAGTCTTTTTTTAGAACTTGAATATTTCCAAACCAAATGCAACACTTCCAAAACATGATTTTTATAAAGGGTCAATTAGCACTATGGCATGTCTCATATTGTGAAAATCCAAAACTCACTAAAAATTATAATCTTAATTTAGATTTCAACCTAGCAGACTTCTTTCAATCCTCTGCCTCATTTGCTGATACTCTCTACACAACCCTATCACCTATATGAGGACTTAGATAGAAAGCTCTCTTTGGCAGCCAAGAGATAGAGTACCCTTCTCACAGGAATTATTTCAGGTTATGGTACACCATAGCAATTCAGTGATCTGATACGTTAAGGGAGGAAGGTTTATGCTACGGTTTGTGGGAATAATAAAAACAACAGATTCTAACATCTTCATTTTAGTGCATCCCTATCACTTAACCTATAGAGAACTCCAGAATGGTAAGATCAACCACTCCTTCAAACAAATGTATAAGTCTCAAATATTGTCCTAGGTCCTTTCATCTCACCACCTTAGTCTTCAGCTGGGCATCCTGTCCACATTGCTCCATTTTCTATACCATGATATAAGTATCCTATTGCGTACTAGGCAACTGATTGGCCCTCATGTCAGATGACACCCTGCTGTAGCTTTGTGATGTAATGGCACCACTTGACCAATCACCCTGGGTGACGATTACACCGGAGGACCAGACATCAGCAATTACACACTAGGTAACTATCTGTGAATATGACTGCACAGCAAGTAAGAGGAGTAAGGGGGAAGTACAGTGCGCCATTGAAAGTATTGGGCTCCTATTTAAAGAGGGCTAGAGTTAGAAGAAGCAACTGATTGGCCCTCATGTCAGATGGCATTCTGCTGTAGCTTTGTGATGTAATGGCACCACTTGACCAATCGCCCTGGGTGACGATTACACCGGAGGACCAGACATCACCAATTACACACCAGGTAATTATCTGGGAATATGACTGCACAGCAAGTAGGAGGTGTTGTGGGAAAGTACTCTGCGCCATGGAAAGCATTGGGCTCCTATTCAAAGAGGGCTAGAGTTAGAAGAACACAGTTTCTAAATAGCAGTCCATCTGGAGTATCAGAGTCCCACTCACAGAGAGCAGGGAAACAGGTTAAATAGCTTCCCTCCATCTGAATGTAAGTCATTTGCACTAACCTAAGACAGCTCATTCCAGCCTGAAGGATGGTAATTAACTCAAGGGACATATTGCCTGCACAAGTATCTAAAGAAGATTTTCTCAGACACTTGGACAGACAAAGTCTTTGATAAACTATCAGGATGGCCATTGCGTCATCCATATTGCTACCGTCTTAGAAGATTATATTTATGCGGAAGACCCCACTAAAAGGCACTGAGAGCTATCAGATGCTATGAACTTTTTATTAATGGCAAAATGATTAATTGAGATTTTGACTTACCATATATATTGATCGAGGCATGGAGAAGGCTGAGGAATGAGCTTTCTTTTTTTTTTTTCATCTCAGCAAGCAGAGAAATATTCCTCTGCAACACTGCCTCTGCTGGCCATTCAGTATAATCTGCAGATGGAAAAGTCCACTGTTAGTCTTTTTTTAGAACTTGAATATTTCCAAACCAAATGCAACACTTCCAAAAAATGATTTTTATAAAGGGTCAATTAGCACTATGGCATGTCTCATATTGTGAAAATCCAAAACTCACTAAAAATTATAATCTTAATTTAGATTTCAACCTAGCAGACTTCTTTCAATCCTCTGCCTCATTTGCTGGTACTCTCTACACAACCCTATCACCTATATGAGGACTTAGATAGAAAGCTCTCTTTGGCAGCCAAGAGATAGAGTACCCTTCTCACAGGAATTATTTCAGGTTATGGTACACCATAGCAATTCAGTGATCTGATACGTTAAGGGAGGAAGGTTTATGCTACGGTTTGTGGGAATAATAAAAACAACAGATTCTAACATCTTCATTTTAGTGCATCCCTATCACTTAACCTATAGAGAACTCCAGAATGGTAAGATCAACCACTCCTTCAAACAAATGTATAAGTCTCAAATATTGTCCTAGGTCCTTTCATCTCACCACCTTAGTCTTAGACTGGGCATCCTGTCCACATTGCTCCATTTTCTATACCATGATATAAGTATCCTATTGCGTACTAGGCAACTGATTGGCCCTCATGTCAGATGACACCCTGCTGTAGCTTTGTGATGTAATGGCACCACTTGACCAATCACCCTGGGTGACGATTACACCGGAGGACCAGACATCAGCAATTACACACTAGGTAACTATCTGTGAATATGACTGCACAGCAAGTAAGAGGAGTAAGGGGGAAGTACAGTGCGCCATTGAAAGTATTGGGCTCCTATTTAAAGAGGGCTAGAGTTAGAAGAAGCAACTGATTGGCCCTCATGTCAGATGGCATTCTGCTGTAGCTTTGTGATGTAATGGCACCACTTGACCAATCGCCCTGGGTGACGATTACACCGGAGGACCAGACGTCACCAATTACACACCAGGTAATTATCTGGGAATATGACTGCACAGCAAGTAGGAGGTGTTGTGGGAAAGTACTCTGCGCCATGGAAAGCATTGGGCTCCTATTCAAAGAGGGCTAGAGTTAGAAGAACACAGTTTCTAAATAGCAGTCCATCTGGAGTATCAGAGTCCCACTCACAGAGAGCAGGGAAACAGGTTAAATAGCTTCCCTCCATCTGAATGTAAGTCATTTGCTCTAACCTAAGACAGCTCATTCCAGCCTGAAGGATGGTAATTAACTCAAGGGACATATTGCCTGCACAAGTATCTAAAGAAGATTTTCTCAGACACTTGGACAGACAAAGTCTTTGATAAACTATCAGGATGGCCATTGCGTCATCCATATTGCTACCGTCTTAGAAGATTATATTTATGCGGAAGACCCCACTAAAAGGCACTGAGAGCTATCAGATGCTATGAACTTTTTATTAATGGCAAAATGATTAATTGAGATTTTGACTTACCATATATATTGATCGAGGCATGGAGAAGGCTGAGGAATGAGCTTTCTTTTTTTTTTTCATCTCAGCAAGCAGAGAAATATTCCTCTGCAACACTGCCTCTGCTGGCCATTCAGTATAATCTGCAGATGGAAAAGTCCACTGTTAGTCTTTTTTTAGAACTTGAATATTTCCAAACCAAATGCAACACTTCCAAAAAATGATTTTTATAAAGGGTCAATTAGCACTATGGCATGTCTCATATTGTGAAAATCCAAAACTCACTAAAAATTATAATCTTAATTTAGATTTCAACCTAGCAGACTTCTTTCAATCCTCTGCCTCATTTGCTGGTACTCTCTACACAACCCTATCACCTATATGAGGACTTAGATAGAAAGCTCTCTTTGGCAGCCAAGAGATAGAGTACCCTTCTCACAGGAATTATTTCAGGTTATGGTACACCATAGCAATTCAGTGATCTGATACGTTAAGGGAGGAAGGTTTATGCTACGGTTTGTGGGAATAATAAAAACAACAGATTCTAACATCTTCATTTTAGTGCATCCCTATCACTTAACCTATAGAGAACTCCAGAATGGTAAGATCAACCACTCCTTCAAACAAATGTATAAGTCTCAAATATTGTCCTAGGTCCTTTCATCTCACCACCTTAGTCTTCAGCTGGGCATCCTGTCCACATTGCTCCATTTTCTATACCATGATATAAGTATCCTATTGCGTACTAGGCAACTGATTGGCCCTCATGTCAGATGACACCCTGCTGTAGCTTTGTGATGTAATGGCACCACTTGACCAATCACCCTGGGTGACGATTACACCGGAGGACCAGACATCAGCAATTACAAACTAGGTAACTATCTGTGAATATGACTGCACAGCAAGTAAGAGGAGTAAGGGGGAAGTACAGTGCGCCATTGAAAGTATTGGGCTCCTATTTAAAGAGGGCTAGAGTTAGAAGAAGCAACTGATTGGCCCTCATGTCAGATGGCATTCTGCTGTAGCTTTGTGATGTGATGGCACCACTTGACCAATCGCCCTGGGTGAGGATTACACCGGAGGACCAGACGTCACCAATTACACACCAGGTAATTATCTGGGAATATGACTGCACAGCAAGTAGGAGGTGTTGTGGGAAAGTACTCTGCGCCATGGAAAGCATTGGGCTCCTATTCAAAGAGGGCTAGAGTTAGAAGAACACAGTTTCTAAATAGCAGTCCATCTGGAGTATCAGAGTCCCACTCACAGAGAGCAGGGAAACAGGTTAAATAGCTTCCCTCCATCTGAATGTAAGTCATTTGCTCTAACCTAAGACAGCTCATTCCAGCCTGAAGGATGGTAATTAACTCAAGGGACATATTGCCTGCACAAGTATCTAAAGAAGATTTTCTCAGACACTTGGACAGACAAAGTCTTTGATAAACTATCAGGATGGCCATTGCGTCATCCATATTGCTACCGTCTTAGAAGATTATATTTATGCGGAAGACCCCACTAAAAGGCACTGAGAGCTATCAGATGGTATGAACTTTTTATTAATGGCAAAATGATTAATTGAGATTTTGACTTACCATATATATTGATCGAGGCATGGAGAAGGCTGAGGAATTAGCTTTCTATGTTTTTTTTTTCATCTCAGCAAGCAGAGAAATATTCCTCTGCAACACTGCCTCTGCTGGCCATTCAGTATAATCTGCAGATGGAAAAGTCCACTGTTAGTCTTTTTTTAGAACTTGAATATTTCCAAACCAAATGCAACACTTCCAAAAAATGATTTTTATAAAGGGTCAATTAGCACTATGGCATGTCTCATATTGTGAAAATCCAAATCTCACTAAAAATTATAATCTTAATTTAGATTTCAACCTAGCAGACTTCTTTCAATCCTCTGCGTCATTTGCTGGTACTCTCTACACAACCCTATCACCTATATGAGGACTTAGATAGAAAGCTCTCTTTGGCAGCCAAGAGATAGAGTACCCTTCTCACAGGAATTATTTCAGGTTATGGTACACCATAGCAATTCAGTGATCTGATACGTTAAGGGAGGAAGGTTTATGCTACGGTTTGTGGGAATAATAAAAACAACAGATTCTAACATCTTCATTTTAGTGCATCCCTATCACTTAACCTATAGAGAACTCCAGAATGGTAAGATCAACCACTCCTTCAAACAAATGTATAAGTCTCAAATATTGTCCTAGGTCCTTTCATCTCACCACCTTAGTCTTCAGCTGGGCATCCTGTCCACATTGCTCCATTTTCTATACCATGATATAAGTATCCTATTGCGTACTAGGCAACTGATTGGCCCTCATGTCAGATGACACCCTGCTGTAGCTTTGTGATGTAATGGCACCACTTGACCAATCACCCTGGGTGACGATTACACCGGAGGACCAGACATCAGCAATTACAAACTAGGTAACTATCTGTGAATATGACTGCACAGCAAGTAAGAGGAGTAAGGGGGAAGTACAGTGCGCCATTGAAAGTATTGGGCTCCTATTTAAAGAGGGCTAGAGTTAGAAGAAGCAACTGATTGGCCCTCATGTCAGATGGCATTCTGCTGTAGCTTTGTGATGTAATGGCACCACTTGACCAATCGCCCTGGGTGACGATTACACCGGAGGACCAGACATCACCAATTACACACCAGGTAATTATCTGGGAATATGACTGCACAGCAAGTAGGAGGTGTTGTGGGAAAGTACTCTGCGCCATGGAAAGCATTGGGCTCCTATTCAAAGAGGGCTAGAGTTAGAAGAACACAGTTTCTAAATAGCAGTCCATCTGGAGTATCAGAGTCCCACTCACAGAGAGCAGGGAAACAGGTTAAATAGCTTCCCTCCATCTGAATGTAAGTCATTTGCTCTAACCTAAGACAGCTCATTCCAGCCTGAAGGATGGTAATTAACTCAAGGGACATATTGCCTGCACAAGTATCTAAAGAAGATTTTCTCAGACACTTGGACAGACAAAGTCTTTGATAAACTATCAGGATGGCCATTGCGTCATCCATATTGCTACCGTCTTAGAAGATTATATTTATGCGGAAGACCCCACTAAAAGGCACTGAGAGCTATCAGATGCTATGAACTTTTTATTAATGGCAAAATGATTAATTGAGATTTTGACTTACCATATATATTGATCGAGGCATGGAGAAGGCTGAGGAATGAGCTTTCTTTTTTTTTTTTCATCTCAGCAAGCAGAGAAATATTCCTCTGCAACACTGCCTCTGCTGGCCATTCAGTATAATCTGCAGATGGAAAAGTCCACTGTTAGTCTTTTTTTAGAACTTGAATATTTCCAAACCAAATGCAACACTTCCAAAACATGATTTTTATAAAGGGTCAATTAGCACTATGGCATGTCTCATATTGTGAAAATCCAAAACTCACTAAAAATTATAATCTTAATTTAGATTTCAACCTAGCAGACTTCTTTCAATCCTCTGCCTCATTTGCTGATACTCTCTACACAACCCTATCACCTATATGAGGACTTAGATAGAAAGCTCTCTTTGGCAGCCAAGAGATAGAGTACCCTTCTCACAGGAATTATTTCAGGTTATGGTACACCATAGCAATTCAGTGATCTGATACGTTAAGGGAGGAAGGTTTATGCTACGGTTTGTGGGAATAATAAAAACAACAGATTCTAACATCTTCATTTTAGTGCATCCCTATCACTTAACCTATAGAGAACTCCAGAATGGTAAGATCAACCACTCCTTCAAACAAATGTATAAGTCTCAAATATTGTCCTAGGTCCTTTCATCTCACCACCTTAGTCTTCAGCTGGGCATCCTGTCCACATTGCTCCATTTTCTATACCATGATATAAGTATCCTATTGCGTACTAGGCAACTGATTGGCCCTCATGTCAGATGACACCCTGCTGTAGCTTTGTGATGTAATGGCACCACTTGACCAATCACCCTGGGTGACGATTACACCGGAGGACCAGACATCAGCAATTACACACTAGGTAACTATCTGTGAATATGACTGCACAGCAAGTAAGAGGAGTAAGGGGGAAGTACAGTGCGCCATTGAAAGTATTGGGCTCCTATTTAAAGAGGGCTAGAGTTAGAAGAAGCAACTGATTGGCCCTCATGTCAGATGGCATTCTGCTGTAGCTTTGTGATGTAATGGCACCACTTGACCAATCGCCCTGGGTGACGATTACACCGGAGGACCAGACATCACCAATTACACACCAGGTAATTATCTGGGAATATGACTGCACAGCAAGTAGGAGGTGTTGTGGGAAAGTACTCTGCGCCATGGAAAGCATTGGGCTCCTATTCAAAGAGGGCTAGAGTTAGAAGAACACAGTTTCTAAATAGCAGTCCATCTGGAGTATCAGAGTCCCACTCACAGAGAGCAGGGAAACAGGTTAAATAGCTTCCCTCCATCTGAATGTAAGTCATTTGCACTAACCTAAGACAGCTCATTCCAGCCTGAAGGATGGTAATTAACTCAAGGGACATATTGCCTGCACAAGTATCTAAAGAAGATTTTCTCAGACACTTGGACAGACAAAGTCTTTGATAAACTATCAGGATGGCCATTGCGTCATCCATATTGCTACCGTCTTAGAAGATTATATTTATGCGGAAGACCCCACTAAAAGGCACTGAGAGCTATCAGATGCTATGAACTTTTTATTAATGGCAAAATGATTAATTGAGATTTTGACTTACCATATATATTGATCGAGGCATGGAGAAGGCTGAGGAATGAGCTTTCTTTTTTTTTTTTCATCTCAGCAAGCAGAGAAATATTCCTCTGCAACACTGCCTCTGCTGGCCATTCAGTATAATCTGCAGATGGAAAAGTCCACTGTTAGTCTTTTTTTAGAACTTGAATATTTCCAAACCAAATGCAACACTTCCAAAAAATGATTTTTATAAAGGGTCAATTAGCACTATGGCATGTCTCATATTGTGAAAATCCAAAACTCACTAAAAATTATAATCTTAATTTAGATTTCAACCTAGCAGACTTCTTTCAATCCTCTGCCTCATTTGCTGGTACTCTCTACACAACCCTATCACCTATATGAGGACTTAGATAGAAAGCTCTCTTTGGCAGCCAAGAGATAGAGTACCCTTCTCACAGGAATTATTTCAGGTTATGGTACACCATAGCAATTCAGTGATCTGATACGTTAAGGGAGGAAGGTTTATGCTACGGTTTGTGGGAATAATAAAAACAACAGATTCTAACATCTTCATTTTAGTGCATCCCTATCACTTAACCTATAGAGAACTCCAGAATGGTAAGATCAACCACTCCTTCAAACAAATGTATAAGTCTCAAATATTGTCCTAGGTCCTTTCATCTCACCACCTTAGTCTTAGACTGGGCATCCTGTCCACATTGCTCCATTTTCTATACCATGATATAAGTATCCTATTGCTTACTAGGCAACTGATTGGCCCTCATGTCAGATGACACCCTGCTGTAGCTTTGTGATGTAATGGCACCACTTGACCAATCACCCTGGGTGACGATTACACCGGAGGACCAGACATCAGCAATTACACACTAGGTAACTATCTGTGAATATGACTGCACAGCAAGTAAGAGGAGTAAGGGGGAAGTACAGTGCGCCATTGAAAGTATTGGGCTCCTATTTAAAGAGGGCTAGAGTTAGAAGAAGCAACTGATTGGCCCTCATGTCAGATGGCATTCTGCTGTAGCTTTGTGATGTAATGGCACCACTTGACCAATCGCCCTGGGTGACGATTACACCGGAGGACCAGACGTCACCAATTACACACCAGGTAATTATCTGGGAATATGACTGCACAGCAAGTAGGAGGTGTTGTGGGAAAGTACTCTGCGCCATGGAAAGCATTGGGCTCCTATTCAAAGAGGGCTAGAGTTAGAAGAACACAGTTTCTAAATAGCAGTCCATCTGGAGTATCAGAGTCCCACTCACAGAGAGCAGGGAAACAGGTTAAATAGCTTCCCTCCATCTGAATGTAAGTCATTTGCTCTAACCTAAGACAGCTCATTCCAGCCTGAAGGATGGTAATTAACTCAAGGGACATATTGCCTGCACAAGTATCTAAAGAAGATTTTCTCAGACACTTGGACAGACAAAGTCTTTGATAAACTATCAGGATGGCCATTGCGTCATCCATATTGCTACCGTCTTAGAAGATTATATTTATGCGGAAGACCCCACTAAAAGGCACTGAGAGCTATCAGATGCTATGAACTTTTTATTAATGGCAAAATGATTAATTGAGATTTTGACTTACCATATATATTGATCGAGGCATGGAGAAGGCTGAGGAATGAGCTTTCTTTTTTTTTTTCATCTCAGCAAGCAGAGAAATATTCCTCTGCAACACTGCCTCTGCTGGCCATTCAGTATAATCTGCAGATGGAAAAGTCCACTGTTAGTCTTTTTTTAGAACTTGAATATTTCCAAACCAAATGCAACACTTCCAAAAAATGATTTTTATAAAGGGTCAATTAGCACTATGGCATGTCTCATATTGTGAAAATCCAAAACTCACTAAAAATTATAATCTTAATTTAGATTTCAACCTAGCAGACTTCTTTCAATCCTCTGCCTCATTTGCTGGTACTCTCTACACAACCCTATCACCTATATGAGGACTTAGATAGAAAGCTCTCTTTGGCAGCCAAGAGATAGAGTACCCTTCTCACAGGAATTATTTCAGGTTATGGTACACCATAGCAATTCAGTGATCTGATACGTTAAGGGAGGAAGGTTTATGCTACGGTTTGTGGGAATAATAAAAACAACAGATTCTAACATCTTCATTTTAGTGCATCCCTATCACTTAACCTATAGAGAACTCCAGAATGGTAAGATCAACCACTCCTTCAAACAAATGTATAAGTCTCAAATATTGTCCTAGGTCCTTTCATCTCACCACCTTAGTCTTCAGCTGGGCATCCTGTCCACATTGCTCCATTTTCTATACCATGATATAAGTATCCTATTGCGTACTAGGCAACTGATTGGCCCTCATGTCAGATGACACCCTGCTGTAGCTTTGTGATGTAATGGCACCACTTGACCAATCACCCTGGGTGACGATTACACCGGAGGACCAGACATCAGCAATTACAAACTAGGTAACTATCTGTGAATATGACTGCACAGCAAGTAAGAGGAGTAAGGGGGAAGTACAGTGCGCCATTGAAAGTATTGGGCTCCTATTTAAAGAGGGCTAGAGTTAGAAGAAGCAACTGATTGGCCCTCATGTCAGATGGCATTCTGCTGTAGCTTTGTGATGTGATGGCACCACTTGACCAATCGCCCTGGGTGAGGATTACACCGGAGGACCAGACGTCACCAATTACACACCAGGTAATTATCTGGGAATATGACTGCACAGCAAGTAGGAGGTGTTGTGGGAAAGTACTCTGCGCCATGGAAAGCATTGGGCTCCTATTCAAAGAGGGCTAGAGTTAGAAGAACACAGTTTCTAAATAGCAGTCCATCTGGAGTATCAGAGTCCCACTCACAGAGAGCAGGGAAACAGGTTAAATAGCTTCCCTCCATCTGAATGTAAGTCATTTGCTCTAACCTAAGACAGCTCATTCCAGCCTGAAGGATGGTAATTAACTCAAGGGACATATTGCCTGCACAAGTATCTAAAGAAGATTTTCTCAGACACTTGGACAGACAAAGTCTTTGATAAACTATCAGGATGGCCATTGCGTCATCCATATTGCTACCGTCTTAGAAGATTATATTTATGCGGAAGACCCCACTAAAAGGCACTGAGAGCTATCAGATGGTATGAACTTTTTATTAATGGCAAAATGATTAATTGAGATTTTGACTTACCATATATATTGATCGAGGCATGGAGAAGGCTGAGGAATGAGCTTTCTTT
This sequence comes from Lissotriton vulgaris, assembly GCF_964263255.1. NCBI lineage: Eukaryota > Metazoa > Chordata > Amphibia > Caudata > Salamandridae > Lissotriton > Lissotriton vulgaris. The sequence goes on along the minus strand of NW_028253417.1, from coordinate 73,470 downwards.
GTTTTTTTTTTCATCTCAGCAAGCAGAGAAATATTCCTCTGCAACACTGCCTCTGCTGGCCATTCAGTATAATCTGCAGATGGAAAAGTCCACTGTTAGTCTTTTTTTAGAACTTGAATATTTCCAAACCAAATGCAACACTTCCAAAAAATGATTTTTATAAAGGGTCAATTAGCACTATGGCATGTCTCATATTGTGAAAATCCAAAACTCACTAAAAATTATAATCTTAATTTAGATTTCAACCTAGCAGACTTCTTTCAATCCTCTGCCTCATTTGCTGGTACTCTCTACACAACCCTATCACCTATATGAGGACTTAGATAGAAAGCTCTCTTTGGCAGCCAAGAGATAGAGTACCCTTCTCACAGGAATTATTTCAGGTTATGGTACACCATAGCAATTCAGTGATCTGATACGTTAAGGGAGGAAGGTTTATGCTACGGTTTGTGGGAATAATAAAAACAACAGATTCTAACATCTTCATTTTAGTGCATCCCTATCACTTAACCTATAGAGAACTCCAGAATGGTAAGATCAACCACTCCTTCAAACAAATGTATAAGTCTCAAATATTGTCCTAGGTCCTTTCATCTCACCACCTTAGTCTTCAGCTGGGCATCCTGTCCACATTGCTCCATTTTCTATACCATGATATAAGTATCCTATTGCGTACTAGGCAACTGATTGGCCCTCATGTCAGATGACACCCTGCTGTAGCTTTGTGATGTAATGGCACCACTTGACCAATCACCCTGGGTGACGATTACACCGGAGGACCAGACATCAGCAATTACAAACTAGGTAACTATCTGTGAATATGACTGCACAGCAAGTAAGAGGAGTAAGGGGGAAGTACAGTGCGCCATTGAAAGTATTGGGCTCCTATTTAAAGAGGGCTAGAGTTAGAAGAAGCAACTGATTGGCCCTCATGTCAGATGGCATTCTGCTGTAGCTTTGTGATGTGATGGCACCACTTGACCAATCGCCCTGGGTGAGGATTACACCGGAGGACCAGACGTCACCAATTACACACCAGGTAATTATCTGGGAATATGACTGCACAGCAAGTAGGAGGTGTTGTGGGAAAGTACTCTGCGCCATGGAAAGCATTGGGCTCCTATTCAAAGAGGGCTAGAGTTAGAAGAACACAGTTTCTAAATAGCAGTCCATCTGGAGTATCAGAGTCCCACTCACAGAGAGCAGGGAAACAGGTTAAATAGCTTCCCTCCATCTGAATGTAAGTCATTTGCTCTAACCTAAGACAGCTCATTCCAGCCTGAAGGATGGTAATTAACTCAAGGGACATATTGCCTGCACAAGTATCTAAAGAAGATTTTCTCAGACACTTGGACAGACAAAGTCTTTGATAAACTATCAGGATGGCCATTGCGTCATCCATATTGCTACCGTCTTAGAAGATTATATTTATGCGGAAGACCCCACTAAAAGGCACTGAGAGCTATCAGATGGTATGAACTTTTTATTAATGGCAAAATGATTAATTGAGATTTTGACTTACCATATATATTGATCGAGGCATGGAGAAGGCTGAGGAATGAGCTTTCTTTGTTTTTTTTTTCATCTCAGCAAGCAGAGAAATATTCCTCTGCAACACTGCCTCTGCTGGCCATTCAGTATAATCTGCAGATGGAAAAGTCCACTGTTAGTCTTTTTTTAGAACTTGAATATTTCCAAACCAAATGCAACACTTCCAAAAAATGATTTTTATAAAGGGTCAATTAGCACTATGGCATGTCTCATATTGTGAAAATCCAAATCTCACTAAAAATTATAATCTTAATTTAGATTTCAACCTAGCAGACTTCTTTCAATCCTCTGCCTCATTTGCTGGTACTCTCTACACAACCCTATCACCTATATGAGGACTTAGATAGAAAGCTCTCTTTGGCAGCCAAGAGATAGAGTACCCTTCTCACAGGAATTATTTCAGGTTATGGTACACCATAGCAATTCAGTGATCTGATACGTTAAGGGAGGAAGGTTTATGCTACGGTTTGTGGGAATAATAAAAACAACAGATTCTAACATCTTCATTTTAGTGCATCCCTATCACTTAACCTATAGAGAACTCCAGAATGGTAAGATCAACCACTCCTTCAAACAAATGTATAAGTCTCAAATATTGTCCTAGGTCCTTTCATCTCACCACCTTAGTCTTCAGCTGGGCATCCTGTCCACATTGCTCCATTTTCTATACCATGATATAAGTATCCTATTGCGTACTAGGCAACTGATTGGCCCTCATGTCAGATGACACCCTGCTGTAGCTTTGTGATGTAATGGCACCACTTGACCAATCACCCTGGGTGACGATTACACCGGAGGACCAGACATCAGCAATTACAAACTAGGTAACTATCTGTGAATATGACTGCACAGCAAGTAAGAGGAGTAAGGGGGAAGTACAGTGCGCCATTGAAAGTATTGGGCTCCTATTTAAAGAGGGCTAGAGTTAGAAGAAGCAACTGATTGGCCCTCATGTCAGATGGCATTCTGCTGTAGCTTTGTGATGTAATGGCACCACTTGACCAATCGCCCTGGGTGACGATTACACCGGAGGACCAGACGTCACCAATTACACACCAGGTAATTATCTGGGAATATGACTGCACAGCAAGTAGGAGGTGTTGTGGGAAAGTACTCTGCGCCATGGAAAGCATTGGGCTCCTATTCAAAGAGGGCTAGAGTTAGAAGAACACAGTTTCTAAATAGCAGTCCATCTGGAGTATCAGAGTCCCACTCACAGAGAGCAGGGAAACAGGTTAAATAGCTTCCTTCCATCTGAATGTAAGTCATTTGCTCTAACCTAAGACAGCTCATTCCAGCCTGAAGGATGGTAATTAACTCAAGGGACATATTGCCTGCACAAGTATCTAAAGAAGATTTTCTCAGACACTTGGACAGACAAAGTCTTTGATAAACTATCAGGATGGCCATTGCGTCATCCATATTGCTACCGTCTTAGAAGATTATATTTATGCGGAAGACCCCACTAAAAGGCACTGAGAGCTATCAGATGCTATGAACTTTTTATTAATGGCAAAATGATTAATTGAGATTTTGACTTACCATATATATTGATCGAGGCATGGAGAAGGCTGAGGAATGAGCTTTCTTTTTTTTTTTTCATCTCAGCAAGCAGAGAAATATTCCTCTGCAACACTGCCTCTGCTGGCCATTCAGTATAATCTGCAGATGGAAAAGTCCACTGTTAGTCTTTTTTTAGAACTTGAATATTTCCAAACCAAATGCAACACTTCCAAAAAATGATTTTTATAAAGGGTCAATTAGCACTATGGCATGTCTCATATTGTGAAAATCCAAAACTCACTAAAAATTATAATCTTAATTTAGATTTCAACCTAGCAGACTTCTTTCAATCCTCTGCCTCATTTGCTGGTACTCTCTACACAACCCTATCACCTATATGAGGACTTAGATAGAAAGCTCTCTTTGGCAGCCAAGAGATAGAGTACCCTTCTCACAGGAATTATTTCAGGTTATGGTACACCATAGCAATTCAGTGATCTGATACGTTAAGGGAGGAAGGTTTATGCTACGGTTTGTGGGAATAATAAAAACAACAGATTCTAACATCTTCATTTTAGTGCATCCCTATCACTTAACCTATAGAGAACTCCAGAATGGTAAGATCAACCACTCCTTCAAACAAATGTATAAGTCTCAAATATTGTCCTAGGTCCTTTCATCTCACCACCTTAGTCTTCAGCTGGGCATCCTGTCCACATTGCTCCATTTTCTATACCATGATATAAGTATCCTATTGCGTACTAGGCAACTGATTGGCCCTCATGTCAGATGACACCCTGCTGTAGCTTTGTGATGTAATGGCACCACTTGACCAATCACCCTGGGTGACGATTACACCGGAGGACCAGACATCAGCAATTACAAACTAGGTAACTATCTGTGAATATGACTGCACAGCAAGTAAGAGGAGTAAGGGGGAAGTACAGTGCGCCATTGAAAGTATTGGGCTCCTATTTAAAGAGGGCTAGAGTTAGAAGAAGCAACTGATTGGCCCTCATGTCAGATGGCATTCTGCTGTAGCTTTGTGATGTGATGGCACCACTTGACCAATCGCCCTGGGTGAGGATTACACCGGAGGACCAGACGTCACCAATTACACACCAGGTAATTATCTGGGAATATGACTGCACAGCAAGTAGGAGGTGTTGTGGGAAAGTACTCTGCGCCATGGAAAGCATTGGGCTCCTATTCAAAGAGGGCTAGAGTTAGAAGAACACAGTTTCTAAATAGCAGTCCATCTGGAGTATCAGAGTCCCACTCACAGAGAGCAGGGAAACAGGTTAAATAGCTTCCCTCCATCTGAATGTAAGTCATTTGCTCTAACCTAAGACAGCTCATTCCAGCCTGAAGGATGGTAATTAACTCAAGGGACATATTGCCTGCACAAGTATCTAAAGAAGATTTTCTCAGACACTTGGACAGACAAAGTCTTTGATAAACTATCAGGATGGCCATTGCGTCATCCATATTGCTACCGTCTTAGAAGATTATATTTATGCGGAAGACCCCACTAAAAGGCACTGAGAGCTATCAGATGGTATGAACTTTTTATTAATGGCAAAATGATTAATTGAGATTTTGACTTACCATATATATTGATCGAGGCATGGAGAAGGCTGAGGAATGAGCTTTCTTTGTTTTTTTTTTCATCTCAGCAAGCAGAGAAATATTCCTCTGCAACACTGCCTCTGCTGGCCATTCAGTATAATCTGCAGATGGAAAAGTCCACTGTTAGTCTTTTTTTAGAACTTGAATATTTCCAAACCAAATGCAACACTTCCAAAAAATGATTTTTATAAAGGGTCAATTAGCACTATGGCATGTCTCATATTGTGAAAATCCAAAACTCACTAAAAATTATAATCTTAATTTAGATTTCAACCTAGCAGACTTCTTTCAATCCTCTGCCTCATTTGCTGGTACTCTCTACACAACCCTATCACCTATATGAGGACTTAGATAGAAAGCTCTCTTTGGCAGCCAAGAGATAGAGTACCCTTCTCACAGGAATTATTTCAGGTTATGGTACACCATAGCAATTCAGTGATCTGATACGTTAAGGGAGGAAGGTTTATGCTACGGTTTGTGGGAATAATAAAAACAACAGATTCTAACATCTTCATTTTAGTGCATCCCTATCACTTAACCTATAGAGAACTCCAGAATGGTAAGATCAACCACTCCTTCAAACAAATGTATAAGTCTCAAATATTGTCCTAGGTCCTTTCATCTCACCACCTTAGTCTTCAGCTGGGCATCCTGTCCACATTGCTCCATTTTCTATACCATGATATAAGTATCCTATTGCGTACTAGGCAACTGATTGGCCCTCATGTCAGATGACACCCTGCTGTAGCTTTGTGATGTAATGGCACCACTTGACCAATCACCCTGGGTGACGATTACACCGGAGGACCAGACATCAGCAATTACACACTAGGTAACTATCTGTGAATATGACTGCACAGCAAGTAAGAGGAGTAAGGGGGAAGTACAGTGCGCCATTGAAAGTATTGGGCTCCTATTTAAAGAGGGCTAGAGTTAGAAGAAGCAACTGATTGGCCCTCATGTCAGATGGCATTCTGCTGTAGCTTTGTGATGTAATGGCACCACTTGACCAATCGCCCTGGGTGACGATTACACCGGAGGACCAGACGTCACCAATTACACACCAGGTAATTATCTGGGAATATGACTGCACAGCAAGTAGGAGGTGTTGTGGGAAAGTACTCTGCGCCATGGAAAGCATTGGGCTCCTATTCAAAGAGGGCTAGAGTTAGAAGAACACAGTTTCTAAATAGCAGTCCATCTGGAGTATCAGAGTCCCACTCACAGAGAGCAGGGAAACAGGTTAAATAGCTTCCCTCCATCTGAATGTAAGTCATTTGCTCTAACCTAAGACAGCTCATTCCAGCCTGAAGGATGGTAATTAACTCAAGGGGCATATTGCCTGCACAAGTATCTAAAGAAGATTTTCTCAGACACTTGGACAGACAAAGTCTTTGATAAACTATCAGGATGGCCATTGCGTCATCCATATTGCTACCGTCTTAGAAGATTATATTTATGCGGAAGACCCCACTAAAAGGCACTGAGAGCTATCAGATGGTATGAACTTTTTATTAATGGCAAAATGATTAATTGAGATTTTGACTTACCATATATATTGATCGAGGCATGGAGAAGGCTGAGGAATGAGCTTTCTTTGTTTTTTTTTTTCATCTCAGCAAGCAGAGAAATATTCCTCTGCAACACTGCCTCTGCTGGCCATTCAGTATAATCTGCAGATGGAAAAGTCCACTGTTAGTCTTTTTTTAGAACTTGAATATTTCCAAACCAAATGCAACACTTCCAAAAAATGATTTTTATAAAGGGTCAATTAGCACTATGGCATGTCTCATATTGTGAAAATCCAAATCTCACTAAAAATTATAATCTTAATTTAGATTTCAACCTAGCAGACTTCTTTCAATCCTCTGCCTCATTTGCTGGTACTCTCTACACAACCCTATCACCTATATGAGGACTTAGATAGAAAGCTCTCTTTGGCAGCCAAGAGATAGAGTACCCTTCTCACAGGAATTATTTCAGGTTATGGTACACCATAGCAATTCAGTGATCTGATACGTTAAGGGAGGAAGGTTTATGCTACGGTTTGTGGGAATAATAAAAACAACAGATTCTAACATCTTCATTTTAGTGCATCCCTATCACTTAACCTATAGAGAACTCCAGAATGGTAAGATCAACCACTCCTTCAAACAAATGTATAAGTCTCAAATATTGTCCTAGGTCCTTTCATCTCACCACCTTAGTCTTCAGCTGGGCATCCTGTCCACATTGCTCCATTTTCTATACCATGATATAAGTATCCTATTGCGTACTAGGCAACTGATTGGCCCTCATGTCAGATGACACCCTGCTGTAGCTTTGTGATGTAATGGCACCACTTGACCAATCACCCTGGGTGACGATTACACCGGAGGACCAGACATCAGCAATTACAAACTAGGTAACTATCTGTGAATATGACTGCACAGCAAGTAAGAGGAGTAAGGGGGAAGTACAGTGCGCCATTGAAAGTATTGGGCTCCTATTTAAAGAGGGCTAGAGTTAGAAGAAGCAACTGATTGGCCCTCATGTCAGATGGCATTCTGCTGTAGCTTTGTGATGTAATGGCACCACTTGACCAATCGCCCTGGGTGACGATTACACCGGAGGACCAGACGTCACCAATTACACACCAGGTAATTATCTGGGAATATGACTGCACAGCAAGTAGGAGGTGTTGTGGGAAAGTACTCTGCGCCATGGAAAGCATTGGGCTCCTATTCAAAGAGGGCTAGAGTTAGAAGAACACAGTTTCTAAATAGCAGTCCATCTGGAGTATCAGAGTCCCACTCACAGAGAGCAGGGAAACAGGTTAAATAGCTTCCCTCCATCTGAATGTAAGTCATTTGCTCTAACCTAAGACAGCTCATTCCAGCCTGAAGGATGGTAATTAACTCAAGGGACATATTGCCTGCACAAGTATCTAAAGAAGATTTTCTCAGACACTTGGACAGACAAAGTCTTTGATAAACTATCAGGATGGCCATTGCGTCATCCATATTGCTACCGTCTTAGAAGATTATATTTATGCGGAAGACCCCACTAAAAGGCACTGAGAGCTATCAGATGCTATGAACTTTTTATTAATGGCAAAATGATTAATTGAGATTTTGACTTACCATATATATTGATCGAGGCATGGAGAAGGCTGAGGAATGAGCTTTCTTTTTTTTTTTTCATCTCAGCAAGCAGAGAAATATTCCTCTGCAACACTGCCTCTGCTGGCCATTCAGTATAATCTGCAGATGGAAAAGTCCACTGTTAGTCTTTTTTTAGAACTTGAATATTTCCAAACCAAATGCAACACTTCCAAAAAATGATTTTTATAAAGGGTCAATTAGCACTATGGCATGTCTCATATTGTGAAAATCCAAAACTCACTAAAAATTATAATCTTAATTTAGATTTCAACCTAGCAGACTTCTTTCAATCCTCTGCCTCATTTGCTGGTACTCTCTACACAACCCTATCACCTATATGAGGACTTAGATAGAAAGCTCTCTTTGGCAGCCAAGAGATAGAGTACCCTTCTCACAGGAATTATTTCAGGTTATGGTACACCATAGCAATTCAGTGATCTGATACGTTAAGGGAGGAAGGTTTATGCTACGGTTTGTGGGAATAATAAAAACAACAGATTCTAACATCTTCATTTTAGTGCATCCCTATCACTTAACCTATAGAGAACTCCAGAATGGTAAGATCAACCACTCCTTCAAACAAATGTATAAGTCTCAAATATTGTCCTAGGTCCTTTCATCTCACCACCTTAGTCTTAGACTGGGCATCCTGTCCACATTGCTCCATTTTCTATACCATGATATAAGTATCCTATTGCGTACTAGGCAACTGATTGGCCCTCATGTCAGATGACACCCTGCTGTAGCTTTGTGATGTAATGGCACCACTTGACCAATCACCCTGGGTGACGATTACACCGGAGGACCAGACATCAGCAATTACACACTAGGTAACTATCTGTGAATATGACTGCACAGCAAGTAAGAGGAGTAAGGGGGAAGTACAGTGCGCCATTGAAAGTATTGGGCTCCTATTTAAAGAGGGCTAGAGTTAGAAGAAGCAACTGATTGGCCCTCATGTCAGATGGCATTCTGCTGTAGCTTTGTGATGTAATGGCACCACTTGACCAATCGCCCTGGGTGACGATTACACCGGAGGACCAGACGTCACCAATTACACACCAGGTAATTATCTGGGAATATGACTGCACAGCAAGTAGGAGGTGTTGTGGGAAAGTACTCTGCGCCATGGAAAGCATTGGGCTCCTATTCAAAGAGGGCTAGAGTTAGAAGAACACAGTTTCTAAATAGCAGTCCATCTGGAGTATCAGAGTCCCACTCACAGAGAGCAGGGAAACAGGTTAAATAGCTTCCCTCCATCTGAATGTAAGTCATTTGCTCTAACCTAAGACAGCTCATTCCAGCCTGAAGGATGGTAATTAACTCAAGGGACATATTGCCTGCACAAGTATCTAAAGAAGATTTTCTCAGACACTTGGACAGACAAAGTCTTTGATAAACTATCAGGATGGCCATTGCGTCATCCATATTGCTACCGTCTTAGAAGATTATATTTATGCGGAAGACCCCACTAAAAGGCACTGAGAGCTATCAGATGGTATGAACTTTTTATTAATGGCAAAATGATTAATTGAGATTTTGACTTACCATATATATTGATCGAGGCATGGAGAAGGCTGAGGAATGAGCTTTCTTTGTTTTTTTTTTCATCTCAGCAAGCAGAGAAATATTCCTCTGCAACACTGCCTCTGCTGGCCATTCAGTATAATCTGCAGATGGAAAAGTCCACTGTTAGTCTTTTTTTAGAACTTGAATATTTCCAAACCAAATGCAACACTTCCAAAAAATGATTTTGATAAAGGGTCAATTAGCACTATGGCATGTCTCATATTGTGAAAATCCAAATCTCACTAAAAATTATAATCTTAATTTAGATTTCAACCTAGCAGACTTCTTTCAATCCTCTGCCTCATTTGCTGGTACTCTCTACACAACCCTATCACCTATATGAGGACTTAGATAGAAAGCTCTCTTTGGCAGCCAAGAGATAGAGTACCCTTCTCACAGGAATTATTTCAGGTTATGGTACACCATAGCAATTCAGTGATCTGATACGTTAAGGGAGGAAGGTTTATGCTACGGTTTGTGGGAATAATAAAAACAACAGATTCTAACATCTTCATTTTAGTGCATCCCTATCACTTAACCTATAGAGAACTCCAGAATGGTAAGATCAACCACTCCTTCAAACAAATGTATAAGTCTCAAATATTGTCCTAGGTCCTTTCATCTCACCACCTTAGTCTTCAGCTGGGCATCCTGTCCACATTGCTCCATTTTCTATACCATGATATAAGTATCCTATTGCGTACTAGGCAACTGATTGGCCCTCATGTCAGATGACACCCTGCTGTAGCTTTGTGATGTAATGGCACCACTTGACCAATCACCCTGGGTGACGATTACACCGGAGGACCAGACATCAGCAATTACAAACTAGGTAACTATCTGTGAATATGACTGCACAGCAAGTAAGAGGAGTAAGGGGGAAGTACAGTGCGCCATTGAAAGTATTGGGCTCCTATTTAAAGAGGGCTAGAGTTAGAAGAAGCAACTGATTGGCCCTCATGTCAGATGGCATTCTGCTGTAGCTTTGTGATGTGATGGCACCACTTGACCAATCGCCCTGGGTGAGGATTACACCGGAGGACCAGACGTCACCAATTACACACCAGGTAATTATCTGGGAATATGACTGCACAGCAAGTAGGAGGTGTTGTGGGAAAGTACTCTGCGCCATGGAAAGCATTGGGCTCCTATTCAAAGAGGGCTAGAGTTAGAAGAACACAGTTTCTAAATAGCAGTCCATCTGGAGTATCAGAGTCCCACTCACAGAGAGCAGGGAAACAGGTTAAATAGCTTCCCTCCATCTGAATGTAAGTCATTTGCTCTAACCTAAGACAGCTCATTCCAGCCTGAAGGATGGTAATTAACTCAAGGGACATATTGCCTGCACAAGTATCTAAAGAAGATTTTCTCAGACACTTGGACAGACAAAGTCTTTGATAAACTATCAGGATGGCCATTGCGTCATCCATATTGCTACCGTCTTAGAAGATTATATTTATGCGGAAGACCCCACTAAAAGGCACTGAGAGCTATCAGATGCTATGAACTTTTTATTAATGGCAAAATGATTAATTGAGATATTGACTTACCATATATATTGATCGAGGCATGGAGAAGGCTGAGGAATGAGCTTTCTTTGTTTTTTTTTTCATCTCAGCAAGCAGAGAAATATTCCTCTGCAACACTGCCTCTGCTGGCCATTCAGTATAATCTGCAGATGGAAAAGTCCACTGTTAGTCTTTTTTTAGAACTTGAATATTTCCAAACCAAATGCAACACTTCCAAAAAATGATTTTTATAAAGGGTCAATTAGCACTATGGCATGTCTCATATTGTGAAAATCCAAAACTCACTAAAAATTATAATCTTAATTTAGATTTCAACCTAGCAGACTTCTTTCAATCCTCTGCCTCATTTGCTGGTACTCTCTACACAACCCTATCACCTATATGAGGACTTAGATAGAAAGCTCTCTTTGGCAGCCAAGAGATAGAGTACCCTTCTCACAGGAATTATTTCAGGTTATGGTACACCATAGCAATTCAGTGATCTGATACGTTAAGGGAGGAAGGTTTATGCTACGGTTTGTGGGAATAATAAAAACAACAGATTCTAACATCTTCATTTTAGTGCATCCCTATCACTTAACCTATAGAGAACTCCAGAATGGTAAGATCAACCACTCCTTCAAACAAATGTATAAGTCTCAAATATTGTCCTAGGTCCTTTCATCTCACCACCTTAGTCTTCAGCTGGGCATCCTGTCCACATTGCTCCATTTTCTATACCATGATATAAGTATCCTATTGCGTACTAGGCAACTGATTGGCCCTCATGTCAGATGACACCCTGCTGTAGCTTTGTGATGTAATGGCACCACTTGACCAATCACCCTGGGTGACGATTACACCGGAGGACCAGACATCAGCAATTACACACTAGGTAACTATCTGTGAATATGACTGCACAGCAAGTAAGAGGAGTAAGGGGGAAGTACAGTGCACCATTGAAAGTATTGGGCTCCTATTTAAAGAGGGCTAGAGTTAGAAGAAGCAACTGATTGGCCCTCATGTCAGATGGCATTCTGCTGTAGCTTTGTGATGTAATGGCACCACTTGACCAATCGCCCTGGGTGACGATTACACCGGAGGACCAGACGTCACCAATTACACACCAGGTAATTATCTGGGAATATGACTGCACAGCAAGTAGGAGGTGTTGTGGGAAAGTACTCTGCGCCATGGAAAGCATTGGGCTCCTATTCAAAGAGGGCTAGAGTTAGAAGAACACAGTTTCTAAATAGCAGTCCATCTGGAGTATCAGAGTCCCACTCACAGAGAGCAGGGAAACAGGTTAAATAGCTTCCCTCCATCTGAATGTAAGTCATTTGCTCTAACCTAAGACAGCTCATTCCAGCCTGAAGGATGGTAATTAACTCAAGGGACATATTGCCTGCACAAGTATCTAAAGAAGATTTTCTCAGACACTTGGACAGACAAAGTCTTTGATAAACTATCAGGATGGCCATTGCGTCATCCATATTGCTACCGTCTTAGAAGATTATATTTATGCGGAAGACCCCACTAAAAGGCACTGAGAGCTATCAGATGGTATGAACTTTTTATTAATGGCAAAATGATTAATTGAGATTTTGACTTACCATATATATTGATCGAGGCATGGAGAAGGCTGAGGAATGAGCTTTCTTTGTTTTTTTTTTCATCTCAGCAAGCAGAGAAATATTCCTCTGCAACACTGCCTCTGCTGGCCATTCAGTATAATCTGCAGATGGAAAAGTCCACTGTTAGTCTTTTTTTAGAACTTGAATATTTCCAAACCAAATGCAACACTTCCAAAAAATGATTTTTATAAAGGGTCAATTAGCACTATGGCATGTCTCATATTGTGAAAATCCAAATCTCACTAAAAATTATAATCTTAATTTAGATTTCAACCTAGCAGACTTCTTTCAATCCTCTGCCTCATTTGCTGGTACTCTCTACACAACCCTATCACCTATATGAGGACTTAGATAGAAAGCTCTCTTTGGCAGCCAAGAGATAGAGTACCCTTCTCACAGGAATTATTTCAGGTTATGGTACACCATAGCAATTCAGTGATCTGATACGTTAAGGGAGGAAGGTTTATGCTACGGTTTGTGGGAATAATAAAAACAACAGATTCTAACATCTTCATTTTAGTGCATCCCTATCACTTAACCTATAGAGAACTCCAGAATGGTAAGATCAACCACTCCTTCAAACAAATGTATAAGTCTCAAATATTGTCCTAGGTCCTTTCATCTCACCACCTTAGTCTTCAGCTGGGCATCCTGTCCACATTGCTCCATTTTCTATACCATGATATAAGTATCCTATTGCGTACTAGGCAACTGATTGGCCCTCATGTCAGATGACACCCTGCTGTAGCTTTGTGATGTAATGGCACCACTTGACCAATCACCCTGGGTGACGATTACACCGGAGGACCAGACATCAGCAATTACAAACTAGGTAACTATCTGTGAATATGACTGCACAGCAAGTAAGAGGAGTAAGGGGGAAGTACAGTGCGCCATTGAAAGTATTGGGCTCCTATTTAAAGAGGGCTAGAGTTAGAAGAAGCAACTGATTGGCCCTCATGTCAGATGGCATTCTGCTGTAGCTTTGTGATGTAATGGCACCACTTGACCAATCGCCCTGGGTGACGATTACACCGGAGGACCAGACGTCACCAATTACACACCAGGTAATTATCTGGGAATATGACTGCACAGCAAGTAGGAGGTGTTGTGGGAAAGTACTCTGCGCCATGGAAAGCATTGGGCTCCTATTCAAAGAGGGCTAGAGTTAGAAGAACACAGTTTCTAAATAGCAGTCCATCTGGAGTATCAGAGTCCCACTCACAGAGAGCAGGGAAACAGGTTAAATAGCTTCCCTCCATCTGAATGTAAGTCATTTGCTCTAACCTAAGACAGCTCATTCCAGCCTGAAGGATGGTAATTAACTCAAGGGACATATTGCCTGCACAAGTATCTAAAGAAGATTTTCTCAGACACTTGGACAGACAAAGTCTTTGATAAACTATCAGGATGGCCATTGCGTCATCCATATTGCTACCGTCTTAGAAGATTATATTTATGCGGAAGACCCCACTAAAAGGCACTGAGAGCTATCAGATGCTATGAACTTTTTATTAATGGCAAAATGATTAATTGAGATTTTGACTTACCATATATATTGATCGAGGCATGGAGAAGGCTGAGGAATGAGCTTTCTTTTTTTTTTTTCATCTCAGCAAGCAGAGAAATATTCCTCTGCAACACTGCCTCTGCTGGCCATTCAGTATAATCTGCAGATGGAAAAGTCCACTGTTAGTCTTTTTTTAGAACTTGAATATTTCCAAACCAAATGCAACACTTCCAAAAAATGATTTTTATAAAGGGTCAATTAGCACTATGGCATGTCTCATATTGTGAAAATCCAAAACTCACTAAAAATTATAATCTTAATTTAGATTTCAACCTAGCAGACTTCTTTCAATCCTCTGCCTCATTTGCTGGTACTCTCTACACAACCCTATCACCTATATGAGGACTTAGATAGAAAGCTCTCTTTGGCAGCCAAGAGATAGAGTACCCTTCTCACAGGAATTATTTCAGGTTATGGTACACCATAGCAATTCAGTGATCTGATACGTTAAGGGAGGAAGGTTTATGCTACGGTTTGTGGGAATAATAAAAACAACAGATTCTAACATCTTCATTTTAGTGCATCCCTATCACTTAACCTATAGAGAACTCCAGAATGGTAAGATCAACCACTCCTTCAAACAAATGTATAAGTCTCAAATATTGTCCTAGGTCCTTTCATCTCACCACCTTAGTCTTCAGCTGGGCATCCTGTCCACATTGCTCCATTTTCTATACCATGATATAAGTATCCTATTGCGTACTAGGCAACTGATTGGCCCTCATGTCAGATGACACCCTGCTGTAGCTTTGTGATGTAATGGCACCACTTGACCAATCACCCTGGGTGACGATTACACCGGAGGACCAGACATCAGCAATTACAAACTAGGTAACTATCTGTGAATATGACTGCACAGCAAGTAAGAGGAGTAAGGGGGAAGTACAGTGCGCCATTGAAAGTATTGGGCTCCTATTTAAAGAGGGCTAGAGTTAGAAGAAGCAACTGATTGGCCCTCATGTCAGATGGCATTCTGCTGTAGCTTTGTGATGTGATGGCACCACTTGACCAATCGCCCTGGGTGAGGATTACACCGGAGGACCAGACATCACCAATTACACACCAGGTAATTATCTGGGAATATGACTGCACAGCAAGTAGGAGGTGTTGTGGGAAAGTACTCTGCGCCATGGAAAGCATTGGGCTCCTATTCAAAGAGGGCTAGAGTTAGAAGAACACAGTTTCTAAATAGCAGTCCATCTGGAGTATCAGAGTCCCACTCACAGAGAGCAGGGAAACAGGTTAAATAGCTTCCCTCCATCTGAATGTAAGTCATTTGCTCTAACCTAAGACAGCTCATTCCAGCCTGAAGGATGGTAATTAACTCAAGGGACATATTGCCTGCACAAGTATCTAAAGAAGATTTTCTCAGACACTTGGACAGACAAAGTCTTTGATAAACTATCAGGATGGCCATTGCGTCATCCATATTGCTACCGTCTTAGAAGATTATATTTATGCGGAAGACCCCACTAAAAGGCACTGAGAGCTATCAGATGCTATGAACTTTTTATTAATGGCAAAATGATTAATTGAGATTTTGACTTACCATATATATTGATCGAGGCATGGAGAAGGCTGAGGAATGAGCTTTCTTTGTTTTTTTTTTCATCTCAGCAAGCAGAGAAATATTCCTCTGCAACACTGCCTCTGCTGGCCATTCAGTATAATCTGCAGATGGAAAAGTCCACTGTTAGTCTTTTTTTAGAACTTGAATATTTCCAAACCAAATGCAACACTTCCAAAAAATGATTTTTATAAAGGGTCAATTAGCACTATGGCATGTCTCATATTGTGAAAATCCAAAACTCACTAAAAATTATAATCTTAATTTAGATTTCAACCTAGCAGACTTCTTTCAATCCTCTGCCTCATTTGCTGGTACTCTCTACACAACCCTATCACCTATATGAGGACTTAGATAGAAAGCTCTCTTTGGCAGCCAAGAGATAGAGTACCCTTCTCACAGGAATTATTTCAGGTTATGGTACACCATAGCAATTCAGTGATCTGATACGTTAAGGGAGGAAGGTTTATGCTACGGTTTGTGGGAATAATAAAAACAACAGATTCTAACATCTTCATTTTAGTGCATCCCTATCACTTAACCTATAGAGAACTCCAGAATGGTAAGATCAACCACT
Organism: Lissotriton vulgaris; assembly: GCF_964263255.1. Taxonomy (NCBI): domain Eukaryota; kingdom Metazoa; phylum Chordata; class Amphibia; order Caudata; family Salamandridae; genus Lissotriton; species Lissotriton vulgaris. The sequence goes on along the minus strand of NW_028253417.1, from coordinate 57,219 downwards.
CCTTCAAACAAATGTATAAGTCTCAAATATTGTCCTAGGTCCTTTCATCTCACCACCTTAGTCTTCAGCTGGGCATCCTGTCCACATTGCTCCATTTTCTATACCATGATATAAGTATCCTATTGCGTACTAGGCAACTGATTGGCCCTCATGTCAGATGACACCCTGCTGTAGCTTTGTGATGTAATGGCACCACTTGACCAATCACCCTGGGTGACGATTACACCGGAGGACCAGACATCAGCAATTACAAACTAGGTAACTATCTGTGAATATGACTGCACAGCAAGTAAGAGGAGTAAGGGGGAAGTACAGTGCGCCATTGAAAGTATTGGGCTCCTATTTAAAGAGGGCTAGAGTTAGAAGAAGCAACTGATTGGCCCTCATGTCAGATGGCATTCTGCTGTAGCTTTGTGATGTGATGGCACCACTTGACCAATCGCCCTGGGTGAGGATTACACCGGAGGACCAGACGTCACCAATTACACACCAGGTAATTATCTGGGAATATGACTGCACAGCAAGTAGGAGGTGTTGTGGGAAAGTACTCTGCGCCATGGAAAGCATTGGGCTCCTATTCAAAGAGGGCTAGAGTTAGAAGAACACAGTTTCTAAATAGCAGTCCATCTGGAGTATCAGAGTCCCACTCACAGAGAGCAGGGAAACAGGTTAAATAGCTTCCCTCCATCTGAATGTAAGTCATTTGCTCTAACCTAAGACAGCTCATTCCAGCCTGAAGGATGGTAATTAACTCAAGGGACATATTGCCTGCACAAGTATCTAAAGAAGATTTTCTCAGACACTTGGACAGACAAAGTCTTTGATAAACTATCAGGATGGCCATTGCGTCATCCATATTGCTACCGTCTTAGAAGATTATATTTATGCGGAAGACCCCACTAAAAGGCACTGAGAGCTATCAGATGCTATGAACTTTTTATTAATGGCAAAATGATTAATTGAGATATTGACTTACCATATATATTGATCGAGGCATGGAGAAGGCTGAGGAATGAGCTTTCTTTGTTTTTTTTTTCATCTCAGCAAGCAGAGAAATATTCCTCTGCAACACTGCCTCTGCTGGCCATTCAGTATAATCTGCAGATGGAAAAGTCCACTGTTAGTCTTTTTTTAGAACTTGAATATTTCCAAACCAAATGCAACACTTCCAAAAAATGATTTTTATGAAGGGTCAATTAGCACTATGGCATGTCTCATATTGTGAAAATCCAAAACTCACTAAAAATTATAATCTTAATTTAGATTTCAACCTAGCAGACTTCTTTCAATCCTCTGCCTCATTTGCTGGTACTCTCTACACAACCCTATCACCTATATGAGGACTTAGATAGAAAGCTCTCTTTGGCAGCCAAGAGATAGAGTACCCTTCTCACAGGAATTATTTCAGGTTATGGTACACCATAGCAATTCAGTGATCTGATACGTTAAGGGAGGAAGGTTTATGCTACGGTTTGTGGGAATAATAAAAACAACAGATTCTAACATCTTCATTTTAGTGCATCCCTATCACTTAACCTATAGAGAACTCCAGAATGGTAAGATCAACCACTCCTTCAAACAAATGTATAAGTCTCAAATATTGTCCTAGGTCCTTTCATCTCACCACCTTAGTCTTCAGCTGGGCATCCTGTCCACATTGCTCCATTTTCTATACCATGATATAAGTATCCTATTGCGTACTAGGCAACTGATTGGCCCTCATGTCAGATGACACCCTGCTGTAGCTTTGTGATGTAATGGCACCACTTGACCAATCACCCTGGGTGACGATTACACCGGAGGACCAGACATCAGCAATTACACACTAGGTAACTATCTGTGAATATGACTGCACAGCAAGTAAGAGGAGTAAGGGGGAAGTACAGTGCGCCATTGAAAGTATTGGGCTCCTATTTAAAGAGGGCTAGAGTTAGAAGAAGCAACTGATTGGCCCTCATGTCAGATGGCATTCTGCTGTAGCTTTGTGATGTAATGGCACCACTTGACCAATCGCCCTGGGTGACGATTACACCGGAGGACCAGACGTCACCAATTACACACCAGGTAATTATCTGGGAATATGACTGCACAGCAAGTAGGAGGTGTTGTGGGAAAGTACTCTGCGCCATGGAAAGCATTGGGCTCCTATTCAAAGAGGGCTAGAGTTAGAAGAACACAGTTTCTAAATAGCAGTCCATCTGGAGTATCAGAGTCCCACTCACAGAGAGCAGGGAAACAGGTTAAATAGCTTCCCTCCATCTGAATGTAAGTCATTTGCTCTAACCTAAGACAGCTCATTCCAGCCTGAAGGATGGTAATTAACTCAAGGGACATATTGCCTGCACAAGTATCTAAAGAAGATTTTCTCAGACACTTGGACAGACAAAGTCTTTGATAAACTATCAGGATGGCCATTGCGTCATCCATATTGCTACCGTCTTAGAAGATTATATTTATGCGGAAGACCCCACTAAAAGGCACTGAGAGCTATCAGATGGTATGAACTTTTTATTAATGGCAAAATGATTAATTGAGATTTTGACTTACCATATATATTGATCGAGGCATGGAGAAGGCTGAGGAATGAGCTTTCTTTGTTTTTTTTTTCATCTCAGCAAGCAGAGAAATATTCCTCTGCAACACTGCCTCTGCTGGCCATTCAGTATAATCTTCAGATGGAAAAGTCCACTGTTAGTCTTTTTTTAGAACTTGAATATTTCCAAACCAAATGCAACACTTCCAAAAAATGATTTTTATAAAGGGTCAATTAGCACTATGGCATGTCTCATATTGTGAAAATCCAAATCTCACTAAAAATTATAATCTTAATTTAGATTTCAACCTAGCAGACTTCTTTCAATCCTCTGCCTCATTTGCTGGTACTCTCTACACAACCCTATCACCTATATGAGGACTTAGATAGAAAGCTCTCTTTGGCAGCCAAGAGATAGAGTACCCTTCTCACAGGAATTATTTCAGGTTATGGTACACCATAGCAATTCAGTGATCTGATACGTTAAGGGAGGAAGGTTTATGCTACGGTTTGTGGGAATAATAAAAACAACAGATTCTAACATCTTCATTTTAGTGCATCCCTATCACTTAACCTATAGAGAACTCCAGAATGGTAAGATCAACCACTCCTTCAAACAAATGTATAAGTCTCAAATATTGTCCTAGGTCCTTTCATCTCACCACCTTAGTCTTCAGCTGGGCATCCTGTCCACATTGCTCCATTTTCTATACCATGATATAAGTATCCTATTGCGTACTAGGCAACTGATTGGCCCTCATGTCAGATGACACCCTGCTGTAGCTTTGTGATGTAATGGCACCACTTGACCAATCACCCTGGGTGACGATTACACCGGAGGACCAGACATCAGCAATTACAAACTAGGTAACTATCTGTGAATATGACTGCACAGCAAGTAAGAGGAGTAAGGGGGAAGTACAGTGCGCCATTGAAAGTATTGGGCTCCTATTTAAAGAGGGCTAGAGTTAGAAGAAGCAACTGATTGGCCCTCATGTCAGATGGCATTCTGCTGTAGCTTTGTGATGTAATGGCACCACTTGACCAATCGCCCTGGGTGACGATTACACCGGAGGACCAGACGTCACCAATTACACACCAGGTAATTATCTGGGAATATGACTGCACAGCAAGTAGGAGGTGTTGTGGGAAAGTACTCTGCGCCATGGAAAGCATTGGGCTCCTATTCAAAGAGGGCTAGAGTTAGAAGAACACAGTTTCTAAATAGCAGTCCATCTGGAGTATCAGAGTCCCACTCACAGAGAGCAGGGAAACAGGTTAAATAGCTTCCCTCCATCTGAATGTAAGTCATTTGCTCTAACCTAAGACAGCTCATTCCAGCCTGAAGGATGGTAATTAACTCAAGGGACATATTGCCTGCACAAGTATCTAAAGAAGATTTTCTCAGACACTTGGACAGACAAAGTCTTTGATAAACTATCAGGATGGCCATTGCGTCATCCATATTGCTACCGTCTTAGAAGATTATATTTATGCGGAAGACCCCACTAAAAGGCACTGAGATCTATCAGATGCTATGAACTTTTTATTAATGGCAAAATGATTAATTGAGATTTTGACTTACCATATATATTGATCGAGGCATGGAGAAGGCTGAGGAATGAGCTTTCTTTTTTTTTTTTCATCTCAGCAAGCAGAGAAATATTCCTCTGCAACACTGCCTCTGCTGGCCATTCAGTATAATCTGCAGATGGAAAAGTCCACTGTTAGTCTTTTTTTAGAACTTGAATATTTCCAAACCAAATGCAACACTTCCAAAAAATGATTTTTATAAAGGGTCAATTAGCACTATGGCATGTCTCATATTGTGAAAATCCAAAACTCACTAAAAATTATAATCTTAATTTAGATTTCAACCTAGCAGACTTCTTTCAATCCTCTGCCTCATTTGCTGGTACTCTCTACACAACCCTATCACCTATATGAGGACTTAGATAGAAAGCTCTCTTTGGCAGCCAAGAGATAGAGTACCCTTCTCACAGGAATTATTTCAGGTTATGGTACACCATAGCAATTCAGTGATCTGATACGTTAAGGGAGGAAGGTTTATGCTACGGTTTGTGGGAATAATAAAAACAACAGATTCTAACATCTTCATTTTAGTGCATCCCTATCACTTAACCTATAGAGAACTCCAGAATGGTAAGATCAACCACTCCTTCAAACAAATGTATAAGTCTCAAATATTGTCCTAGGTCCTTTCATCTCACCACCTTAGTCTTAGACTGGGCATCCTGTCCACATTGCTCCATTTTCTATACCATGATATAAGTATCCTATTGCGTACTAGGCAACTGATTGGCCCTCATGTCAGATGACACCCTGCTGTAGCTTTGTGATGTAATGGCACCACTTGACCAATCACCCTGGGTGACGATTACACCGGAGGACCAGACATCAGCAATTACACACTAGGTAACTATCTGTGAATATGACTGCACAGCAAGTAAGAGGAGTAAGGGGGAAGTACAGTGCGCCATTGAAAGTATTGGGCTCCTATTTAAAGAGGGCTAGAGTTAGAAGAAGCAACTGATTGGCCCTCATGTCAGATGGCATTCTGCTGTAGCTTTGTGATGTAATGGCACCACTTGACCAATCGCCCTGGGTGACGATTACACCGGAGGACCAGACGTCACCAATTACACACCAGGTAATTATCTGGGAATATGACTGCACAGCAAGTAGGAGGTGTTGTGGGAAAGTACTCTGCGCCATGGAAAGCATTGGGCTCCTATTCAAAGAGGGCTAGAGTTAGAAGAACACAGTTTCTAAATAGCAGTCCATCTGGAGTATCAGAGTCCCACTCACAGAGAGCAGGGAAACAGGTTAAATAGCTTCCCTCCATCTGAATGTAAGTCATTTGCTCTAACCTAAGACAGCTCATTCCAGCCTGAAGGATGGTAATTAACTCAATGGACATATTGCCTGCACAAGTATCTAAAGAAGATTTTCTCAGACACTTGGACAGACAAAGTCTTTGATAAACTATCAGGATGGCCATTGCGTCATCCATATTGCTACCGTCTTAGAAGATTATATTTATGCGGAAGACCCCACTAAAAGGCACTGAGAGCTATCAGATGGTATGAACTTTTTATTAATGGCAAAATGATTAATTGAGATTTTGACTTACCATATATATTGATCGAGGCATGGAGAAGGCTGAGGAATGAGCTTTCTTTGTTTTTTTTTTCATCTCAGCAAGCAGAGAAATATTCCTCTGCAACACTGCCTCTGCTGGCCATTCAGTATAATCTGCAGATGGAAAAGTCCACTGTTAGTCTTTTTTTAGAACTTGAATATTTCCAAACCAAATGCAACACTTCCAAAAAATGATTTTTATAAAGGGTCAATTAGCACTATGGCATGTCTCATATTGTGAAAATCCAAATCTCACTAAAAATTATAATCTTAATTTAGATTTCAACCTAGCAGACTTCTTTCAATCCTCTGCCTCATTTGCTGGTACTCTCTACACAACCCTATCACCTATATGAGGACTTAGATAGAAAGCTCTCTTTGGCAGCCAAGAGATAGAGTACCCTTCTCACAGGAATTATTTCAGGTTATGGTACACCATAGCAATTCAGTGATCTGATACGTTAAGGGAGGAAGGTTTATGCTACGGTTTGTGGGAATAATAAAAACAACAGATTCTAACATCTTCATTTTAGTGCATCCCTATCACTTAACCTATAGAGAACTCCAGAATGGTAAGATCAACCACTCCTTCAAACAAATGTATAAGTCTCAAATATTGTCCTAGGTCCTTTCATCTCACCACCTTAGTCTTCAGCTGGGCATCCTGTCCACATTGCTCCATTTTCTATACCATGATATAAGTATCCTATTGCGTACTAGGCAACTGATTGGCCCTCATGTCAGATGACACCCTGCTGTAGCTTTGTGATGTAATGGCACCACTTGACCAATCACCCTGGGTGACGATTACACCGGAGGACCAGACATCAGCAATTACAAACTAGGTAACTATCTGTGAATATGACTGCACAGCAAGTAAGAGGAGTAAGGGGGAAGTACAGTGCGCCATTGAAAGTATTGGGCTCCTATTTAAAGAGGGCTAGAGTTAGAAGAAGCAACTGATTGGCCCTCATGTCAGATGGCATTCTGCTGTAGCTTTGTGATGTAATGGCACCACTTGACCAATCGCCCTGGGTGACGATTACACCGGAGGACCAGACGTCACCAATTACACACCAGGTAATTATCTGGGAATATGACTGCACAGCAAGTAGGAGGTGTTGTGGGAAAGTACTCTGCGCCATGGAAAGCATTGGGCTCCTATTCAAAGAGGGCTAGAGTTAGAAGAACACAGTTTCTAAATAGCAGTCCATCTGGAGTATCAGAGTCCCACTCACAGAGAGCAGGGAAACAGGTTAAATAGCTTCCTTCCATCTGAATGTAAGTCATTTGCTCTAACCTAAGACAGCTCATTCCAGCCTGAAGGATGGTAATTAACTCAAGGGACATATTGCCTGCACAAGTATCTAAAGAAGATTTTCTCAGACACTTGGACAGACAAAGTCTTTGATAAACTATCAGGATGGCCATTGCGTCATCCATATTGCTACCGTCTTAGAAGATTATATTTATGCGGAAGACCCCACTAAAAGGCACTGAGAGCTATCAGATGCTATGAACTTTTTATTAATGGCAAAATGATTAATTGAGATTTTGACTTACCATATATATTGATCGAGGCATGGAGAAGGCTGAGGAATGAGCTTTCTTTTTTTTTTTTCATCTCAGCAAGCAGAGAAATATTCCTCTGCAACACTGCCTCTGCTGGCCATTCAGTATAATCTGCAGATGGAAAAGTCCACTGTTAGTCTTTTTTTAGAACTTGAATATTTCCAAACCAAATGCAACACTTCCAAAAAATGATTTTTATAAAGGGTCAATTAGCACTATGGCATGTCTCATATTGTGAAAATCCAAAACTCACTAAAAATTATAATCTTAATTTAGATTTCAACCTAGCAGACTTCTTTCAATCCTCTGCCTCATTTGCTGGTACTCTCTACACAACCCTATCACCTATATGAGGACTTAGATAGAAAGCTCTCTTTGGCAGCCAAGAGATAGAGTACCCTTCTCACAGGAATTATTTCAGGTTATGGTACACCATAGCAATTCAGTGATCTGATACGTTAAGGGAGGAAGGTTTATGCTACGGTTTGTGGGAATAATAAAAACAACAGATTCTAACATCTTCATTTTAGTGCATCCCTATCACTTAACCTATAGAGAACTCCAGAATGGTAAGATCAACCACTCCTTCAAACAAATGTATAAGTCTCAAATATTGTCCTAGGTCCTTTCATCTCACCACCTTAGTCTTCAGCTGGGCATCCTGTCCACATTGCTCCATTTTCTATACCATGATATAAGTATCCTATTGCGTACTAGGCAACTGATTGGCCCTCATGTCAGATGACACCCTGCTGTAGCTTTGTGATGTAATGGCACCACTTGACCAATCACCCTGGGTGACGATTACACCGGAGGACCAGACATCAGCAATTACAAACTAGGTAACTATCTGTGAATATGACTGCACAGCAAGTAAGAGGAGTAAGGGGGAAGTACAGTGCGCCATTGAAAGTATTGGGCTCCTATTTAAAGAGGGCTAGAGTTAGAAGAAGCAACTGATTGGCCCTCATGTCAGATGGCATTCTGCTGTAGCTTTGTGATGTGATGGCACCACTTGACCAATCGCCCTGGGTGAGGATTACACCGGAGGACCAGACGTCACCAATTACACACCAGGTAATTATCTGGGAATATGACTGCACAGCAAGTAGGAGGTGTTGTGGGAAAGTACTCTGCGCCATGGAAAGCATTGGGCTCCTATTCAAAGAGGGCTAGAGTTAGAAGAACACAGTTTCTAAATAGCAGTCCATCTGGAGTATCAGAGTCCCACTCACAGAGAGCAGGGAAACAGGTTAAATAGCTTCCCTCCATCTGAATGTAAGTCATTTGCTCTAACCTAAGACAGCTCATTCCAGCCTGAAGGATGGTAATTAACTCAAGGGACATATTGCCTGCACAAGTATCTAAAGAAGATTTTCTCAGACACTTGGACAGACAAAGTCTTTGATAAACTATCAGGATGGCCATTGCGTCATCCATATTGCTACCGTCTTAGAAGATTATATTTATGCGGAAGACCCCACTAAAAGGCACTGAGAGCTATCAGATGCTATGAACTTTTTATTAATGGCAAAATGATTAATTGAGATATTGACTTACCATATATATTGATCGAGGCATGGAGAAGGCTGAGGAATGAGCTTTCTTTGTTTTTTTTTTCATCTCAGCAAGCAGAGAAATATTCCTCTGCAACACTGCCTCTGCTGGCCATTCAGTATAATCTGCAGATGGAAAAGTCCACTGTTAGTCTTTTTTTAGAACTTGAATATTTCCAAACCAAATGCAACACTTCCAAAAAATGATTTTTATGAAGGGTCAATTAGCACTATGGCATGTCTCATATTGTGAAAATCCAAAACTCACTAAAAATTATAATCTTAATTTAGATTTCAACCTAGCAGACTTCTTTCAATCCTCTGCCTCATTTGCTGGTACTCTCTACACAACCCTATCACCTATATGAGGACTTAGATAGAAAGCTCTCTTTGGCAGCCAAGAGATAGAGTACCCTTCTCACAGGAATTATTTCAGGTTATGGTACACCATAGCAATTCAGTGATCTGATACGTTAAGGGAGGAAGGTTTATGCTACGGTTTGTGGGAATAATAAAAACAACAGATTCTAACATCTTCATTTTAGTGCATCCCTATCACTTAACCTATAGAGAACTCCAGAATGGTAAGATCAACCACTCCTTCAAACAAATGTATAAGTCTCAAATATTGTCCTAGGTCCTTTCATCTCACCACCTTAGTCTTCAGCTGGGCATCCTGTCCACATTGCTCCATTTTCTATACCATGATATAAGTATCCTATTGCGTACTAGGCAACTGATTGGCCCTCATGTCAGATGACACCCTGCTGTAGCTTTGTGATGTAATGGCACCACTTGACCAATCACCCTGGGTGACGATTACACCGGAGGACCAGACATCAGCAATTACAAACTAGGTAACTATCTGTGAATATGACTGCACAGCAAGTAAGAGGAGTAAGGGGGAAGTACAGTGCGCCATTGAAAGTATTGGGCTCCTATTTAAAGAGGGCTAGAGTTAGAAGAAGCAACTGATTGGCCCTCATGTCAGATGGCATTCTGCTGTAGCTTTGTGATGTAATGGCACCACTTGACCAATCGCCCTGGGTGACGATTACACCGGAGGACCAGACGTCACCAATTACACACCAGGTAATTATCTGGGAATATGACTGCACAGCAAGTAGGAGGTGTTGTGGGAAAGTACTCTGCGCCATGGAAAGCATTGGGCTCCTATTCAAAGAGGGCTAGAGTTAGAAGAACACAGTTTCTAAATAGCAGTCCATCTGGAGTATCAGAGTCCCACTCACAGAGAGCAGGGAAACAGGTTAAATAGCTTCCCTCCATCTGAATGTAAGTCATTTGCTCTAACCTAAGACAGCTCATTCCAGCCTGAAGGATGGTAATTAACTCAAGGGACATATTGCCTGCACAAGTATCTAAAGAAGATTTTCTCAGACACTTGGACAGACAAAGTCTTTGATAAACTATCAGGATGGCCATTGCGTCATCCATATTGCTACCGTCTTAGAAGATTATATTTATGCGGAAGACCCCACTAAAAGGCACTGAGAGCTATCAGATGCTATGAACTTTTTATTAATGGCAAAATGATTAATTGAGATTTTGACTTACCATATATATTGATCGAGGCATGGAGAAGGCTGAGGAATGAGCTTTCTTTTTTTTTTTTCATCTCAGCAAGCAGAGAAATATTCCTCTGCAACACTGCCTCTGCTGGCCATTCAGTATAATCTGCAGATGGAAAAGTCCACTGTTAGTCTTTTTTTAGAACTTGAATATTTCCAAACCAAATGCAACACTTCCAAAAAATGATTTTTATAAAGGGTCAATTAGCACTATGGCATGTCTCATATTGTGAAAATCCAAAACTCACTAAAAATTATAATCTTAATTTAGATTTCAACCTAGCAGACTTCTTTCAATCCTCTGCCTCATTTGCTGGTACTCTCTACACAACCCTATCACCTATATGAGGACTTAGATAGAAAGCTCTCTTTGGCAGCCAAGAGATAGAGTACCCTTCTCACAGGAATTATTTCAGGTTATGGTACACCATAGCAATTCAGTGATCTGATACGTTAAGGGAGGAAGGTTTATGCTACGGTTTGTGGGAATAATAAAAACAACAGATTCTAACATCTTCATTTTAGTGCATCCCTATCACTTAACCTATAGAGAACTCCAGAATGGTAAGATCAACCACTCCTTCAAACAAATGTATAAGTCTCAAATATTGTCCTAGGTCCTTTCATCTCACCACCTTAGTCTTAGACTGGGCATCCTGTCCACATTGCTCCATTTTCTATACCATGATATAAGTATCCTATTGCGTACTAGGCAACTGATTGGCCCTCATGTCAGATGACACCCTGCTGTAGCTTTGTGATGTAATGGCACCACTTGACCAATCACCCTGGGTGACGATTACACCGGAGGACCAGACATCAGCAATTACACACTAGGTAACTATCTGTGAATATGACTGCACAGCAAGTAAGAGGAGTAAGGGGGAAGTACAGTGCGCCATTGAAAGTATTGGGCTCCTATTTAAAGAGGGCTAGAGTTAGAAGAAGCAACTGATTGGCCCTCATGTCAGATGGCATTCTGCTGTAGCTTTGTGATGTAATGGCACCACTTGACCAATCGCCCTGGGTGACGATTACACCGGAGGACCAGACGTCACCAATTACACACCAGGTAATTATCTGGGAATATGACTGCACAGCAAGTAGGAGGTGTTGTGGGAAAGTACTCTGCGCCATGGAAAGCATTGGGCTCCTATTCAAAGAGGGCTAGAGTTAGAAGAACACAGTTTCTAAATAGCAGTCCATCTGGAGTATCAGAGTCCCACTCACAGAGAGCAGGGAAACAGGTTAAATAGCTTCCCTCCATCTGAATGTAAGTCATTTGCTCTAACCTAAGACAGCTCATTCCAGCCTGAAGGATGGTAATTAACTCAAGGGACATATTGCCTGCACAAGTATCTAAAGAAGATTTTCTCAGACACTTGGACAGACAAAGTCTTTGATAAACTATCAGGATGGCCATTGCGTCATCCATATTGCTACCGTCTTAGAAGATTATATTTATGCGGAAGACCCCACTAAAAGGCACTGAGAGCTATCAGATGGTATGAACTTTTTATTAATGGCAAAATGATTAATTGAGATTTTGACTTACCATATATATTGATCGAGGCATGGAGAAGGCTGAGGAATGAGCTTTCTTTGTTTTTTTTTTCATCTCAGCAAGCAGAGAAATATTCCTCTGCAACACTGCCTCTGCTGGCCATTCAGTATAATCTGCAGATGGAAAAGTCCACTGTTAGTCTTTTTTTAGAACTTGAATATTTCCAAACCAAATGCAACACTTCCAAAAAATGATTTTTATAAAGGGTCAATTAGCACTATGGCATGTCTCATATTGTGAAAATCCAAATCTCACTAAAAATTATAATCTTAATTTAGATTTCAACCTAGCAGACTTCTTTCAATCCTCTGCCTCATTTGCTGGTACTCTCTACACAACCCTATCACCTATATGAGGACTTAGATAGAAAGCTCTCTTTGGCAGCCAAGAGATAGAGTACCCTTCTCACAGGAATTATTTCAGGTTATGGTACACCATAGCAATTCAGTGATCTGATACGTTAAGGGAGGAAGGTTTATGCTACGGTTTGTGGGAATAATAAAAACAACAGATTCTAACATCTTCATTTTAGTGCATCCCTATCACTTAACCTATAGAGAACTCCAGAATGGTAAGATCAACCACTCCTTCAAACAAATGTATAAGTCTCAAATATTGTCCTAGGTCCTTTCATCTCACCACCTTAGTCTTCAGCTGGGCATCCTGTCCACATTGCTCCATTTTCTATACCATGATATAAGTATCCTATTGCGTACTAGGCAACTGATTGGCCCTCATGTCAGATGACACCCTGCTGTAGCTTTGTGATGTAATGGCACCACTTGACCAATCACCCTGGGTGACGATTACACCGGAGGACCAGACATCAGCAATTACAAACTAGGTAACTATCTGTGAATATGACTGCACAGCAAGTAAGAGGAGTAAGGGGGAAGTACAGTGCGCCATTGAAAGTATTGGGCTCCTATTTAAAGAGGGCTAGAGTTAGAAGAAGCAACTGATTGGCCCTCATGTCAGATGGCATTCTGCTGTAGCTTTGTGATGTAATGGCACCACTTGACCAATCGCCCTGGGTGACGATTACACCGGAGGACCAGACGTCACCAATTACACACCAGGTAATTATCTGGGAATATGACTGCACAGCAAGTAGGAGGTGTTGTGGGAAAGTACTCTGCGCCATGGAAAGCATTGGGCTCCTATTCAAAGAGGGCTAGAGTTAGAAGAACACAGTTTCTAAATAGCAGTCCATCTGGAGTATCAGAGTCCCACTCACAGAGAGCAGGGAAACAGGTTAAATAGCTTCCTTCCATCTGAATGTAAGTCATTTGCTCTAACCTAAGACAGCTCATTCCAGCCTGAAGGATGGTAATTAACTCAAGGGACATATTGCCTGCACAAGTATCTAAAGAAGATTTTCTCAGACACTTGGACAGACAAAGTCTTTGATAAACTATCAGGATGGCCATTGCGTCATCCATATTGCTACCGTCTTAGAAGATTATATTTATGCGGAAGACCCCACTAAAAGGCACTGAGAGCTATCAGATGCTATGAACTTTTTATTAATGGCAAAATGATTAATTGAGATTTTGACTTACCATATATATTGATCGAGGCATGGAGAAGGCTGAGGAATGAGCTTTCTTTTTTTTTTTTCATCTCAGCAAGCAGAGAAATATTCCTCTGCAACACTGCCTCTGCTGGCCATTCAGTATAATCTGCAGATGGAAAAGTCCACTGTTAGTCTTTTTTTAGAACTTGAATATTTCCAAACCAAATGCAACACTTCCAAAAAATGATTTTTATAAAGGGTCAATTAGCACTATGGCATGTCTCATATTGTGAAAATCCAAAACTCACTAAAAATTATAATCTTAATTTAGATTTCAACCTAGCAGACTTCTTTCAATCCTCTGCCTCATTTGCTGGTACTCTCTACACAACCCTATCACCTATATGAGGACTTAGATAGAAAGCTCTCTTTGGCAGCCAAGAGATAGAGTACCCTTCTCACAGGAATTATTTCAGGTTATGGTACACCATAGCAATTCAGTGATCTGATACGTTAAGGGAGGAAGGTTTATGCTACGGTTTGTGGGAATAATAAAAACAACAGATTCTAACATCTTCATTTTAGTGCATCCCTATCACTTAACCTATAGAGAACTCCAGAATGGTAAGATCAACCACTCCTTCAAACAAATGTATAAGTCTCAAATATTGTCCTAGGTCCTTTCATCTCACCACCTTAGTCTTCAGCTGGGCATCCTGTCCACATTGCTCCATTTTCTATACCATGATATAAGTATCCTATTGCGTACTAGGCAACTGATTGGCCCTCATGTCAGATGACACCCTGCTGTAGCTTTGTGATGTAATGGCACCACTTGACCAATCACCCTGGGTGACGATTACACCGGAGGACCAGACATCAGCAATTACAAACTAGGTAACTATCTGTGAATATGACTGCACAGCAAGTAAGAGGAGTAAGGGGGAAGTACAGTGCGCCATTGAAAGTATTGGGCTCCTATTTAAAGAGGGCTAGAGTTAGAAGAAGCAACTGATTGGCCCTCATGTCAGATGGCATTCTGCTGTAGCTTTGTGATGTGATGGCACCACTTGACCAATCGCCCTGGGTGAGGATTACACCGGAGGACCAGACGTCACCAATTACACACCAGGTAATTATCTGGGAATATGACTGCACAGCAAGTAGGAGGTGTTGTGGGAAAGTACTCTGCGCCATGGAAAGCATTGGGCTCCTATTCAAAGAGGGCTAGAGTTAGAAGAACACAGTTTCTAAATAGCAGTCCATCTGGAGTATCAGAGTCCCACTCACAGAGAGCAGGGAAACAGGTTAAATAGCTTCCCTCCATCTGAATGTAAGTCATTTGCTCTAACCTAAGACAGCTCATTCCAGCCTGAAGGATGGTAATTAACTCAAGGGACATATTGCCTGCACAAGTATCTAAAGAAGATTTTCTCAGACACTTGGACAGACAAAGTCTTTGATAAACTATCAGGATGGCCATTGCGTCATCCATATTGCTACCGTCTTAGAAGATTATATTTATGCGGAAGACCCCACTAAAAGGCACTGAGAGCTATCAGATGCTATGAACTTTTTATTAATGGCAAAATGATTAATTGAGATTTTGACTTACCATATATATTGATCGAGGCATGGAGAAGGCTGAGGAATGAGCTTTCTTTTTTTTTTTTCATCTCAGCAAGCAGAGAAATATTCCTCTGCAACACTGCCTCTGCTGGCCATTCAGTATAATCTGCAGATGGAAAAGTCCACTGTTAGTCTTTTTTTAGAACTTGAATATTTCCAAACCAAATGCAACACTTCCAAAAAATGATTTTTATAAAGGGTCAATTAGCACTATGGCATGTCTCATATTGTGAAAATCCAAATCTCACTAAAAATTATAATCTTAATTTAGATTTCAACCTAGCAGACTTCTTTCAATCCTCTGCCTCATTTGCTGGTACTCTCTACACAACCCTATCACCTATATGAGGACTTAGATAGAAAGCTCTCTTTGGCAGCCAAGAGATAGAGTACCCTTCTCACAGGAATTATTTCAGGTTATGGTACACCATAGCAATTCAGTGATCTGATACGTTAAGGGAGGAAGGTTTATGCTACGGTTTGTGGGAATAATAAAAACAACAGATTCTAACATCTTCATTTTAGTGCATCCCTATCACTTAACCTATAGAGAACTCCAGAATGGTAAGATCAACCACTCCTTCAAACAAATGTATAAGTCTCAAATATTGTCCTAGGTCCTTTCATCTCACCACCTTAGTCTTCAGCTGGGCATCCTGTCCACATTGCTCCATTTTCTATACCATGATATAAGTATCCTATTGCGTACTAGGCAACTGATTGGCCCTCATGTCAGATGACACCCTGCTGTAGCTTTGTGATGTAATGGCACCACTTGACCAATCACCCTGGGTGACGATTACACCGGAGGACCAGACATCAGCAATTACAAACTAGGTAACTATCTGTGAATATGACTGCACAGCAAGTAAGAGGAGTAAGGGGGAAGTACAGTGCGCCATTGAAAGTATTGGGCTCCTATTTAAAGAGGGCTAGAGTTAGAAGAAGCAACTGATTGGCCCTCATGTCAGATGGCATTCTGCTGTAGCTTTGTGATGTAATGGCACCACTTGACCAATCGCCCTGGGTGACGATTACACCGGAGGACCAGACGTCACCAATTACACACCAGGTAATTATCTGGGAATATGACTGCACAGCAAGTAGGAGGTGTTGTGGGAAAGTACTCTGCGCCATGGAAAGCATTGGGCTCCTATTCAAAGAGGGCTAGAGTTAGAAGAACACAGTTTCTAAATAGCAGTCCATCTGGAGTATCAGAGTCCCACTCACAGAGAGCAGGGAAACAGGTTAAATAGCTTCCCTCCATCTGAATGTAAGTCATTTGCTCTAACCTAAGACAGCTCATTCCAGCCTGAAGGATGGTAATTAACTCAAGGGACATATTGCCTGCACAAGTATCTAAAGAAGATTTTCTCAGACACTTGGACAGACAAAGTCTTTGATAAACTATCAGGATGGCCATTGCGTCATCCATATTGCTACCGTCTTAGAAGATTATATTTATGCGGAAGACCCCACTAAAAGGCACTGAGAGCTATCAGATGCTATGAACTTTTTATTAATGGCAAAATGATTAATTGAGATTTTGACTTACCATATATATTGATCGAGGCATGGAGAAGGCTGAGGAATGAGCTTTCTTTTTTTTTTTTCATCTCAGCAAGCAGAGAAATATTCCTCTG
Source organism: Lissotriton vulgaris (assembly GCF_964263255.1). Classification (NCBI taxonomy): domain Eukaryota; kingdom Metazoa; phylum Chordata; class Amphibia; order Caudata; family Salamandridae; genus Lissotriton; species Lissotriton vulgaris. The sequence goes on along the minus strand of NW_028253417.1, from coordinate 40,455 downwards.
CAACACTGCCTCTGCTGGCCATTCAGTATAATCTGCAGATGGAAAAGTCCACTGTTAGTCTTTTTTTAGAACTTGAATATTTCCAAACCAAATGCAACACTTCCAAAAAATGATTTTTATAAAGGGTCAATTAGCACTATGGCATGTCTCATATTGTGAAAATCCAAAACTCACTAAAAATTATAATCTTAATTTAGATTTCAACCTAGCAGACTTCTTTCAATCCTCTGCCTCATTTGCTGGTACTCTCTACACAACCCTATCACCTATATGAGGACTTAGATAGAAAGCTCTCTTTGGCAGCCAAGAGATAGAGTACCCTTCTCACAGGAATTATTTCAGGTTATGGTACACCATAGCAATTCAGTGATCTGATACGTTAAGGGAGGAAGGTTTATGCTACGGTTTGTGGGAATAATAAAAACAACAGATTCTAACATCTTCATTTTAGTGCATCCCTATCACTTAACCTATAGAGAACTCCAGAATGGTAAGATCAACCACTCCTTCAAACAAATGTATAAGTCTCAAATATTGTCCTAGGTCCTTTCATCTCACCACCTTAGTCTTAGACTGGGCATCCTGTCCACATTGCTCCATTTTCTATACCATGATATAAGTATCCTATTGCGTACTAGGCAACTGATTGGCCCTCATGTCAGATGACACCCTGCTGTAGCTTTGTGATGTAATGGCACCACTTGACCAATCACCCTGGGTGACGATTACACCGGAGGACCAGACATCAGCAATTACACACTAGGTAACTATCTGTGAATATGACTGCACAGCAAGTAAGAGGAGTAAGGGGGAAGTACAGTGCGCCATTGAAAGTATTGGGCTCCTATTTAAAGAGGGCTAGAGTTAGAAGAAGCAACTGATTGGCCCTCATGTCAGATGGCATTCTGCTGTAGCTTTGTGATGTAATGGCACCACTTGACCAATCGCCCTGGGTGACGATTACACCGGAGGACCAGACGTCACCAATTACACACCAGGTAATTATCTGGGAATATGACTGCACAGCAAGTAGGAGGTGTTGTGGGAAAGTACTCTGCGCCATGGAAAGCATTGGGCTCCTATTCAAAGAGGGCTAGAGTTAGAAGAACACAGTTTCTAAATAGCAGTCCATCTGGAGTATCAGAGTCCCACTCACAGAGAGCAGGGAAACAGGTTAAATAGCTTCCCTCCATCTGAATGTAAGTCATTTGCTCTAACCTAAGACAGCTCATTCCAGCCTGAAGGATGGTAATTAACTCAAGGGACATATTGCCTGCACAAGTATCTAAAGAAGATTTTCTCAGACACTTGGACAGACAAAGTCTTTGATAAACTATCAGGATGGCCATTGCGTCATCCATATTGCTACCGTCTTAGAAGATTATATTTATGCGGAAGACCCCACTAAAAGGCACTGAGAGCTATCAGATGGTATGAACTTTTTATTAATGGCAAAATGATTAATTGAGATTTTGACTTACCATATATATTGATCGAGGCATGGAGAAGGCTGAGGAATGAGCTTTCTTTGTTTTTTTTTTCATCTCAGCAAGCAGAGAAATATTCCTCTGCAACACTGCCTCTGCTGGCCATTCAGTATAATCTGCAGATGGAAAAGTCCACTGTTAGTCTTTTTTTAGAACTTGAATATTTCCAAACCAAATGCAACACTTCCAAAAAATGATTTTTATAAAGGGTCAATTAGCACTATGGCATGTCTCATATTGTGAAAATCCAAATCTCACTAAAAATTATAATCTTAATTTAGATTTCAACCTAGCAGACTTCTTTCAATCCTCTGCCTCATTTGCTGGTACTCTCTACACAACCCTATCACCTATATGAGGACTTAGATAGAAAGCTCTCTTTGGCAGCCAAGAGATAGAGTACCCTTCTCACAGGAATTATTTCAGGTTATGGTACACCATAGCAATTCAGTGATCTGATACGTTAAGGGAGGAAGGTTTATGCTACGGTTTGTGGGAATAATAAAAACAACAGATTCTAACATCTTCATTTTAGTGCATCCCTATCACTTAACCTATAGAGAACTCCAGAATGGTAAGATCAACCACTCCTTCAAACAAATGTATAAGTCTCAAATATTGTCCTAGGTCCTTTCATCTCACCACCTTAGTCTTCAGCTGGGCATCCTGTCCACATTGCTCCATTTTCTATACCATGATATAAGTATCCTATTGCGTACTAGGCAACTGATTGGCCCTCATGTCAGATGACACCCTGCTGTAGCTTTGTGATGTAATGGCACCACTTGACCAATCACCCTGGGTGACGATTACACCGGAGGACCAGACATCAGCAATTACAAACTAGGTAACTATCTGTGAATATGACTGCACAGCAAGTAAGAGGAGTAAGGGGGAAGTACAGTGCGCCATTGAAAGTATTGGGCTCCTATTTAAAGAGGGCTAGAGTTAGAAGAAGCAACTGATTGGCCCTCATGTCAGATGGCATTCTGCTGTAGCTTTGTGATGTAATGGCACCACTTGACCAATCGCCCTGGGTGACGATTACACCGGAGGACCAGACGTCACCAATTACACACCAGGTAATTATCTGGGAATATGACTGCACAGCAAGTAGGAGGTGTTGTGGGAAAGTACTCTGCGCCATGGAAAGCATTGGGCTCCTATTCAAAGAGGGCTAGAGTTAGAAGAACACAGTTTCTAAATAGCAGTCCATCTGGAGTATCAGAGTCCCACTCACAGAGAGCAGGGAAACAGGTTAAATAGCTTCCTTCCATCTGAATGTAAGTCATTTGCTCTAACCTAAGACAGCTCATTCCAGCCTGAAGGATGGTAATTAACTCAAGGGACATATTGCCTGCACAAGTATCTAAAGAAGATTTTCTCAGACACTTGGACAGACAAAGTCTTTGATAAACTATCAGGATGGCCATTGCGTCATCCATATTGCTACCGTCTTAGAAGATTATATTTATGCGGAAGACCCCACTAAAAGGCACTGAGAGCTATCAGATGCTATGAACTTTTTATTAATGGCAAAATGATTAATTGAGATTTTGACTTACCATATATATTGATCGAGGCATGGAGAAGGCTGAGGAATGAGCTTTCTTTTTTTTTTTTCATCTCAGCAAGCAGAGAAATATTCCTCTGCAACACTGCCTCTGCTGGCCATTCAGTATAATCTGCAGATGGAAAAGTCCACTGTTAGTCTTTTTTTAGAACTTGAATATTTCCAAACCAAATGCAACACTTCCAAAAAATGATTTTTATAAAGGGTCAATTAGCACTATGGCATGTCTCATATTGTGAAAATCCAAAACTCACTAAAAATTATAATCTTAATTTAGATTTCAACCTAGCAGACTTCTTTCAATCCTCTGCCTCATTTGCTGGTACTCTCTACACAACCCTATCACCTATATGAGGACTTAGATAGAAAGCTCTCTTTGGCAGCCAAGAGATAGAGTACCCTTCTCACAGGAATTATTTCAGGTTATGGTACACCATAGCAATTCAGTGATCTGATACGTTAAGGGAGGAAGGTTTATGCTACGGTTTGTGGGAATAATAAAAACAACAGATTCTAACATCTTCATTTTAGTGCATCCCTATCACTTAACCTATAGAGAACTCCAGAATGGTAAGATCAACCACTCCTTCAAACAAATGTATAAGTCTCAAATATTGTCCTAGGTCCTTTCATCTCACCACCTTAGTCTTCAGCTGGGCATCCTGTCCACATTGCTCCATTTTCTATACCATGATATAAGTATCCTATTGCGTACTAGGCAACTGATTGGCCCTCATGTCAGATGACACCCTGCTGTAGCTTTGTGATGTAATGGCACCACTTGACCAATCACCCTGGGTGACGATTACACCGGAGGACCAGACATCAGCAATTACAAACTAGGTAACTATCTGTGAATATGACTGCACAGCAAGTAAGAGGAGTAAGGGGGAAGTACAGTGCGCCATTGAAAGTATTGGGCTCCTATTTAAAGAGGGCTAGAGTTAGAAGAAGCAACTGATTGGCCCTCATGTCAGATGGCATTCTGCTGTAGCTTTGTGATGTGATGGCACCACTTGACCAATCGCCCTGGGTGAGGATTACACCGGAGGACCAGACGTCACCAATTACACACCAGGTAATTATCTGGGAATATGACTGCACAGCAAGTAGGAGGTGTTGTGGGAAAGTACTCTGCGCCATGGAAAGCATTGGGCTCCTATTCAAAGAGGGCTAGAGTTAGAAGAACACAGTTTCTAAATAGCAGTCCATCTGGAGTATCAGAGTCCCACTCACAGAGAGCAGGGAAACAGGTTAAATAGCTTCCCTCCATCTGAATGTAAGTCATTTGCTCTAACCTAAGACAGCTCATTCCAGCCTGAAGGATGGTAATTAACTCAAGGGACATATTGCCTGCACAAGTATCTAAAGAAGATTTTCTCAGACACTTGGACAGACAAAGTCTTTGATAAACTATCAGGATGGCCATTGCGTCATCCATATTGCTACCGTCTTAGAAGATTATATTTATGCGGAAGACCCCACTAAAAGGCACTGAGAGCTATCAGATGCTATGAACTTTTTATTAATGGCAAAATGATTAATTGAGATTTTGACTTACCATATATATTGATCGAGGCATGGAGAAGGCTGAGGAATGAGCTTTCTTTTTTTTTTTTCATCTCAGCAAGCAGAGAAATATTCCTCTGCAACACTGCCTCTGCTGGCCATTCAGTATAATCTGCAGATGGAAAAGTCCACTGTTAGTCTTTTTTTAGAACTTGAATATTTCCAAACCAAATGCAACACTTCCAAAAAATGATTTTTATAAAGGGTCAATTAGCACTATGGCATGTCTCATATTGTGAAAATCCAAATCTCACTAAAAATTATAATCTTAATTTAGATTTCAACCTAGCAGACTTCTTTCAATCCTCTGCCTCATTTGCTGGTACTCTCTACACAACCCTATCACCTATATGAGGACTTAGATAGAAAGCTCTCTTTGGCAGCCAAGAGATAGAGTACCCTTCTCACAGGAATTATTTCAGGTTATGGTACACCATAGCAATTCAGTGATCTGATACGTTAAGGGAGGAAGGTTTATGCTACGGTTTGTGGGAATAATAAAAACAACAGATTCTAACATCTTCATTTTAGTGCATCCCTATCACTTAACCTATAGAGAACTCCAGAATGGTAAGATCAACCACTCCTTCAAACAAATGTATAAGTCTCAAATATTGTCCTAGGTCCTTTCATCTCACCACCTTAGTCTTCAGCTGGGCATCCTGTCCACATTGCTCCATTTTCTATACCATGATATAAGTATCCTATTGCGTACTAGGCAACTGATTGGCCCTCATGTCAGATGACACCCTGCTGTAGCTTTGTGATGTAATGGCACCACTTGACCAATCACCCTGGGTGACGATTACACCGGAGGACCAGACATCAGCAATTACAAACTAGGTAACTATCTGTGAATATGACTGCACAGCAAGTAAGAGGAGTAAGGGGGAAGTACAGTGCGCCATTGAAAGTATTGGGCTCCTATTTAAAGAGGGCTAGAGTTAGAAGAAGCAACTGATTGGCCCTCATGTCAGATGGCATTCTGCTGTAGCTTTGTGATGTAATGGCACCACTTGACCAATCGCCCTGGGTGACGATTACACCGGAGGACCAGACGTCACCAATTACACACCAGGTAATTATCTGGGAATATGACTGCACAGCAAGTAGGAGGTGTTGTGGGAAAGTACTCTGCGCCATGGAAAGCATTGGGCTCCTATTCAAAGAGGGCTAGAGTTAGAAGAACACAGTTTCTAAATAGCAGTCCATCTGGAGTATCAGAGTCCCACTCACAGAGAGCAGGGAAACAGGTTAAATAGCTTCCCTCCATCTGAATGTAAGTCATTTGCTCTAACCTAAGACAGCTCATTCCAGCCTGAAGGATGGTAATTAACTCAAGGGACATATTGCCTGCACAAGTATCTAAAGAAGATTTTCTCAGACACTTGGACAGACAAAGTCTTTGATAAACTATCAGGATGGCCATTGCGTCATCCATATTGCTACCGTCTTAGAAGATTATATTTATGCGGAAGACCCCACTAAAAGGCACTGAGAGCTATCAGATGCTATGAACTTTTTATTAATGGCAAAATGATTAATTGAGATTTTGACTTACCATATATATTGATCGAGGCATGGAGAAGGCTGAGGAATGAGCTTTCTTTTTTTTTTTTCATCTCAGCAAGCAGAGAAATATTCCTCTGCAACACTGCCTCTGCTGGCCATTCAGTATAATCTGCAGATGGAAAAGTCCACTGTTAGTCTTTTTTTAGAACTTGAATATTTCCAAACCAAATGCAACACTTCCAAAAAATGATTTTTATAAAGGGTCAATTAGCACTATGGCATGTCTCATATTGTGAAAATCCAAAACTCACTAAAAATTATAATCTTAATTTAGATTTCAACCTAGCAGACTTCTTTCAATCCTCTGCCTCATTTGCTGGTACTCTCTACACAACCCTATCACCTATATGAGGACTTAGATAGAAAGCTCTCTTTGGCAGCCAAGAGATAGAGTACCCTTCTCACAGGAATTATTTCAGGTTATGGTACACCATAGCAATTCAGTGATCTGATACGTTAAGGGAGGAAGGTTTATGCTACGGTTTGTGGGAATAATAAAAACAACAGATTCTAACATCTTCATTTTAGTGCATCCCTATCACTTAACCTATAGAGAACTCCAGAATGGTAAGATCAACCACTCCTTCAAACAAATGTATAAGTCTCAAATATTGTCCTAGGTCCTTTCATCTCACCACCTTAGTCTTAGACTGGGCATCCTGTCCACATTGCTCCATTTTCTATACCATGATATAAGTATCCTATTGCGTACTAGGCAACTGATTGGCCCTCATGTCAGATGACACCCTGCTGTAGCTTTGTGATGTAATGGCACCACTTGACCAATCACCCTGGGTGACGATTACACCGGAGGACCAGACATCAGCAATTACACACTAGGTAACTATCTGTGAATATGACTGCACAGCAAGTAAGAGGAGTAAGGGGGAAGTACAGTGCGCCATTGAAAGTATTGGGCTCCTATTTAAAGAGGGCTAGAGTTAGAAGAAGCAACTGATTGGCCCTCATGTCAGATGGCATTCTGCTGTAGCTTTGTGATGTAATGGCACCACTTGACCAATCGCCCTGGGTGACGATTACACCGGAGGACCAGACGTCACCAATTACACACCAGGTAATTATCTGGGAATATGACTGCACAGCAAGTAGGAGGTGTTGTGGGAAAGTACTCTGCGCCATGGAAAGCATTGGGCTCCTATTCAAAGAGGGCTAGAGTTAGAAGAACACAGTTTCTAAATAGCAGTCCATCTGGAGTATCAGAGTCCCACTCACAGAGAGCAGGGAAACAGGTTAAATAGCTTCCCTCCATCTGAATGTAAGTCATTTGCTCTAACCTAAGACAGCTCATTCCAGCCTGAAGGATGGTAATTAACTCAAGGGACATATTGCCTGCACAAGTATCTAAAGAAGATTTTCTCAGACACTTGGACAGACAAAGTCTTTGATAAACTATCAGGATGGCCATTGCGTCATCCATATTGCTACCGTCTTAGAAGATTATATTTATGCGGAAGACCCCACTAAAAGGCACTGAGAGCTATCAGATGGTATGAACTTTTTATTAATGGCAAAATGATTAATTGAGATTTTGACTTACCATATATATTGATCGAGGCATGGAGAAGGCTGAGGAATGAGCTTTCTTTGTTTTTTTTTTCATCTCAGCAAGCAGAGAAATATTCCTCTGCAACACTGCCTCTGCTGGCCATTCAGTATAATCTGCAGATGGAAAAGTCCACTGTTAGTCTTTTTTTAGAACTTGAATATTTCCAAACCAAATGCAACACTTCCAAAAAATGATTTTTATAAAGGGTCAATTAGCACTATGGCATGTCTCATATTGTGAAAATCCAAAACTGACTAAAAATTATAATCTTAATTTAGATTTCAACCTAGCAGACTTCTTTCAATCCTCTGCCTCATTTGCTGGTACTCTCTACACAACCCTATCACCTATATGAGGACTTAGATAGAAAGCTCTCTTTGGCAGCCAAGAGATAGAGTACCCTTCTCACAGGAATTATTTCAGGTTATGGTACACCATAGCAATTCAGTGATCTGATACGTTAAGGGAGGAAGGTTTATGCTACGGTTTGTGGGAATAATAAAAACAACAGATTCTAACATCTTCATTTTAGTGCATCCCTATCACTTAACCTATAGAGAACTCCAGAATGGTAAGATCAACCACTCCTTCAAACAAATGTATAAGTCTCAAATATTGTCCTAGGTCCTTTCATCTCACCACCTTAGTCTTCAGCTGGGCATCCTGTCCACATTGCTCCATTTTCTATACCATGATATAAGTATCCTATTGCGTACTAGGCAACTGATTGGCCCTCATGTCAGATGACACCCTGCTGTAGCTTTATGATGTAATGGCACCACTTGACCAATCACCCTGGGTGACGATTACACCGGAGGACCAGACATCAGCAATTACACACTAGGTAACTATCTGTGAATATGACTGCACAGCAAGTAAGAGGAGTAAGGGGGAAGTACAGTGCGCCATTGAAAGTATTGGGCTCCTATTTAAAGAGGGCTAGAGTTAGAAGAAGCAACTGATTGGCCCTCATGTCAGATGGCATTCTGCTGTAGCTTTGTGATGTAATGGCACCACTTGACCAATCGCCCTGGGTGACGATTACACCGGAGGACCAGACGTCACCAATTACACACCAGGTAATTATCTGGGAATATGACTGCACAGCAAGTAGGAGGTGTTGTGGGAAAGTACTCTGCGCCATGGAAAGCATTGGGCTCCTATTCAAAGAGGGCTAGAGTTAGAAGAACACAGTTTCTAAATAGCAGTCCATCTGGAGTATCAGAGTCCCACTCACAGAGAGCAGGGAAACAGGTTAAATAGCTTCCCTCCATCTGAATGTAAGTCATTTGCTCTAACCTAAGACAGCTCATTCCAGCCTGAAGGATGGTAATTAACTCAAGGGACATATTGCCTGCACAAGTATCTAAAGAAGATTTTCTCAGACACTTGGACAGACAAAGTCTTTGATAAACTATCAGGATGGCCATTGCGTCATCCATATTGCTACCGTCTTAGAAGATTATATTTATGCGGAAGACCCCACTAAAAGGCACTGAGAGCTATCAGATGCTATGAACTTTTTATTAATGGCAAAATGATTAATTGAGATTTTGACTTACCATATATATTGATCGAGGCATGGAGAAGGCTGAGGAATGAGCTTTCTTTTTTTTTTTTCATCTCAGCAAGCAGAGAAATATTCCTCTGCAACACTGCCTCTGCTGGCCATTCAGTATAATCTGCAGATGGAAAAGTCCACTGTTAGTCTTTTTTTAGAACTTGAATATTTCCAAACCAAATGCAACACTTCCAAAAAATGATTTTTATAAAGGGTCAATTAGCACTATGGCATGTCTCATATTGTGAAAATCCAAAACTCACTAAAAATTATAATCTTAATTTAGATTTCAACCTAGCAGACTTCTTTCAATCCTCTGCCTCATTTGCTGGTACTCTCTACACAACCCTATCACCTATATGAGGACTTAGATAGAAAGCTCTCTTTGGCAGCCAAGAGATAGAGTACCCTTCTCACAGGAATTATTTCAGGTTATGGTACACCATAGCAATTCAGTGATCTGATACGTTAAGGGAGGAAGGTTTATGCTACGGTTTGTGGGAATAATAAAAACAACAGATTCTAACATCTTCATTTTAGTGCATCCCTATCACTTAACCTATAGAGAACTCCAGAATGGTAAGATCAACCACTCCTTCAAACAAATGTATAAGTCTCAAATATTGTCCTAGGTCCTTTCATCTCACCACCTTAGTCTTCAGCTGGGCATCCTGTCCACATTGCTCCATTTTCTATACCATGATATAAGTATCCTATTGCGTACTAGGCAACTGATTGGCCCTCATGTCAGATGACACCCTGCTGTAGCTTTGTGATGTAATGGCACCACTTGACCAATCACCCTGGGTGACGATTACACCGGAGGACCAGACATCAGCAATTACACACTAGGTAACTATCTGTGAATATGACTGCACAGCAAGTAAGAGGAGTAAGGGGGAAGTACAGTGCGCCATTGAAAGTATTGGGCTCCTATTTAAAGAGGGCTAGAGTTAGAAGAAGCAACTGATTGGCCCTCATGTCAGATGGCATTCTGCTGTAGCTTTGTGATGTAATGGCACCACTTGACCAATCGCCCTGGGTGACGATTACACCGGAGGACCAGACGTCACCAATTACACACCAGGTAATTATCTGGGAATATGACTGCACAGCAAGTAGGAGGTGTTGTGGGAAAGTACTCTGCGCCATGGAAAGCATTGGGCTCCTATTCAAAGAGGGCTAGAGTTAGAAGAACACAGTTTCTAAATAGCAGTCCATCTGGAGTATCAGAGTCCCACTCACAGAGAGCAGGGAAACAGGTTAAATAGCTTCCCTCCATCTGAATGTAAGTCATTTGCTCTAACCTAAGACAGCTCATTCCAGCCTGAAGGATGGTAATTAACTCAAGGGACATATTGCCTGCACAAGTATCTAAAGAAGATTTTCTCAGACACTTGGACAGACAAAGTCTTTGATAAACTATCAGGATGGCCATTGCGTCATCCATATTGCTACCGTCTTAGAAGATTATATTTATGCGGAAGACCCCACTAAAAGGCACTGAGAGCTATCAGATGGTATGAACTTTTTATTAATGGCAAAATGATTAATTGAGATTTTGACTTACCATATATATTGATCGAGGCATGGAGAAGGCTGAGGAATGAGCTTTCTTTGTTTTTTTTTTTCATCTCAGCAAGCAGAGAAATATTCCTCTGCAACACTGCCTCTGCTGGCCATTCAGTATAATCTGCAGATGGAAAAGTCCACTGTTAGTCTTTTTTTAGAACTTGAATATTTCCAAACCAAATGCAACACTTCCAAAAAATGATTTTTATAAAGGGTCAATTAGCACTATGGCATGTCTCATATTGTGAAAATCCAAATCTCACTAAAAATTATAATCTTAATTTAGATTTCAACCTAGCAGACTTCTTTCAATCCTCTGCCTCATTTGCTGGTACTCTCTACACAACCCTATCACCTATATGAGGACTTAGATAGAAAGCTCTCTTTGGCAGCCAAGAGATAGAGTACCCTTCTCACAGGAATTATTTCAGGTTATGGTACACCATAGCAATTCAGTGATCTGATACGTTAAGGGAGGAAGGTTTATGCTACGGTTTGTGGGAATAATAAAAACAACAGATTCTAACATCTTCATTTTAGTGCATCCCTATCACTTAACCTATAGAGAACTCCAGAATGGTAAGATCAACCACTCCTTCAAACAAATGTATAAGTCTCAAATATTGTCCTAGGTCCTTTCATCTCACCACCTTAGTCTTCAGCTGGGCATCCTGTCCACATTGCTCCATTTTCTATACCATGATATAAGTATCCTATTGCGTACTAGGCAACTGATTGGCCCTCATGTCAGATGACACCCTGCTGTAGCTTTGTGATGTAATGGCACCACTTGACCAATCACCCTGGGTGACGATTACACCGGAGGACCAGACATCAGCAATTACAAACTAGGTAACTATCTGTGAATATGACTGCACAGCAAGTAAGAGGAGTAAGGGGGAAGTACAGTGCGCCATTGAAAGTATTGGGCTCCTATTTAAAGAGGGCTAGAGTTAGAAGAAGCAACTGATTGGCCCTCATGTCAGATGGCATTCTGCTGTAGCTTTGTGATGTAATGGCACCACTTGACCAATCGCCCTGGGTGACGATTACACCGGAGGACCAGACGTCACCAATTACACACCAGGTAATTATCTGGGAATATGACTGCACAGCAAGTAGGAGGTGTTGTGGGAAAGTACTCTGCGCCATGGAAAGCATTGGGCTCCTATTCAAAGAGGGCTAGAGTTAGAAGAACACAGTTTCTAAATAGCAGTCCATCTGGAGTATCAGAGTCCCACTCACAGAGAGCAGGGAAACAGGTTAAATAGCTTCCCTCCATCTGAATGTAAGTCATTTGCTCTAACCTAAGACAGCTCATTCCAGCCTGAAGGATGGTAATTAACTCAAGGGACATATTGCCTGCACAAGTATCTAAAGAAGATTTTCTCAGACACTTGGACAGACAAAGTCTTTGATAAACTATCAGGATGGCCATTGCGTCATCCATATTGCTACCGTCTTAGAAGATTATATTTATGCGGAAGACCCCACTAAAAGGCACTGAGAGCTATCAGATGGTATGAACTTTTTATTAATGGCAAAATGATTAATTGAGATTTTGACTTACCATATATATTGATCGAGGCATGGAGAAGGCTGAGGAATGAGCTTTCTTTGTTTTTTTTTTCATCTCAGCAAGCAGAGAAATATTCCTCTGCAACACTGCCTCTGCTGGCCATTCAGTATAATCTGCAGATGGAAAAGTCCACTGTTAGTCTTTTTTTAGAACTTGAATATTTCCAAACCAAATGCAACACTTCCAAAAAATGATTTTTATAAAGGGTCAATTAGCACTATGGCATGTCTCATATTGTGAAAATCCAAAACTCACTAAAAATTATAATCTTAATTTAGATTTCAACCTAGCAGACTTCTTTCAATCCTCTGCCTCATTTGCTGGTACTCTCTACACAACCCTATCACCTATATGAGGACTTAGATAGAAAGCTCTCTTTGGCAGCCAAGAGATAGAGTACCCTTCTCACAGGAATTATTTCAGGTTATGGTACACCATAGCAATTCAGTGATCTGATACGTTAAGGGAGGAAGGTTTATGCTACGGTTTGTGGGAATAATAAAAACAACAGATTCTAACATCTTCATTTTAGTGCATCCCTATCACTTAACCTATAGAGAACTCCAGAATGGTAAGATCAACCACTCCTTCAAACAAATGTATAAGTCTCAAATATTGTCCTAGGTCCTTTCATCTCACCACCTTAGTCTTCAGCTGGGCATCCTGTCCACATTGCTCCATTTTCTATACCATGATATAAGTATCCTATTGCGTACTAGGCAACTGATTGGCCCTCATGTCAGATGACACCCTGCTGTAGCTTTGTGATGTAATGGCACCACTTGACCAATCACCCTGGGTGACGATTACACCGGAGGACCAGACATCAGCAATTACACACTAGGTAACTATCTGTGAATATGACTGCACAGCAAGTAAGAGGAGTAAGGGGGAAGTACAGTGCGCCATTGAAAGTATTGGGCTCCTATTTAAAGAGGGCTAGAGTTAGAAGAAGCAACTGATTGGCCCTCATGTCAGATGGCATTCTGCTGTAGCTTTGTGATGTAATGGCACCACTTGACCAATCGCCCTGGGTGACGATTACACCGGAGGACCAGACGTCACCAATTACACACCAGGTAATTATCTGGGAATATGACTGCACAGCAAGTAGGAGGTGTTGTGGGAAAGTACTCTGCGCCATGGAAAGCATTGGGCTCCTATTCAAAGAGGGCTAGAGTTAGAAGAACACAGTTTCTAAATAGCAGTCCATCTGGAGTATCAGAGTCCCACTCACAGAGAGCAGGGAAACAGGTTAAATAGCTTCCCTCCATCTGAATGTAAGTCATTTGCTCTAACCTAAGACAGCTCATTCCAGCCTGAAGGATGGTAATTAACTCAAGGGACATATTGCCTGCACAAGTATCTAAAGAAGATTTTCTCAGACACTTGGACAGACAAAGTCTTTGATAAACTATCAGGATGGCCATTGCGTCATCCATATTGCTACCGTCTTAGAAGATTATATTTATGCGGAAGACCCCACTAAAAGGCACTGAGAGCTATCAGATGCTATGAACTTTTTATTAATGGCAAAATGATTAATTGAGATTTTGACTTACCATATATATTGATCGAGGCATGGAGAAGGCTGAGGAATGAGCTTTCTTTTTTTTTTTTCATCTCAGCAAGCAGAGAAATATTCCTCTGCAACACTGCCTCTGCTGGCCATTCAGTATAATCTGCAGATGGAAAAGTCCACTGTTAGTCTTTTTTTAGAACTTGAATATTTCCAAACCAAATGCAACACTTCCAAAAAATGATTTTTATAAAGGGTCAATTAGCACTATGGCATGTCTCATATTGTGAAAATCCAAATCTCACTAAAAATTATAATCTTAATTTAGATTTCAACCTAGCAGACTTCTTTCAATCCTCTGCCTCATTTGCTGGTACTCTCTACACAACCCTATCACCTATATGAGGACTTAGATAGAAAGCTCTCTTTGGCAGCCAAGAGATAGAGTACCCTTCTCACAGGAATTATTTCAGGTTATGGTACACCATAGCAATTCAGTGATCTGATACGTTAAGGGAGGAAGGTTTATGCTACGGTTTGTGGGAATAATAAAAACAACAGATTCTAACATCTTCATTTTAGTGCATCCCTATCACTTAACCTATAGAGAACTCCAGAATGGTAAGATCAACCACTCCTTCAAACAAATGTATAAGTCTCAAATATTGTCCTAGGTCCTTTCATCTCACCACCTTAGTCTTCAGCTGGGCATCCTGTCCACATTGCTCCATTTTCTATACCATGATATAAGTATCCTATTGCGTACTAGGCAACTGATTGGCCCTCATGTCAGATGACACCCTGCTGTAGCTTTGTGATGTAATGGCACCACTTGACCAATCACCCTGGGTGACGATTACACCGGAGGACCAGACATCAGCAATTACAAACTAGGTAACTATCTGTGAATATGACTGCACAGCAAGTAAGAGGAGTAAGGGGGAAGTACAGTGCGCCATTGAAAGTATTGGGCTCCTATTTAAAGAGGGCTAGAGTTAGAAGAAGCAACTGATTGGCCCTCATGTCAGATGGCATTCTGCTGTAGCTTTGTGATGTAATGGCACCACTTGACCAATCGCCCTGGGTGACGATTACACCGGAGGACCAGACGTCACCAATTACACACCAGGTAATTATCTGGGAATATGACTGCACAGCAAGTAGGAGGTGTTGTGGGAAAGTACTCTGCGCCATGGAAAGCATTGGGCTCCTATTCAAAGAGGGCTAGAGTTAGAAGAACACAGTTTCTAAATAGCAGTCCATCTGGAGTATCAGAGTCCCACTCACAGAGAGCAGGGAAACAGGTTAAATAGCTTCCCTCCATCTGAATGTAAGTCATTTGCTCTAACCTAAGACAGCTCATTCCAGCCTGAAGGATGGTAATTAACTCAAGGGACATATTGCCTGCACAAGTATCTAAAGAAGATTTTCTCAGACACTTGGACAGACAAAGTCTTTGATAAACTATCAGGATGGCCATTGCGTCATCCATATTGCTACCGTCTTAGAAGATTATATTTATGCGGAAGACCCCACTAAAAGGCACTGAGAGCTATCAGATGCTATGAACTTTTTATTAATGGCAAAATGATTAATTGAGATTTTGACTTACCATATATATTGATCGAGGCATGGAGAAGGCTGAGGAATGAGCTTTCTTTTTTTTTTTTCATCTCAGCAAGCAGAGAAATATTCCTCTGCAACACTGCCTCTGCTGGCCATTCAGTATAATCTGCAGATGGAAAAGTCCACTGTTAGTCTTTTTTTAGAACTTGAATATTTCCAAACCAAATGCAACACTTCCAAAAAATGATTTTTATAAAGGGTCAATTAGCACTATGGCATGTCTCATATTGTGAAAATCCAAAACTCACTAAAAATTATAATCTTAATTTAGATTTCAACCTAGCAGACTTCTTTCAATCCTCTGCCTCATTTGCTGGTACTCTCTACACAACCCTATCACCTATATGAGGACTTAGATAGAAAGCTCTCTTTGGCAGCCAAGAGATAGAGTACCCTTCTCACAGGAATTATTTCAGGTTATGGTACACCATAGCAATTCAGTGATCTGATACGTTAAGGGAGGAAGGTTTATGCTACGGTTTGTGGGAATAATAAAAACAACAGATTCTAACATCTTCATTTTAGTGCATCCCTATCACTTAACCTATAGAGAACTCCAGAATGGTAAGATCAACCACTCCTTCAAACAAATGTATAAGTCTCAAATATTGTCCTAGGTCCTTTCATCTCACCACCTTAGTCTTCAGCTGGGCATCCTGTCCACATTGCTCCATTTTCTATACCATGATATAAGTATCCTATTGCGTACTAGGCAACTGATTGGCCCTCATGTCAGATGACACCCTGCTGTAGCTTTGTGATGTAATGGCACCACTTGACCAATCACCCTGGGTGACGATTACACCGGAGGACCAGACATCAGCAATTACACACTAGGTAACTATCTGTGAATATGACTGCACAGCAAGTAAGAGGAGTAAGGGGGAAGTACAGTGCGCCATTGAAAGTATTGGGCTCCTATTTAAAGAGGGCTAGAGTTAGAAGAAGCAACTGATTGGCCCTCATGTCAGATGGCATTCTGCTGTAGCTTTGTGATGTAATGGCACCACTTGACCAATCGCCCTGGGTGACGATTACACCGGAGGACCAGACGTCACCAATTACACACCAGGTAATTATCTGGGAATATGACTGCACAGCAAGTAGGAGGTGTTGTGGGAAAGTACTCTGCGCCATGGAAAGCATTGGGCTCCTATTCAAAGAGGGCTAGAGTTAGAAGAACACAGTTTCTAAATAGCAGTCCATCTGGAGTATCAGAGTCCCACTCACAGAGAGCAGGGAAACAGGTTAAATAGCTTCCCTCCATCTGAATGTAAGTCATTTGCTCTAACCTAAGACAGCTCATTCCAGCCTGAAGGATGGTAATTAACTCAAGGGACATATTGCCTGCACAAGTATCTAAAGAAGATTTTCTCAGACACTTGGACAGACAAAGTCTTTGATAAACTATCAGGATGGCCATTGCGTCATCCATATTGCTACCGTCTTAGAAGATTATATTTATGCGGAAGACCCCACTAAAAGGCACTGAGAGCTATCAGATGCTATGAACTTTTTATTAATGGCAAAATGATTAATTGAGATTTTGACTTACCATATATATTGATCGAGGCATGGAGAAGGCTGAGGAATGAGCTTTCTTTTTTTTTTTTCATCTCAGCAAGCAGAGAAATATTCCTCTGCAACACTGCCTCTGCTGGCCATTCAGTATAATCTGCAGATGGAAAAGTCCACTGTTAGTCTTTTTTTAGAACTTGAATATTTCCAAACCAAATGCAACACTTCCAAAAAATGATTTTTATAAAGGGTCAATTAGCACTATGGCATGTCTCATATTGTGAAAATCCAAATCTCACTAAAAATTATAATCTTAATTTAGATTTCAACCTAGCAGACTTCTTTCAATCCTCTGCCTCATTTGCTGGTACTCTCTACACAACCCTATCACCTATATGAGGACTTAGATAGAAAGCTCTCTTTGGCAGCCAAGAGATAGAGTACCCTTCTCACAGGAATTATTTCAGGTTATGGTACACCATAGCAATTCAGTGATCTGATACGTTAAGGGAGGAAGGTTTATGCTACGGTTTGTGGGAATAATAAAAACAACAGATTCTAACATCTTCATTTTAGTGCATCCCTATCACTTAACCTATAGAGAACTCCAGAATGGTAAGATCAACCACTCCTTCAAACAAATGTATAAGTCTCAAATATTGTCCTAGGTCCTTTCATCTCACCACCTTAGTCTTCAGCTGGGCATCCTGTCCACATTGCTCCATTTTCTATACCATGATATAAGTATCCTATTGCGTACTAGGCAACTGATTGGCCCTCATGTCAGATGACACCCTGCTGTAGCTTTGTGATGTAATGGCACCACTTGACCAATCACCCTGGGTGACGATTACACCGGAGGACCAGACATCAGCAATTACAAACTAGGTAACTATCTGTGAATATGACTGCACAGCAAGTAAGAGGAGTAAGGGGGAAGTACAGTGCGCCATTGAAAGTATTGGGCTCCTATTTAAAGAGGGCTAGAGTTAGAAGAAGCAACTGATTGGCCCTCATGTCAGATGGCATTCTGCTGTAGCTTTGTGATGTAATGGCACCACTTGACCAATCGCCCTGGGTGACGATTACACCGGAGGACCAGACGTCACCAATTACACACCAGGTAATTATCTGGGAATATGACTGCACAGCAAGTAGGAGGTGTTGTGGGAAAGTACTCTGCGCCATGGAAAGCATTGGGCTCCTATTCAAAGAGGGCTAGAGTTAGAAGAACACAGTTTCTAAATAGCAGTCCATCTGGAGTATCAGAGTCCCACTCACAGAGAGCAGGGAAACAGGTTAAATAGCTTCCCTCCATCTGAATGTAAGTCATTTGCTCTAACCTAAGACAGCTCATTCCAGCCTGAAGGATGGTAATTAACTCAAGGGACATATTGCCTGCACAAGTATCTAAAGAAGATTTTCTCAGACACTTAGACAGACAAAGTCTTTGATAAACTATCAGGATGGCCATTGCGTCATCCATATTGCTACCCTCTTAGAAGATTATATTTATGCGGAAGACCCCACTAAAAGGCACTGAGAGCTATCAGATGGTATGAACTTTTTATTAATGGCAAAATGATTAATTGAGATTTTGACTTACCATATATATTGATCGAGGCATGGAGAAGGCTGAGGAATGAGCTTTCTTTGTTTTTTTTTTCATCTCAGCAAGCAGAGAAATATTCCTCTGCAACACTGCCTCTGCTGGCCATTCAGTATAATCTGCAGATGGAAAAGTCCACTGTTAGTCTTTTTTTAGAACTTGAATATTTCCAAACCAAATGCAACACTTCCAAAAAATGATTTTTATAAAGGGTCAATTAGCACTATGGCATGTCTCATATTGTGAAAATCCAAAACTCACTAAGAATTATAATCTTAATTTAGATTTCAACCTAGCAGACTTCTTTCAATCCTCTGCCTCATTTGCTGGTACTCTCTACACAACCCTATCACCTATATGAGGACTTAGATAGAAAGCTCTCTTTGGCAGCCAAGAGATAGAGTACCCTTCTCACAGGAATTATTTCAGGTTATGGTACACCATAGCAATTCAGTGATCTGATACGTTAAGGGAGGAAGGTTTATGCTACGGTTTGTGGGAATAATAAAAACAACAGATTCTAACATCTTCATTTTAGTGCATCCCTATCACTTAACCTATAGAGAACTCCAGAATGGTAAGATCAACCACTCCTTCAAACAAATGTATAAGTCTCAAATATTGTCCTAGGTCCTTTCATCTCACCACCTTAGTCTTCAGCTGGGCATCCTGTCCACATTGCTCCATTTTCTATACCATGATATAAGTATCCTATTGCGTACTAGGCAACTGATTGGCCCTCATGTCAGATGACACCCTGCTGTAGCTTTGTGATGTAATGGCACCACTTGACCAATCACCCTGGGTGACGATTACACCGGAGGACCAGACATCAGCAATTACACACTAGGTAACTATCTGTGAATATGACTGCACAGCAAGTAAGAGGAGTAAGGGGGAAGTACAGTGCGCCATTGAAAGTATTGGGCTCCTATTTAAAGAGGGCTAGAGTTAGAAGAAGCAACTGATTGGCCCTCATGTCAGATGGCATTCTGCTGTAGCTTTGTGATGTAATGGCACCACTTGACCAATCGCCCTGGGTGACGATTACACCGGAGGACCAGACGTCACCAATTACACACCAGGTAATTATCTGGGAATATGACTGCACAGCAAGTAGGAGGTGTTGTGGGAAAGTACTCTGCGCCATGGAAAGCATTGGGCTCCTATTCAAAGAGGGCTAGAGTTAGAAGAACACAGTTTCTAAATAGCAGTCCATCTGGAGTATCAGAGTCCCACTCACAGAGAGCAGGGAAACAGGTTAAATAGCTTCCCTCCATCTGAATGTAAGTCATTTGCTCTAACCTAAGACAGCTCATTCCAGCCTGAAGGATGGTAATTAACTCAAGGGACATATTGCCTGCACAAGTATCTAAAGAAGATTTTCTCAGACACTTGGACAGACAAAGTCTTTGATAAACTATCAGGATGGCCATTGCGTCATCCATATTGCTACCGTCTTAGAAGATTATATTTATGCGGAAGACCCCACTAAAAGGCACTGAGAGCTATCAGATGCTATGAACTTTTTATTAATGGCAAAATGATTAATTGAGATTTTGACTTACCATATATATTGATCGAGGCATGGAGAAGGCTGAGGAATGAGCTTTCTTTTTTTTTTTTCATCTCAGCAAGCAGAGAAATATTCCTCTGCAACACTGCCTCTGCTGGCCATTCAGTATAATCTGCAGATGGAAAAGTCCACTGTTAGTCTTTTTTTAGAACTTGAATATTTCCAAACCAAATGCAACACTTCCAAAAAATGATTTTTATAAAGGGTCAATTAGCACTATGGCATGTCTCATATTGTGAAAATCCAAATCTCACTAAAAATTATAATCTTAATTTAGATTTCAACCTAGCAGACTTCTTTCAATCCTCTGCCTCATTTGCTGGTACTCTCTACACAACCCTATCACCTATATGAGGACTTAGATAGAAAGCTCTCTTTGGCAGCCAAGAGATAGAGTACCCTTCTCACAGGAATTATTTCAGGTTATGGTACACCATAGCAATTCAGTGATCTGATACGTTAAGGGAGGAAGGTTTATGCTACGGTTTGTGGGAATAATAAAAACAACAGATTCTAACATCTTCATTTTAGTGCATCCCTATCACTTAACCTATAGAGAACTCCAGAATGGTAAGATCAACCACTCCTTCAAACAAATGTATAAGTCTCAAATATTGTCCTAGGTCCTTTCATCTCACCACCTTAGTCTTCAGCTGGGCATCCTGTCCACATTGCTCCATTTTCTATACCATGATATAAGTATCCTATTGCGTACTAGGCAACTGATTGGCCCTCATGTCAGATGACACCCTGCTGTAGCTTTGTGATGTAATGGCACCACTTGACCAATCACCCTGGGTGACGATTACACCGGAGGACCAGACATCAGCAATTACAAACTAGGTAACTATCTGTGAATATGACTGCACAGCAAGTAAGAGGAGTAAGGGGGAAGTACAGTGCGCCATTGAAAGTATTGGGCTCCTATTTAAAGAGGGCTAGAGTTAGAAGAAGCAACTGATTGGCCCTCATGTCAGATGGCATTCTGCTGTAGCTTTGTGATGTAATGGCACCACTTGACCAATCGCCCTGGGTGACGATTACACCGGAGGACCAGACGTCACCAATTACACACCAGGTAATTATCTGGGAATATGACTGCACAGCAAGTAGGAGGTGTTGTGGGAAAGTACTCTGCGCCATGGAAAGCATTGGGCTCCTATTCAAAGAGGGCTAGAGTTAGAAGAACACAGTTTCTAAATAGCAGTCCATCTGGAGTATCAGAGTCCCACTCACAGAGAGCAGGGAAACAGGTTAAATAGCTTCCCTCCATCTGAATGTAAGTCATTTGCTCTAACCTAAGACAGCTCATTCCAGCCTGAAGGATGGTAATTAACTCAAGGGACATATTGCCTGCACAAGTATCTAAAGAAGATTTTCTCAGACACTTGGACAGACAAAGTCTTTGATAAACTATCAGGATGGCCATTGCGTCATCCATATTGCTACCGTCTTAGAAGATTATATTTATGCGGAAGACCCCACTAAAAGGCACTGAGAGCTATCAGATGGTATGAACTTTTTATTAATGGCAAAATGATTACTTGAGATTTTGACTTACCATATATATTGATCGAGGCATGGAGAAGGCTGAGGAATGAGCTTTCTTTGTTTTTTTTTTCATCTCAGCAAGCAGAGAAATATTCCTCTGCAACACTGCCTCTGCTGGCCATTCAGTATAATCTGCAGATGGAAAAGTCCACTGTTAGTCTTTTTTTAGAACTTGAATATTTCCAAACCAAATGCAACACTTCCAAAAAATGATTTTTATAAAGGGTCAATTAGCACTATGGCATGTCTCATATTGTGAAAATCCAAATCTCACTAAAAATTATAATCTTAATTTAGATTTCAACCTAGCAGACTTCTTTCAATCCTCTGCCTCATTTGCTGGTACTCTCTACACAACCCTATCACCTATATGAGGACTTAGATAGAAAGCTCTCTTTGGCAGCCAAGAGATAGAGTACCCTTCTCACAGGAATTATTTCAGGTTATGGTACACCATAGCAATTCAGTGATCTGATACGTTAAGGGAGGAAGGTTTATGCTACGGTTTGTGGGAATAATAAAAACAACAGATTCTAACATCTTCATTTTAGTGCATCCCTATCACTTAACCTATAGAGAACTCCAGAATGGTAAGATCAACCACTCCTTCAAACAAATGTATAAGTCTCAAATATTGTCCTAGGTCCTTTCATCTCACCACCTTAGTCTTCAGCTGGGCATCCTGTCCACATTGCTCCATTTTCTATACCATGATATAAGTATCCTATTGCGTACTAGGCAACTGATTGGCCCTCATGTCAGATGACACCCTGCTGTAGCTTTGTGATGTAATGGCACCACTTGACCAATCACCCTGGGTGACGATTACACCGGAGGACCAGACATCAGCAATTACAAACTAGGTAACTATCTGTGAATATGACTGCACAGCAAGTAAGAGGAGTAAGGGGGAAGTACAGTGCGCCATTGAAAGTATTGGGCTCCTATTTAAAGAGGGCTAGAGTTAGAAGAAGCAACTGATTGGCCCTCATGTCAGATGGCATTCTGCTGTAGCTTTGTGATGTAATGGCACCACTTGACCAATCGCCCTGGGTGACGATTACACCGGAGGACCAGACGTCACCAATTACACACCAGGTAATTATCTGGGAATATGACTGCACAGCAAGTAGGAGGTGTTGTGGGAAAGTACTCTGCGCCATGGAAAGCATTGGGCTCCTATTCAAAGAGGGCTAGAGTTAGAAGAACACAGTTTCTAAATAGCAGTCCATCTGGAGTATCAGAGTCCCACTCACAGAGAGCAGGGAAACAGGTTAAATAGCTTCCCTCCATCTGAATGTAAGTCATTTGCTCTAACCTAAGACAGCTCATTCCAGCCTGAAGGATGGTAATTAACTCAAGGGACATATTGCCTGCACAAGTATCTAAAGAAGATTTTCTCAGACACTTGGACAGACAAAGTCTTTGATAAACTATCAGGATGGCCATTGCGTCATCCATATTGCTACCGTCTTAGAAGATTATATTTATGCGGAAGACCCCACTAAAAGGCACTGAGAGCTATCAGATGCTATGAACTTTTTATTAATGGCAAAATGATTAATTGAGATTTTGACTTACCATATATATTGATCGAGGCATGGAGAAGGCTGAGGAATGAGCTTTCTTTTTTTTTTTTCATCTCAGCAAGCAGAGAAATATTCCTCTGCAACACTGCCTCTGCTGGCCATTCAGTATAATCTGCAGATGGAAAAGTCCACTGTTAGTCTTTTTTTAGAACTTGAATATTTCCAAACCAAATGCAACACTTCCAAAAAATGATTTTTATAAAGGGTCAATTAGCACTATGGCATGTCTCATATTGTGAAAATCCAAAACTCACTAAAAATTATAATCTTAATTTAGATTTCAACCTAGCAGACTTCTTTCAATCCTCTGCCTCATTTGCTGGTACTCTCTACACAACCCTATCACCTATATGAGGACTTAGATAGAAAGCTCTCTTTGGCAGCCAAGAGATAGAGTACCCTTCTCACAGGAATTATTTCAGGTTATGGTACACCATAGCAATTCAGTGATCTGATACGTTAAGGGAGGAAGGTTTATGCTACGGTTTGTGGGAATAATAAAAACAACAGATTCTAACATCTTCATTTTAGTGCATCCCTATCACTTAACCTATGGAGAACTCCAGAATGGTAAGATCAACCACTCCTTCAAACAAATGTATAAGTCTCAAATATTGTCCTAGGTCCTTTCATCTCACCACCTTAGTCTTCAGCTGGGCATCCTGTCCACATTGCTCCATTTTCTATACCATGATATAAGTATCCTATTGCGTACTAGGCAACTGATTGGCCCTCATGTCAGATGACACCCTGCTGTAGCTTTGTGATGTAATGGCACCACTTGACCAATCACCCTGGGTGACGATTACACCGGAGGACCAGACATCAGCAATTACACACTAGGTAACTATCTGTGAATATGACTGCACAGCAAGTAAGAGGAGTAAGGGGGAAGTACAGTGCGCCATTGAAAGTATTGGGCTCCTATTTAAAGAGGGCTAGAGTTAGAAGAAGCAACTGATTGGCCCTCATGTCAGATGGCATTCTGCTGTAGCTTTGTGATGTAATGGCACCACTTGACCAATCGCCCTGGGTGACGATTACACCGGAGGACCAGACGTCACCAATTACACACCAGGTAATTATCTGGGAATATGACTGCACAGCAAGTAGGAGGTGTTGTGGGAAAGTACTCTGCGCCATGGAAAGCATTGGGCTCCTATTCAAAGAGGGCTAGAGTTAGAAGAACACAGTTTCTAAATAGCAGTCCATCTGGAGTATCAGAGTCCCACTCACAGAGAGCAGGGAAACAGGTTAAATAGCTTCCCTCCATCTGAATGTAAGTCATTTGCTCTAACCTAAGACAGCTCATTCCAGCCTGAAGGATGGTAATTAACTCAAGGGACATATTGCCTGCACAAGTATCTAAAGAAGATTTTCTCAGACACTTGGACAGACAAAGTCTTTGATAAACTATCAGGATGGCCATTGCGTCATCCATATTGCTACCGTCTTAGAAGATTATATTTATGCGGAAGACCCCACTAAAAGGCACTGAGAGCTATCAGATGGTATGAACTTTTTATTAATGGCAAAATGATTACTTGAGATTTTGACTTACCATATATATTGATCGAGGCATGGAGAAGGCTGAGGAATGAGCTTTCTTTGTTTTTTTTTTCATCTCAGCAAGCAGAGAAATATTCCTCTGCAACACTGCCTCTGCTGGCCATTCAGTATAATCTGCAGATGGAAAAGTCCACTGTTAGTCTTTTTTTAGAACTTGAATATTTCCAAACCAAATGCAACACTTCCAAAAAATGATTTTTATAAAGGGTCAATTAGCACTATGGCATGTCTCATATTGTGAAAATCCAAATCTCACTAAAAATTATAATCTTAATTTAGATTTCAACCTAGCAGACTTCTTTCAATCCTCTGCCTCATTTGCTGGTACTCTCTACACAACCCTATCACCTATATGAGGACTTAGATAGAAAGCTCTCTTTGGCAGCCAAGAGATAGAGTACCCTTCTCACAGGAATTATTTCAGGTTATGGTACACCATAGCAATTCAGTGATCTGATACGTTAAGGGAGGAAGGTTTATGCTACGGTTTGTGGGAATAATAAAAACAACAGATTCTAACATCTTCATTTTAGTGCATCCCTATCACTTAACCTATAGAGAACTCCAGAATGGTAAGATCAACCACTCCTTCAAACAAATGTATAAGTCTCAAATATTGTCCTAGGTCCTTTCATCTCACCACCTTAGTCTTCAGCTGGGCATCCTGTCCACATTGCTCCATTTTCTATACCATGATATAAGTATCCTATTGCGTACTAGGCAACTGATTGGCCCTCATGTCAGATGACACCCTGCTGTAGCTTTGTGATGTAATGGCACCACTTGACCAATCACCCTGGGTGACGATTACACCGGAGGACCAGACATCAGCAATTACAAACTAGGTAACTATCTGTGAATATGACTGCACAGCAAGTAAGAGGAGTAAGGGGGAAGTACAGTGCGCCATTGAAAGTATTGGGCTCCTATTTAAAGAGGGCTAGAGTTAGAAGAAGCAACTGATTGGCCCTCATGTCAGATGGCATTCTGCTGTAGCTTTGTGATGTAATGGCACCACTTGACCAATCGCCCTGGGTGACGATTACACCGGAGGACCAGACGTCACCAATTACACACCAGGTAATTATCTGGGAATATGACTGCACAGCAAGTAGGAGGTGTTGTGGGAAAGTACTCTGCGCCATGGAAAGCATTGGGCTCCTATTCAAAGAGGGCTAGAGTTAGAAGAACACAGTTTCTAAATAGCAGTCCATCTGGAGTATCAGAGTCCCACTCACAGAGAGCAGGGAAACAGGTTAAATAGCTTCCCTCCATCTGAATGTAAGTCATTTGCTCTAACCTAAGACAGCTCATTCCAGCCTGAAGGATGGTAATTAACTCAAGGGACATATTGCCTGCACAAGTATCTAAAGAAGATTTTCTCAGACACTTGGACAGACAAAGTCTTTGATAAACTATCAGGATGGCCATTGCGTCATCCATATTGCTACCGTCTTAGAAGATTATATTTATGCGGAAGACCCCACTAAAAGGCACTGAGAGCTATCAGATGCTATGAACTTTTTATTAATGGCAAAATGATTAATTGAGATTTTGACTTACCATATATATTGATCGAGGCATGGAGAAGGCTGAGGAATGAGCTTTCTTTTTTTTTTTTCATCTCAGCAAGCAGAGAAATATTCCTCTGCAACACTGCCTCTGCTGGCCATTCAGTATAATCTGCAGATGGAAAAGTCCACTGTTAGTCTTTTTTTAGAACTTGAATATTTCCAAACCAAATGCAACACTTCCAAAAAATGATTTTTATAAAGGGTCAATTAGCACTATGGCATGTCTCATATTGTGAAAATCCAAAACTCACTAAAAATTATAATCTTAATTTAGATTTCAACCTAGCAGACTTCTTTCAATCCTCTGCCTCATTTGCTGGTACTCTCTACACAACCCTATCACCTATATGAGGACTTAGATAGAAAGCTCTCTTTGGCAGCCAAGAGATAGAGTACCCTTCTCACAGGAATTATTTCAGGTTATGGTACACCATAGCAATTCAGTGATCTGATACGTTAAGGGAGGAAGGTTTATGCTACGGTTTGTGGGAATAATAAAAACAACAGATTCTAACATCTTCATTTTAGTGCATCCCTATCACTTAACCTATAGAGAACTCCAGAATGGTAAGATCAACCACTCCTTCAAACAAATGTATAAGTCTCAAATATTGTCCTAGGTCCTTTCATCTCACCACCTTAGTCTTCAGCTGGGCATCCTGTCCACATTGCTCCATTTTCTATACCATGATATAAGTATCCTATTGCGTACTAGGCAACTGATTGGCCCTCATGTCAGATGACACCCTGCTGTAGCTTTGTGATGTAATGGCACCACTTGACCAATCACCCTGGGTGACGAATACACCGGAGGACCAGACATCAGCAATTACAAACTAGGTAACTATCTGTGAATATGACTGCACAGCAAGTAAGAGGAGTAAGGGGGAAGTACAGTGCGCCATTGAAAGTATTGGGCTCCTATTTAAAGAGGGCTAGAGTTAGAAGAAGCAACTGATTGGCCCTCATGTCAGATGGCATTCTGCTGTAGCTTTGTGATGTAATGGCACCACTTGACCAATCGCCCTGGGTGACGATTACACCGGAGGACCAGACGTCACCAATTACACACCAGGTAATTATCTGGGAATATGACTGCACAGCAAGTAGGAGGTGTTGTGGGAAAGTACTCTGCGCCATGGAAAGCATTGGGCTCCTATTCAAAGAGGGCTAGAGTTAGAAGAACACAGTTTCTAAATAGCAGTCCATCTGGAGTATCAGAGTCCCACTCACAGAGAGCAGGGAAACAGGTTAAATAGCTTCCCTCCATCTGAATGTAAGTCATTTGCTCTAACCTAAGACAGCTCATTCCAGCCTGAAGGATGGTAATTAACTCAAGGGACATATTGCCTGCACAAGTATCTAAAGAAGATTTTCTCAGACACTTGGACAGACAAAGTCTTTGATAAACTATCAGGATGGCCATTGCGTCATCCATATTGCTACCGTCTTAGAAGATTATATTTATGCGGAAGACCCCACTAAAAGGCACTGAGAGCTATCAGATGCTATGAACTTTTTATTAATGGCAAAATGATTAATTGAGATTTTGACTTACCATATATATTGATCGAGGCATGGAGAAGGCTGAGGAATGAGCTTTCTTTTTTTTTTTCATCTCAGCAAGCAGAGAAATATTCCTCTGCAACACTGCCTCTGCTGGCCATTCAGTATAATCTGCAGATGGAAAAGTCCACTGTTAGTCTTTTTTTAGAACTTGAATATTTCCAAACCAAATGCAACACTTCCAAAAAATGATTTTTATAAAGGGTCAATTAGCACTATGGCATGTCTCATATTGTGAAAATCCAAAACTCACTAAAAATTATAATCTTAATTTAGATTTCAACCTAGCAGACTTCTTTCAATCCTCTGCCTCATTTGCTGGTACTCTCTACACAACCCTATCACCTATATGAGGACTTAGATAGAAAGCTCTCTTTGGCAGCCAAGAGATAGAGTACCCTTCTCACAGGAATTATTTCAGGTTATGGTACACCATAGCAATTCAGTGATCTGATACGTTAAGGGAGGAAGGTTTATGCTACGGTTTGTGGGAATAATAAAAACAACAGATTCTAACATCTTCATTTTAGTGCATCCCTATCACTTAACCTATGGAGAACTCCAGAATGGTAAGATCAACCACTCCTTCAAACAAATGTATAAGTCTCAAATATTGTCCTAGGTCCTTTCATCTCACCACCTTAGTCTTCAGCTGGGCATCCTGTCCACATTGCTCCATTTTCTATACCATGATATAAGTATCCTATTGCGTACTAGGCAACTGATTGGCCCTCATGTCAGATGACACCCTGCTGTAGCTTTGTGATGTAATGGCACCACTTGACCAATCACCCTGGGTGACGATTACACCGGAGGACCAGACATCAGCAATTACACACTAGGTAACTATCTGTGAATATGACTGCACAGCAAGTAAGAGGAGTAAGGGGGAAGTACAGTGCGCCATTGAAAGTATTGGGCTCCTATTTAAAGAGGGCTAGAGTTAGAAGAAGCAACTGATTGGCCCTCATGTCAGATGGCATTCTGCTGTAGCTTTGTGATGTAATGGCACCACTTGACCAATCGCCCTGGGTGACGATTACACCGGAGGACCAGACGTCACCAATTACACACCAGGTAATTATCTGGGAATATGACTGCACAGCAAGTAGGAGGTGTTGTGGGAAAGTACTCTGCGCCATGGAAAGCATTGGGCTCCTATTCAAAGAGGGCTAGAGTTAGAAGAACACAGTTTCTAAATAGCAGTCCATCTGGAGTATCAGAGTCCCACTCACAGAGAGCAGGGAAACAGGTTAAATAGCTTCCCTCCATCTGAATGTAAGTCATTTGCTCTAACCTAAGACAGCTCATTCCAGCCTGAAGGATGGTAATTAACTCAAGGGACATATTGCCTGCACAAGTATCTAAAGAAGATTTTCTCAGACACTTGGACAGACAAAGTCTTTGATAAACTATCAGGATGGCCATTGCGTCATCCATATTGCTACCGTCTTAGAAGATTATATTTATGCGGAAGACCCCACTAAAAGGCACTGAGAGCTATCAGATGGTATGAACTTTTTATTAATGGCAAAATGATTACTTGAGATTTTGACTTACCATATATATTGATCGAGGCATGGAGAAGGCTGAGGAATGAGCTTTCTTTGTTTTTTTTTTCATCTCAGCAAGCAGAGAAATATTCCTCTGCAACACTGCCTCTGCTGGCCATTCAGTATAATCTGCAGATGGAAAAGTCCACTGTTAGTCTTTTTTTAGAACTTGAATATTTCCAAACCAAATGCAACACTTCCAAAAAATGATTTTTATAAAGGGTCAATTAGCACTATGGCATGTCTCATATTGTGAAAATCCAAATCTCACTAAAAATTATAATCTTAATTTAGATTTCAACCTAGCAGACTTCTTTCAATCCTCTGCCTCATTTGCTGGTACTCTCTACACAACCCTATCACCTATATGAGGACTTAGATAGAAAGCTCTCTTTGGCAGCCAAGAGATAGAGTACCCTTCTCACAGGAATTATTTCAGGTTATGGTACACCATAGCAATTCAGTGATCTGATACGTTAAGGGAGGAAGGTTTATGCTACGGTTTGTGGGAATAATAAAAACAACAGATTCTAACATCTTCATTTTAGTGCATCCCTATCACTTAACCTATAGAGAACTCCAGAATGGTAAGATCAACCACTCCTTCAAACAAATGTATAAGTCTCAAATATTGTCCTAGGTCCTTTCATCTCACCACCTTAGTCTTCAGCTGGGCATCCTGTCCACATTGCTCCATTTTCTATACCATGATATAAGTATCCTATTGCGTACTAGGCAACTGATTGGCCCTCATGTCAGATGACACCCTGCTGTAGCTTTGTGATGTAATGGCACCACTTGACCAATCACCCTGGGTGACGATTACACCGGAGGACCAGACATCAGCAATTACACACTAGGTAACTATCTGTGAATATGACTGCACAGCAAGTAAGAGGAGTAAGGGGGAAGTACAGTGCGCCATTGAAAGTATTGGGCTCCTATTTAAAGAGGGCTAGAGTTAGAAGAAGCAACTGATTGGCCCTCATGTCAGATGGCATTCTGCTGTAGCTTTGTGATGTAATGGCACCACTTGACCAATCGCCCTGGGTGACGATTACACCGGAGGACCAGACGTCACCAATTACACACCAGGTAATTATCTGGGAATATGACTGCACAGCAAGTAGGAGGTGTTGTGGGAAAGTACTCTGCGCCATGGAAAGCATTGGGCTCCTATTCAAAGAGGGCTAGAGTTAGAAGAACACAGTTTCTAAATAGCAGTCCATCTGGAGTATCAGAGTCCCACTCACAGAGAGCAGGGAAACAGGTTAAATAGCTTCCCTCCATCTGAATGTAAGTCATTTGCTCTAACCTAAGACAGCTCATTCCAGCCTGAAGGATGGTAATTAACTCAAGGGACATATTGCCTGCACAAGTATCTAAAGAAGATTTTCTCAGACACTTGGACAGACAAAGTCTTTGATAAACTATCAGGATGGCCATTGCGTCATCCATATTGCTACCGTCTTAGAAGATTATATTTATGCGGAAGACCCCACTAAAAGGCACTGAGAGCTATCAGATGGTATGAACTTTTTATTAATGGCAAAATGATTAATTGAGATTTTGACTTACCATATATATTGATCGAGGCATGGAGAAGGCTGAGGAATGAGCTTTCTTTGTTTTTTTTTTCATCTCAGCAAGCAGAGAAATATTCCTCTGCAACACTGCCTCTGCTGGCCATTCAGTATAATCTGCAGATGGAAAAGTCCACTGTTAGTCTTTTTTTAGAACTTGAATATTTCCAAACCAAATGCAACACTTCCAAAAAATGATTTTTATAAAGGGTCAATTAGCACTATGGCATGTCTCATATTGTGAAAATCCAAATCTCACTAAAAATTATAATCTTAATTTAGATTTCAACCTAGCAGACTTCTTTCAATCCTCTGCCTCATTTGCTGGTACTCTCTACACAACCCTATCACCTATATGAGGACTTAGATAGAAAGCTCTCTTTGGCAGCCAAGAGATAGAGTACCCTTCTCACAGGAATTATTTCAGGTTATGGTACACCATAGCAATTCAGTGATCTGATACGTTAAGGGAGGAAGGTTTATGCTACGGTTTGTGGGAATAATAAAAACAACAGATTCTAACATCTTCATTTTAGTGCATCCCTATCACTTAACCTATAGAGAACTCCAGAATGGTAAGATCAACCACTCCTTCAAACAAATGTATAAGTCTCAAATATTGTCCTAGGTCCTTTCATCTCACCACCTTAGTCTTCAGCTGGGCATCCTGTCCACATTGCTCCATTTTCTATACCATGATATAAGTATCCTATTGCGTACTAGGCAACTGATTGGCCCTCATGTCAGATGACACCCTGCTGTAGCTTTGTGATGTAATGGCACCACTTGACCAATCACCCTGGGTGACGATTACACCGGAGGACCAGACATCAGCAATTACAAACTAGGTAACTATCTGTGAATATGACTGCACAGCAAGTAAGAGGAGTAAGGGGGAAGTACAGTGCGCCATTGAAAGTATTGGGCTCCTATTTAAAGAGGGCTAGAGTTAGAAGAAGCAACTGATTGGCCCTCATGTCAGATGGCATTCTGCTGTAGCTTTGTGATGTAATGGCACCACTTGACCAATCGCCCTGGGTGACGATTACACCGGAGGACCAGACGTCACCAATTACACACCAGGTAATTATCTGGGAATATGACTGCACAGCAAGTAGGAGGTGTTGTGGGAAAGTACTCTGCGCCATGGAAAGCATTGGGCTCCTATTCAAAGAGGGCTAGAGTTAGAAGAACACAGTTTCTAAATAGCAGTCCATCTGGAGTATCAGAGTCCCACTCACAGAGAGCAGGGAAACAGGTTAAATAGCTTCCCTCCATCTGAATGTAAGTCATTTGCTCTAACCTAAGACAGCTCATTCCAGCCTGAAGGATGGTAATTAACTCAAGGGACATATTGCCTGCACAAGTATCTAAAGAAGATTTTCTCAGACACTTGGACAGACAAAGTCTTTGATAAACTATCAGGATGGCCATTGCGTCATCCATATTGCTACCGTCTTAGAAGATTATATTTATGCGGAAGACCCCACTAAAAGGCACTGAGAGCTATCAGATGCTATGAACTTTTTATTAATGGCAAAATGATTAATTGAGATTTTGACTTACCATATATATTGATCGAGGCATGGAGAAGGCTGAGGAATGAGCTTTCTTTGTTTTTTTTTTCATCTCAGCAAGCAGAGAAATATTCCTCTGCAACACTGCCTCTGCTGGCCATTCAGTATAATCTGCAGATGGAAAAGTCCACTGTTAGTCTTTTTTTAGAACTTGAATATTTCCAAACCAAATGCAACACTTCCAAAAAATGATTTTTATAAAGGGTCAATTAGCACTATGGCATGTCTCATATTGTGAAAATCCAAATCTCACTAAAAATTATAATCTTAATTTAGATTTCAACCTAGCAGACTTCTTTCAATCCTCTGCCTCATTTGCTGATACTCTCTACACAACCCTATCACCTATATGAGGACTTAGATAGAAAGCTCTCTTTGGCAGCCAAGAGATAGAGTACCCTTCTCACAGGAATTATTTCAGGTTATGGTACACCATAGCAATTCAGTGATCTGATACGTTAAGGGAGGAAGGTTTATGCTACGGTTTGTGGGAATAATAAAAACAACAGATTCTAACATCTTCATTTTAGTGCATCCCTATCACTTAACCTATAGAGAACTCCAGAATGGTAAGATCAACCACTCCTTCAAACAAATGTATAAGTCTCAAATATTGTCCTAGGTCCTTTCATCTCACCACCTTAGTCTTCAGCTGGGCATCCTGTCCACATTGCTCCATTTTCTATACCATGATATAAGTATCCTATTGCGTACTAGGCAACTGATTGGCCCTCATGTCAGATGACACCCTGCTGTAGCTTTGTGATGTAATGGCACCACTTGACCAATCACCCTGGGTGACGATTACACCGGAGGACCAGACATCAGCAATTACAAACTAGGTAACTATCTGTGAATATGACTGCACAGCAAGTAAGAGGAGTAAGGGGGAAGTACAGTGCGCCATTGAAAGTATTGGGCTCCTATTTAAAGAGGGCTAGAGTTAGAAGAAGCAACTGATTGGCCCTCATGTCAGATGGCATTCTGCTGTAGCTTTGTGATGTAATGGCACCACTTGACCAATCGCCCTGGGTGACGATTACACCGGAGGACCAGACGTCACCAATTACACACCAGGTAATTATCTGGGAATATGACTGCACAGCAAGTAGGAGGTGTTGTGGGAAAGTACTCTGCGCCATGGAAAGCATTGGGCTCCTATTCAAAGAGGGCTAGAGTTAGAAGAACACAGTTTCTAAATAGCAGTCCATCTGGAGTATCAGAGTCCCACTCACAGAGAGCAGGGAAACAGGTTAAATAGCTTCCCTCCATCTGAATGTAAGTCATTTGCTCTAACCTAAGACAGCTCATTCCAGCCTGAAGGATGGTAATTAACTCAAGGGACATATTGCCTGCACAAGTATCTAAAGAAGATTTTCTCAGACACTTGGACAGACAAAGTCTTTGATAAACTATCAGGATGGCCATTGCGTCATCCATATTGCTACCGTCTTAGAAGATTATATTTATGCGGAAGACCCCACTAAAAGGCACTGAGAGCTATCAGATGCTATGAACTTTTTATTAATGGCAAAATGATTAATTGAGATTTTGACTTACCATATATATTGATCGAGGCATGGAGAAGGCTGAGGAATGAGCTTTCTTTTTTTTTTTTCATCTCAGCAAGCAGAGAAATATTCCTCTGCAACACTGCCTCTGCTGGCCATTCAGTATAATCTGCAGATGGAAAAGTCCACTGTTAGTCTTTTTTTAGAACTTGAATATTTCCAAACCAAATGCAACACTTCCAAAAAATGATTTTTATAAAGGGTCAATTAGCACTATGGCATGTCTCATATTGTGAAAATCCAAAACTCACTAAAAATTATAATCTTAATTTAGATTTCAACCTAGCAGACTTCTTTCAATCCTCTGCCTCATTTGCTGATACTCTCTACACAACCCTATCACCTATATGAGGACTTAGATAGAAAGCTCTCTTTGGCAGCCAAGAGATAGAGTACCCTTCTCACAGGAATTATTTCAGGTTATGGTACACCATAGCAATTCAGTGATCTGATACGTTAAGGGAGGAAGGTTTATGCTACGGTTTGTGGGAATAATAAAAACAACAGATTCTAACATCTTCATTTTAGTGCATCCCTATCACTTAACCTATAGAGAACTCCAGAATGGTAAGATCAACCACTCCTTCAAACAAATGTATAAGTCTCAAATATTGTCCTAGGTCCTTTCATCTCACCACCTTAGTCTTCAGCTGGGCATCCTGTCCACATTGCTCCATTTTCTATACCATGATATAAGTATCCTATTGCGTACTAGGCAACTGATTGGCCCTCATGTCAGATGACACCCTGCTGTAGCTTTGTGATGTAATGGCACCACTTGACCAATCACCCTGGGTGACGATTACACCGGAGGACCAGACATCAGCAATTACACACTAGGTAACTATCTGTGAATATGACTGCACAGCAAGTAAGAGGAGTAAGGGGGAAGTACAGTGCGCCATTGAAAGTATTGGGCTCCTATTTAAAGAGGGCTAGAGTTAGAAGAAGCAACTGATTGGCCCTCATGTCAGATGGCATTCTGCTGTAGCTTTGTGATGTAATGGCACCACTTGACCAATCGCCCTGGGTGACGATTACACCGGAGGACCAGACGTCACCAATTACACACCAGGTAATTATCTGGGAATATGACTGCACAGCAAGTAGGAGGTGTTGTGGGAAAGTACTCTGCGCCATGGAAAGCATTGGGCTCCTATTCAAAGAGGGCTAGAGTTAGAAGAACACAGTTTCTAAATAGCAGTCCATCTGGAGTATCAGAGTCCCACTCACAGAGAGCAGGGAAACAGGTTAAATAGCTTCCCTCCATCTGAATGTAAGTCATTTGCTCTAACCTAAGACAGCTCATTCCAGCCTGAAGGATGGTAATTAACTCAAGGGACATATTGCCTGCACAAGTATCTAAAGAAGATTTTCTCAGACACTTGGACAGACAAAGTCTTTGATAAACTATCAGGATGGCCATTGCGTCATCCATATTGCTACCGTCTTAGAAGATTATATTTATGCGGAAGACCCCACTAAAAGGCACTGAGAGCTATCAGATGCTATGAACTTTTTATTAATGGCAAAATGATTAATTGAGATTTTGACTTACCATATATATTGATCGAGGCATGGAGAAGGCTGAGGAATGAGCTTTCTTTTTTTTTTTTCATCTCAGCAAGCAGAGAAATATTCCTCTGCAACACTGCCTCTGCTGGCCATTCAGTATAATCTGCAGATGGAAAAGTCCACTGTTAGTCTTTTTTTAGAACTTGAATATTTCCAAACCAAATGCAACACTTCCAAAAAATGATTTTTATAAAGGGTCAATTAGCACTATGGCATGTCTCATATTGTGAAAATCCAAAACTCACTAAAAATTATAATCTTAATTTAGATTTCAACCTAGCAGACTTCTTTCAATCCTCTGCCTCATTTGCTGGTACTCTCTACACAACCCTATCACCTATATGAGGACTTAGATAGAAAGCTCTCTTTGGCAGCCAAGAGATAGAGTACCCTTCTCACAGGAATTATTTCAGGTTATGGTACACCATAGCAATTCAGTGATCTGATACGTTAAGGGAGGAAGGTTTATGCTACGGTTTGTGGGAATAATAAAAACAACAGATTCTAACATCTTCATTTTAGTGCATCCCTATCACTTAACCTATAGAGAACTCCAGAATGGTAAGATCAACCACTCCTTCAAACAAATGTATAAGTCTCAAATATTGTCCTAGGTCCTTTCATCTCACCACCTTAGTCTTCAGCTGGGCATCCTGTCCACATTGCTCCATTTTCTATACCATGATATAAGTATCCTATTGCGTACTAGGCAACTGATTGGCCCTCATGTCAGATGACACCCTGCTGTAGCTTTGTGATGTAATGGCACCACTTGACCAATCACCCTGGGTGACGATTACACCGGAGGACCAGACATCAGCAATTACAAACTAGGTAACTATCTGTGAATATGACTGCACAGCAAGTAAGAGGAGTAAGGGGGAAGTACAGTGCGCCATTGAAAGTATTGGGCTCCTATTTAAAGAGGGCTAGAGTTAGAAGAAGCAACTGATTGGCCCTCATGTCAGATGGCATTCTGCTGTAGCTTTGTGATGTAATGGCACCACTTGACCAATCGCCCTGGGTGACGATTACACCGGAGGACCAGACGTCACCAATTACACACCAGGTAATTATCTGGGAATATGACTGCACAGCAAGTAGGAGGTGTTGTGGGAAAGTACTCTGCGCCATGGAAAGCATTGGGCTCCTATTCAAAAAGGGCTAGAGTTAGAAGAACACAGTTTCTAAATAGCAGTCCATCTGGAGTATCAGAGTCCCACTCACAGAGAGCAGGGAAACAGGTTAAATAGCTTCCCTCCATCTGAATGTAAGTCATTTGCTCTAACCTAAGACAGCTCATTCCAGCCTGAAGGATGGTAATTAACTCAAGGGACATATTGCCTGCACAAGTATCTAAAGAAGATTTTCTCAGACACTTGGACAGACAAAGTCTTTGATAAACTATCAGGATGGCCATTGCGTCATCCATATTGCTACCGTCTTAGAAGATTATATTTATGCGGAAGACCCCACTAAAAGGCACTGAGAGCTATCAGATGCTATGAACTTTTTATTAATGGCAAAATGATTAATTGAGATTTTGACTTACCATATATATTGATCGAGGCATGGAGAAGGCTGAGGAATGAGCTTTCTTTTTTTTTTTTCATCTCAGCAAGCAGAGAAATATTCCTCTGCAACACTGCCTCTGCTGGCCATTCAGTATAATCTGCAGATGGAAAAGTCCACTGTTAGTCTTTTTTTAGAACTTGAATATTTCCAAACCAAATGCAACACTTCCAAAAAATGATTTTTATAAAGGGTCAATTAGCACTATGGCATGTCTCATATTGTGAAAATCCAAAACTCACTAAAAATTATAATCTTAATTTAGATTTCAACCTAGCAGACTTCTTTCAATCCTCTGCCTCATTTGCTGGTACTCTCTACACAACCCTATCACCTATATGAGGACTTAGATAGAAAGCTCTCTTTGGCAGCCAAGAGATAGAGTACCCTTCTCACAGGAATTATTTCAGGTTATGGTACACCATAGCAATTCAGTGATCTGATACGTTAAGGGAGGAAGGTTTATGCTACGGTTTGTGGGAATAATAAAAACAACAGATTCTAACATCTTCATTTTAGTGCATCCCTATCACTTAACCTATAGAGAACTCCAGAATGGTAAGATCAACCACTCCTTCAAACAAATGTATAAGTCTCAAATATTGTCCTAGGTCCTTTCATCTCACCACCTTAGTCTTCAGCTGGGCATCCTGTCCACATTGCTCCATTTTCTATACCATGATATAAGTATCCTATTGCGTACTAGGCAACTGATTGGCCCTCATGTCAGATGACACCCTGCTGTAGCTTTGTGATGTAATGGCACCACTTGACCAATCACCCTGGGTGACGATTACACCGGAGGACCAGACATCAGCAATTACAAACTAGGTAACTATCTGTGAATATGACTGCACAGCAAGTAAGAGGAGTAAGGGGGAAGTACAGTGCGCCATTGAAAGTATTGGGCTCCTATTTAAAGAGGGCTAGAGTTAGAAGAAGCAACTGATTGGCCCTCATGTCAGATGGCATTCTGCTGTAGCTTTGTGATGTAATGGCACCACTTGACCAATCGCCCTGGGTGACGATTACACCGGAGGACCAGACGTCACCAATTACACACCAGGTAATTATCTGGGAATATGACTGCACAGCAAGTAGGAGGTGTTGTGGGAAAGTACTCTGCGCCATGGAAAGCATTGGGCTCCTATTCAAAGAGGGCTAGAGTTAGAAGAACACAGTTTCTAAATAGCAGTCCATCTGGAGTATCAGAGTCCCACTCACAGAGAGCAGGGAAACAGGTTAAATAGCTTCCCTCCATCTGAATGTAAGTCATTTGCTCTAACCTAAGACAGCTCATTCCAGCCTGAAGGATGGTAATTAACTCAAGGGACATATTGCCTGCACAAGTATCTAAAGAAGATTTTCTCAGACACTTGGACAGACAAAGTCTTTGATAAACTATCAGGATGGCCATTGCGTCATCCATATTGCTACCGTCTTAGAAGATTATATTTATGCGGAAGACCCCACTAAAAGGCACTGAGAGCTATCAGATGCTATGAACTTTTTATTAATGGCAAAATGATTAATTGAGATTTTGACTTACCATATATATTGATCGAGGCATGGAGAAGGCTGAGGAATGAGCTTTCTTTTTTTTTTTTCATCTCAGCAAGCAGAGAAATATTCCTCTGCAACACTGCCTCTGCTGGCCATTCAGTATAATCTGCAGATGGAAAAGTCCACTGTTAGTCTTTTTTTAGAACTTGAATATTTCCAAACCAAATGCAACACTTCCAAAAAATGATTTTTATAAAGGGTCAATTAGCACTATGGCATGTCTCATATTGTGAAAATCCAAAACTCACTAAAAATTATAATCTTAATTTAGATTTCAACCTAGCAGACTTCTTTCAATCCTCTGCCTCATTTGCTGGTACTCTCTACACAACCCTATCACCTATATGAGGACTTAGATAGAAAGCTCTCTTTGGCAGCCAAGAGATAGAGTACCCTTCTCACAGGAATTATTTCAGGTTATGGTACACCATAGCAATTCAGTGATCTGATACGTTAAGGGAGGAAGGTTTATGCTACGGTTTGTGGGAATAATAAAAACAACAGATTCTAACATCTTCATTTTAGTGCATCCCTATCACTTAACCTATAGAGAACTCCAGAATGGTAAGATCAACCACTCCTTCAAACAAATGTATAAGTCTCAAATATTGTCCTAGGTCCTTTCATCTCACCACCTTAGTCTTCAGCTGGGCATCCTGTCCACATTGCTCCATTTTCTATACCATGATATAAGTATCCTATTGCGTACTAGGCAACTGATTGGCCCTCATGTCAGATGACACCCTGCTGTAGCTTTGTGATGTAATGGCACCACTTGACCAATCACCCTGGGTGACGATTACACCGGAGGACCAGACATCAGCAATTACAAACTAGGTAACTATCTGTGAATATGACTGCACAGCAAGTAAGAGGAGTAAGGGGGAAGTACAGTGCGCCATTGAAAGTATTGGGCTCCTATTTAAAGAGGGCTAGAGTTAGAAGAAGCAACTGATTGGCCCTCATGTCAGATGGCATTCTGCTGTAGCTTTGTGATGTAATGGCACCACTTGACCAATCGCCCTGGGTGACGATTACACCGGAGGACCAGACGTCACCAATTACACACCAGGTAATTATCTGGGAATATGACTGCACAGCAAGTAGGAGGTGTTGTGGGAAAGTACTCTGCGCCATGGAAAGCATTGGGCTCCTATTCAAAGAGGGCTAGAGTTAGAAGAACACAGTTTCTAAATAGCAGTCCATCTGGAGTATCAGAGTCCCACTCACAGAGAGCAGGGAAACAGGTTAAATAGCTTCCCTCCATCTGAATGTAAGTCATTT